>NC_059075.1:107935221-108235221 GCF_020497125.1 Mauremys mutica | reverse complement strand
CTTTCCTCTCATGTGGATCTTAAAAGCAAATGTTGCTATTGACATTACAAATCAGCCCCTATAAACCAGAACCCTCCTTTGCATTGCTGATCTGAAGGCAAAGGAAGAATACATCTTGCCAAGAGACACTAAAAACCATCGTGCCAAGTTTTGACTATTTCTTCTCACTTATGGAAGCATACACTATGGAAAGACGGGGGAGCGGGGGTAGAGATGTATCTCATAAAACATGCCTTCTCTTTGGCTTAGATTATAATAGTGTCTGAGTCACCACACAGTACATCGATGCGAAGCAACTGCCTGCAGGAAAACCAAAGCCATGCATTTTTCTGCAAAATGAGGAAGAGAAAAACACACCGTTTATTTTCATTCTTTTGGCTAGTCTAACTTGCTTCTATTTCTCATTAACCTTTAGATAATAAAGCTAGTTTTCCTGAGGGAAAATAGCACTTTGTTGCCTTACCTCAATCATGGCTAACCTTCAACATCCAAATTTGCCTGGAGACCTACATTATGTGGCTTCTTAGTCTACTGTTATGAGCCTTGCTTCTGGTCCCAAAGGACATGGGTTCAAATCTCACTGAAGCTGTGAAAATTATAGTGCACGTGAGACCTGATCCAAAGACCATCAAGGTCAACAGAAAGATGTGTGTGGGCCATTAATTAGCCTTTTTGTGATGAATGTAGTGTAAGGACTTGAACAGAAATAAGGTCTGATATATTTGTCCTTTCTCAAGACGCACACTGCCTAACTTCACCTGAATTGGGAAGGGGGGCAGGTAAATGGAGTCCTCCACAGAAAGCTTGTCTGTACCCCACAGGTAGTAGGGTCCACTGTAGTTGCTAGCTAAGTTCCATGGGATATGGTATTTACCAGTGAAGAGGGATTCCAAAGGATGGGTTCTTTTCCTTCTCAGGTAACAGTAGAAATATTTGTTCTGAGCTTGTGCTGTGGGGTCTGAGCCGCAGCTGCTGTAAATCAGCTCAGCTCCATAGAAGTCAATGGATTTGTGAAGTCAGTAGAGCTATGCTAATTTACACCAGCTGAGCATCTGGCCCTAAATTTTTAAAAAAAGTTTTTAATGAAAGGTAACATGAAAACTAGTCAGTTCCTCCAATTTAATCTGTCTCAATTTACGCTAAGGGTAGCCTGAGAACAAATAAAAGAAATACAACTTCAGATAGGGGCAGTGGAGCCTAATAGATTAAGCTGGGGCATAGGGCAGGGGGCGGGAAAAGTGAGTTGTGTATCCTGAGCCAGATACTTGACTGGTGTAAATTGGCATGGCTCTATTGACTTGGACCTGGCCCAGTATATCTATCTGTAGGTATGCAGGTAACCTACTTTCAGTTAAGGTAGCTTGGCTTAACATTCACTGCTTTATGGTTCTCTGTCCTACCAGTGCTAACTCTCTGTTTTGTAAAACAATGTGGGCTACTTCTGAGTAGTGTATGAAAGATGCTACCTAACACCAAATTGTGTTCCATCACTCAGGGCTGGATGCTCAGCTGAGTTTAAGCAGCACAGCTCCACTGAAACCAGCAGAGATGCTGATTTACACCAGCTGATGAGCTGATGTTTGGGGAAATTCATCCCCATTCCGAGGGCCTGCCCAAGGCCCTATGCATGTTTTAAGTTGCACTTCAAGCCCTCTTCACACTTCATCCTAATTGGATTTGTGGTTTAGTCACCCCGTTAAGTGAAGAAAAAGGTTGCCTTTGGGATTCTAGTGGCATGTTTCCCATATTGCGCTATTGCTGTGAGTGTTGAGTAGGCACCATGCTTTGTTCAGCGCTGCATCCAAGAAGCCATTTTCAATACATTCATTAACTTTATTGAACCTAGAAACATATGACCAATACAACAGATGCTGTTTGTGCTAGTTGCCACTAGATGGAGATCTTTATATATGCTAACTTTATACAGGGTTTGATACCCATGCTGCATTTTATATAAAACTCTTATTCTCCGCCAAGGGACCACAGTGCCTGTGCAGTTTGGAAAATGAATGCAGGCATAACATTGCGAATAAAATGATCTGTAACTACTGTCAGACGAGGTTAACATTTTAAGGGGCTATAGTTCCCTGGGTGGTATTCCCTCACGGTCTGCCACCACGCTGAGCTCTACCCCCTTGAGTTGAAATTATGAGCTCAATATTTGATGGCACCTGCTTTGGTGGGCTTCACTGGCTTGGTTCCTCCTCAGTGGGGTTCGGAAATGGACAGGGACAGACTAAGGCATAGGTACAATGAACATGAACCTAAGGATCCAGCTTCCATCCAACATAGTGTGGTCGGAATCTAAGCTTGGATAGGCCTCCCTGTGAAATAGGCAAAAATCATCACCCTCATCTTACAAAGGGGTAACCAAAGTGTAATCAATAACAAGTCCATGGTAGACCCTTAGGATGATACCTAATCCTCTAGACCACAGTTTCACTCAGACAGGTCAATATATAGGGTGTCCAATATGGGACACCACAGATTGAAATCACTTATTTCCCTACATCTAGTGCAGTCATTTAGAGCAGTGCAAAATAAACGGGAAATGATACTGGTTTCATCAGACAGGGTTTTATATATGACCATTTTGCCCTGGTGTCAATGGCCATGAGGAACAATGGAAAGCCATGCCACAAGGTTGCAGCCACTAGGTCAACTCAACCTGAACAAACCTTTATGGAGATTTGGAAAAGTCTGGGTAACTTTTTATGAAGTGTATTGTTTGCCATAATTGTCACTGATCTTACCATTGCCTGGCTCCGGCCAGCTCCAAATATCAAAGTTCTAAAACATAGTAAAAAACAGCTAGTCTTGCAACCTACCTTCCTTTCCAAAAGTGGTGGTGGTGTCCAGTGAGTAGGCTGGCAGTCAGGAGACATGGGTTCTAAGCCTGGCTCTGCCACTGGTTTTCATTGTGAGCTTGGGCAAGTCACTTTCCCTCTCTGTGCCTCAGTTTTACTACCCTCTCTTTCTTCTCTATTTTGAGAGTAACAGACAGCCCTGCCATATGTGCGTGTATCTAGATGTTTCTGAAGTACAAATAAATAATAAGTTTCAACACCCAAAACACTGGGTTTTTAACTGAATATAAGACAACCAACAAACTTTTGAGGTTCAGACCAATGTAGTTTTGTGGCTGAATCCCTTGCAAGTCTGAAAGTTTAGCAATGCTCTTTCCTCAGCATTTACAGCCATGGTTTAGATTTGCTTCATGTGGGTGAGAAGGGGGTGGGGTTTGGTGGGAGCAGTTGTTGGAGCATTTTAAAGGACACATCAACCTCCACGATATGTGATTCATGCTGGTGTGAAACCTAGCAGACTGCTGGAAAGGTGACCAAAAGCACAGAATAGCTTGGTCCTTTTAAGGAACTCTCCCTGTTATAAACCTTCCTAATTAATTTCCTGCGAGGTCCACCTACAGCTATCCATAAAGAAGGGCTTATTAGTCCTAGGAAGGATGGAGGATCCAGAATCCCCCCACCCACCCCTGCCCCATGCTGGGATGACTCAGTCTTCTTCACTGAGCTTCAGGTCAATCTGACCTGGAAAGATCCTATTTAGCAAGACCTATTCTGGGAGGTGAAAATTGAGTTATAGCCAGCCTGAGGTCCAGTCCACACAGGGGGCTCAGATCACTGAACATAGGTTTGGCTGGCCAATGGGAATAGGGCCAAACCATCATCTAGTCTAGGTCCCATGGGGTGGGCAGGCAAAACCATTTTATAAAGCTATAGAATGCTACCTGTATGTGACACCAACACAATTTGGTTTCATGTAGGTTGGTGGGCTGAAGCATGTGAAAAGCTGGTTTAATTTGGAACTCTCTTCAAGTGGTGTTTGAGCACAGTTCGCAAAGTCTGTTGAAAGGCCAGTGTAGATGAAACCTGAATTATACCATCTGAGATGGGATCAGAAAGTGGGGTTTGACCCAACTCTCCACTGTAGTTTCTCGTTTGTTTCCATGGACACCGAGGAGACTAGTCTGTGGCTATGTCTACACTATAAAACAAGGGTGTAATTTCCCCCACACACGTACTAGCTTGTAATGTAGATGTAGCCACGTTGACTGCTGTTTCCAGACCCCGTGCCTTCCTTTCATAGTTCCTGCGAGAGGTAAACAGCTGAGCTTTGCCAATTCAATTAAAAACACACATATACACATTACATAACGAAAGAAGAATGTGGCCCCCTGAAGCCTAGCCCTGTAATCTAATCTGCTGGCTGGTGGACCCCCAAAGATGATGCTCAAATCCTTTGCTGGAGGTCTCATCCCTCTCTCTCTCTCTCTCTCTCCACACACACTCCTCTCTGTTTTTCTTTCCTTCTTGGCTTTCTCTAGCTGTATTGTTTTAAATTGGCGGCTGGGCTGTCTGCCAGTTTAAATTTCATCTGCTGCTCTCCTCTTCCTCTTCTCCCCACCTCTCCCCCCTCCCCACCCCGCACCATCCCCAGAAGTGATACTGTTTACTTTCTCTGCTGCTTTCTCAATGTCTTTGTACACACTGCAAGGGATATAATCACCAGCTGTGGAGAGCTTTCTGAAACTTTAACTTATTCCTCAATGCCCCAGGGCTGGTGATCAGAAATAAAAAAAAATGTAATAAAACAATGCTGTCTTTAAAGAAAAAAAAATGCATTTTTCACATGTTGGTCTGGAACTCGAACAATAATGCCTGTTTCCCCCTCATCTGCAATTTTGAGGCTTTTTTGGTTTTGGTGTTTAGTTTTATTTACTTCTTGAAGATGAGGAGGAAGAGTTCAATGTGGAAGTGTCAGATTCTGAAGGGTGCATTGTCTCCTCAGACAAAGCTTTAGCAACAATGTGGAGATGAAAGATTAGAGGATAAAAGTGTTTGCCAGAATTTCTTCTTCTCCTTTTCTTTTTCTGTGTGTCTCCCTTTTAAGGTGGAGGTGAAAGAGAGGTCAAACTGCGCCCATTGACCTTTACCCTCTGACCTCGGTGAATTGAAGGAAAGCCTTTGAAGTAGTGAAGTGCCCACGAAAAAAAGAAAACCAAACAAGTTGCTGGCTTTTCCCTCTTCCCATGTGAACCGGCAGCTGCTTAATGGAAGGTGACAGTGCTATGGTGGGCTGGATGGCGGACCCCAGGCATTGTCCCCCCCCAGCCTTACCTCAGCATGGAGTTAATTGGCACTGCAAAAAGCCCACCCACTCAAAGAGAGGGGTGGGGAGAGTGGAGGAGACATATGAGAAAACAATCTTCATCCTCCATGAGTGTCGCTCACTGTGGCACTCCGTTTCCCCATCTCCACCTCTCACCCACTCCCCATGTGCAATGACCCTCCAATAAACATCTCATTTTTTTAAATGAGAGAGTCCCCACACACAGAGAATGGGTGAGAGGTGAGAGGTGGGAGGTGGAGATGGGGAAGATTTCGACTCATGATAGCTAGAGCTGGAAAAGACCTGCTTAGATCAATGAGCCCTTTCCCCTGAAGAATTGAGAGGACGTGGCAGCTGTTACACGGGTTGCTGCTGTCACACGCATGACCCCTGCTGGCAGTTTGGGGAAAGACAGCTTTTTTTATTGAAGACACCCCTCCTCCTCCTCTTCACCTCTCCATTATAACATGCTCAATGATACAAAGCTCTAGGACTGTGACTCTTAAAGCATAATAGACCTTATCATTATTAGAAATAGAGGCAAAAGGACTTGGCAAAATACGCACCCTTCTCACAATATTTTGCCCATCTCTAGAACTGAACCCAAACCAAATGTTGTCTTGTTTGAAATTATTATTGAATATATATCGTGGTAGCACCAAGAGGCCTCAACCTGAGCATGGCCTCCTTGTGCCGGGTGCTGTACAAACATCTAATAAGAGACAGTTATCTGTGATTGTAATCTGTGGGAGGGTAACAGTCGTACAGACTCGTTTTTGCATAGCTTGTTTATGCGCATAGTCGTAGCATAGCTATGTGCAATTTGTAGGTATTGAAGTTATTTAGTTTGATTGTTTGTGGGTAGATTTTGAGGTGATAGATAAATAATCACGTTAGTGACAGTATTCTCAGCTCCCCTCTTGCCTAGTCCGTATCAGCTGGTTCCGTAGACATCGAAGTAGGAATCCTGTGGCGGGATTTGGTGGAGACAGTAGTCAGTCTTCCACACATGTAAGGTGAAAACATTAGGTAAGTTTTCTCCCTCCCTCCCTGCCAACATACTCAACACACAATCTGCCCCTCAGGGGAAAGGAAACAGGGCAAGCCCCAGCATTACTCCACACTAATCTTTTTTGCTATCTTCTTATGGGAGGAGGGAGTCTTTGCAACTAGCTATGCCTCTCCAGGTTTCTTAGGGGTCAGTTGACAAATGTTTCCCATCTTGAAGTCCATTGTTGCTGGTGGACAGCTGGACCACTCTACCTTCCAAGTGGTGGACAGTTGGTCTCATTTGTAACAAATATGTGAAACACAGAAGTGCTGGGAAGAGACTGGTCTTTATTTCAGTCAATTGACATTGATGTTTAATATCCCTTGCATGGGGTCAGTCTCGTTTAACTCCAGTAGTGACTGTTACATTTAAACACTAATAAAATGCAAATAAAACATCATGTCAACTAAAAATGACAACCAGACACGAATACCGTCAATTAATAGGCACACTAATAGGAACATGTAGGGATGAGGGTGAGGGCAGACAATCAGAACCCCCTGCCTCTTATTGGGCATTGGTCAATAGCTACTAACTGTGAACCTCATTGTTTTTCTACTCACGCAGTCTCTTTGTGCTCTCCAAACAATACCTTCTGCAATGGCTTGTTTGGCTGCTGAAGTGGGTCTACCACCTGGAGCCTACATTTGCTGCATTTGATGTTTACCATTGTCAGTGACTATGTGTGTGTAACTTCTGCCAGCGCCCAAGCACTGTCTGTAGTATGCTGGATGTCTTTCAGAAACAGCGACAATGTTATCCTTGGTTATAGGTAGATGTCTTCTGTTCTTCACGTAGGTGGCTGATTATGATACTACATAAGCTTAGTGCTATTACTTTGGCAGGTGGTTAGTCATTTTCTGTTTGGAATCTAAAATTCTCTCTTTCTGACGCATCATTTGAGTTTTATGCTAATTCTAATTTGACTCCACCTAGTAATCCTGATGTGGTGTGTTGGATCTACCAAATGAAATTGCTGCAATGAGCTACTTGTGAGCTTACCTGCCGTTAACTCATCTGGAGTGCAGTAGCAGACAAACTTTGATTTACAGTGCTGTACCTTGCTACCTGATGTATTTTGCAACAGCTCAGTTTAGAAAACGAGCAAACAAACCCAAACCTGAGTATTAATCCCTTAATAAGGGGCAAGCCTTCCCATTTAATTCAAATAGATTTGCACCAGCCTTGAAGTGAGAACAATCAAGAATTGCACGTGGTTTCTGCAATCTGTTTCCTATGTTTAGTAATTTTCACACTTGGGTACTATCCTGGCCCCAGTGAAGTCCTGGGAGCCAGGAGGTTACTCATCATCTCCAGGGGAGGGGTTCGTAAATGTGCCAAATAGGACTTCTCAGGCTCTATTCTTACACATCTCAATGCCCATGTAGACCCTGTGGATTATATTTAGCATTTCTGACCTCATGATAGTATGACACAATGTCCATTGTACAGAACCATATTCTGTGTGGCCGTTTCATCTCTGTAGCCCCAATATATTTTCATGCTTGCAGATTATTGGGCTTTTTTTCTGATGGCCATCTATCTAGAATGTAATACTAATGAATAATTATTTTATTTTATGACAGTAGCACCTAGAAGCCCCAGTACCTCCAAAACTGAAAATGCCCTTCTTGTTAGAAGCCTAAAGATGACCTCTGATCTATTTGATGGCTGTTTTCAAATCATTTGGCTCAATATACATATGTAACTTGTTTTTTTTTCCCCGTTGACCATACCGTTAATCTCGTCTGTAGAGAGCATTTAGTTTTACCATCACGTCCAGTTAGCGTTTACTTTCTCTCTCAGTGCTAAAGGGACTTCATGTGGTGGATATATTTTTGGTGGCAGACTGGGTTCTAAAGCAATGTGAGCTGTTATATCCTTAATGAAATCTACCCCCTTACACACATCTGATCAAATTCCTTAAAAGTATCGTTTGCAACCTGCTTAGGAGACAAGTTATGCACCCATTTGATCATTATCATTTGCACTTTGGACCAAACACACATGAAAGCTTCCTATTCCACTATTTCCAAGTCTGCTGAGTCTACAGATAAAAACAGGGTAGCTTTGCCTTATAGGCTCATTTTGTGCCGGCTGAATGAAACAAGCTTAGTTTTCAGTTTTAACGTTGGATGGTTACTGTGGTTACATTGCACTCATATCCAAACTCCTCTTTGAAAATTCACTTTTGTTTGTTTATGCTTAGTGTCTCAAACTGGCCTGTTGTTGAACCTTGTTTCTTAAATTTATTGAGACCCAACGAAGAACGCCATGCCTGTCTCCTGGTCATAATCAGAGCCTTGTCATCCATCTGTATGTTGATTAATACATTTTTCTTTTGTATTTCTTTGCAGTTGGTACAGTGAGCAACATACTTGCGCTCATTATTTGAATGAATGCACAACCCAGCATCCCCTGTGGTGTGCACCTTTGTGTTGTGTTATGATTAGAGCTGGGAAGTTATTTTTGGCTGAAAAATGCAATTTCAAGTCATCACAAATTGTGCAAATTTGGGTTGAATCTGACACATCGTTTCAGCCGAAAAAATGGGAATTTTTAAAGACATTTTCTAAACAAAACTTTTTGACTTTTTGTTGAAAAAAGTTAGGTACATTTAACTAACCTCACCGTCTCTCCCAAAAAAGAATTAAAAAAAAATCTGAAAAGGAAACACTTTGTTCAACGTGAAACTAAGTGTTACTGATTTTTTTGCTTCAGTGAGAAAAAACAAAAAAACCTATCATTTCACAGTGACCCTAAATTAGCCATTTCCCAGATTTTTTTTGGTCCAGCCACTGAACCAAAAAATCACTTATTTGCTCAGCTCTAATTACAACAGTAACTGCAAAAGGATTTGGTCTTTGCTGTATGTTTACTCACGTATTCTGACTTTGTGCCTTTGGTTTGCATTTTTAATTTGCTGCACTTCAGTTCTTTCATTGCTTGCTGATATTTTCATTTGTGAAGCACATTTTTCACTAGCCCTGCAAATAGACACTGTTCATTGAAGTGTCAAGTCCATTCCCTGTAGTCCCTTTCCTTTGACCTGGTTTTCAGTTATACCGCAAGTAACTTGGTCTCTAATTTAGTTCATGTGTTGAGTATTCAAATTCATATGACCTAAGCAGTGGGGCCATATGGGTAGAGCACTGGAGTGGGACTCTGGGAACCTGCATTCTATTTCCAGCTCAGCCACTGGCCTGTTATGTGACCTAGGGAAGTCACGTCACCACTCCCTGCCTGCCCATTTGCAAATGGGAATAACGATAATCACCTTCCCTGTGAAGTGTTTTGAGATCTACTGATGAATAGTGCTATATAAGAGCGATTATTATTTATTTATTAACTTTACCTGGTAGGTCTGTAACATAAGGATTGATAGTCTCACCTGGTAGCTGTTTCCTTATAAAGAAAATGTGCTTTTCTCAAATGACATTCTTGCATGGATCCAAGTACTTTTGAATGACTTTGTCTACAGTCTGTCGTCCACCACCCCTTATGTTCCCATTGGAATGTACTATAGATTTCCAATGGCTTAATGCCTGGCACATGCAGCAGTGTAGAGGATTTTACCCTCCTCTGTTTCTTTTCAATACCACTTGCTTTCAGAAAAAAATTGGAAGCACAGCAAGCCTCCCCATTCAGTTCTCTGCCAGGCAGGGGGATTCAGGTGGCTTTGTTGGCTTCATTTTTGTCAGTATTTAGTTTACCATGCAACGAACATGAGACAAACAGGAGTGATATAAAAGATTGGCCCTGATATCTGCCCCCCAGTAAAATGCCATTTAACAGGGTTATAGAAGTTAACACCCCTGTCACCTAACAGAGGTCAGTATCTACTGGCTCCAATGGATACTGTTATAGTGTTCTCTCACTGAGCTGTATGGGGCTTTTAGAGAGCTGTGGAAAAGACCTTTGCCACACAAGCTTCATCAGGGAGCTGATAGATGAGTTTATACCCAACCCTATCCCATATGAATCCACACTGCTTTTGTCTTTGGTACCCACAGATTCCTTTGCTAGATCCCTGTGCTCTAGATCTGCAGATGGTGACCTTTGTAGCAAAAACTCAAAACTCATCTGAATAAGCCCTGTTCCAGTCTGCCCAGTCAATCAGAACATCACGTCTGGTTGTGGCAGACTTGACACCGAGACACAATCGCGTGACATTTGCCTCACAATATTATTAATCAGGCATCTCTCTAGTGCTCATCGCAGCATTGTAGTGTCTAAGTCACAGTATTGTCAGCATCCAGTGCCAGGCAGGAGGGTTCGTGATCTGGGAGCTCTTTCTCAGTGCACATGAAGAAGGAGAGAGTCACTGCTTCCCCTAGCTAATGAACATCTATCCATCCATCCTTATATGCTATCCACACTGTATTTCCAGGCTGGCCTGACCACACTGCCTCACTGATATAGTAAATATTACTACATCACAGTGCACTTCCTTACCCCCAAACTCTGCAGGTGGAACCCAAAGCCGGAATATGGGTTCTATCCAGCCCTACGCTAGTTGCTGTGTGAATTAGCCTGAAATTTAGCTGTTTCTTCTTTCTTTTCTATTAAAAAATATTTAGCATGAAAACAGTTTGTTGGTGGACATTCTCCATAGACATTTATCATCCCAGTAAAAGGCAGCTTGTATTTCAGCATGTAATACTGGAATTATTGTGTTGCACGCTAATGCACCAGAGAGAGGAGGGAGCTCAAGGAGAAGAGAGAAAGGAGACTTATTTTTTTAAGTCTGCTACATTGTTTTCAATCCTGTTACATTTAAAGAAAGGGTTTGGGATCAGTCCAGAGTCTATCACATCACAGTGTGGTCAGTTTGTTCCCTTCTGAAGTTAGGTTTTTATTTTAAGGACTACCAAAGGGAGCTTTACTGTACACATAGATAACATTGGGAGACAAAACTGCGGTGCCAGTGCTGTAGCCCTGTGATATGCCACTCATTCATCTATCGGGAACTGTGCTTAAGCTCCCTTTCTAGGCATGATCTCAAGTAGGGTGAGGGCCAGGACGCGTTGTTACAGGGACATACACACACACACACACACCAACCAGCTATCAAGGATTATTCCTGGAGTGTGTAGGGACAAGCTCTAACATGCCTTCAGAATAATGCTGACTATTTAAAGCTTCTGAGGGCTGGGAGATCATATGGCAGAGGGCTCGGTGCGTGAAAACTGGGCACTTTCTGATGCTGTGAATGTGCTAAAAAGGGAGGTGAGAAGTGTGTGTGTGTGTTGGGGGGTCAAGTTGACCGAAAGGAGAGGATCATTAAAATAATACTCCGCATTTAGATAGTGCCTTACACGTTCAAAGCACTGCATGTATGTCGACTGAGGAGTTTTAGGCATTAGTGCAGGAGGGCCTGGAATTCACTGCATGATCATCAGAGGAGATTTTCATATGGGCTGATATTTCCAGTGCGATAGAACCGAGGAACACTCCCTGCACCCAGCCATTTCCCTGCAGCACAGAGCACTGGAAATAGAGCGCAAGCTGCACTCAAGGACTGACATGGTAGCACATGTTACACCAGAATAGGATGCGCCATCATGCTTTGCTGGCAGCAGAATGGGCGTCCTTGCCTGGTGCACGAAGTGCCGGAAGGCTGCAGAACAAAAATGAGCAGGGCTGTGGTAAGTAGAAGGATAGCCAGGGGAAACATGGCTGCGCTGCGTCTTCCCTCTTGCTCTAATCAAGCTACAGCAGCATGTCTATGCAATTCGCAGCGGCCCTAAGCACCTCCATTGTCCTGGTATTGCCCTGGGACAGTGCACGTCTGGTGAAGGGGGAGTACTAGGTGTGTCTAGGGTGACCAGACAGCAAGTGTAAAAAGTCGGGACAGGGGTGGGGAGTAATAGGTGCCTATATAAGAAAAAGCCCCCTAAATCGGGACTGTCCCTATAAAATTGGGACATCTGGTCACCCTAGGCATGCCATTGCCAGCAGCTGTGAGCCCCAAAGGCTCTGGTTGGGGCAATGCGGATGTGAACCAGAGACAGAGGCTCACAGACAATGGGAGCTCATCTCACAGGGGCCCCAGAGTGATGGAGCAAGATTTACAGGAAGCCTGGCTGCCTCTGGCATCAAGTAACAGCCTCCAGTGGAGAAGCATGAACTAAGATCAACATCAGGTGCTCAGCTACAACAGGGATGGGTGCCGTCAGTAAATAGGCTGGTAGATCTATGGGGCCCTGCCCTGCACAGTAATAACGGGTGCTGTATAGGTGGGCATCCTTTGGAGCCGAGTCCTTCTGCCCCACAGACTGGAGAGTTGGCTCTGGCAACTCTCAGCTCTAAAAGCTCTGGTAGCGCTCTGTGCGGTCTGCATTCTCTTATGCCTTTGCAGCAGTTTCTTCCACAGATGCCTGGCCCTGAATGGCCTTTTGAGGACTGAATTCTGGGTTGCCTGTGATCCAACCTATCTGCACACTGTTCAGGGATACACTGTGGTGCACTCTGTGTACTTCCTTTTCTGAATCTTTTTTAAACAACGATTAATGAAAGTCTGACAGGAGACTGGTGAAATCTGATTGGCTGTCTTCATAGTCCCACTTTCTCCAGAGAGGTGGCTCCCCATCTTATCCAGCTCCTGAGAGACAGAGAGCTTTGAATTTTCTCCTTCTTCAATAGAGTTGCTCCCATTCCTGCTTCTATGCCAGCTGTGGAGGTGACACGGCCATTTCTGGGTTGCTCCTCCTTTGCAGAGCCATCATTTTAGCTGTCTCTTGAGGACACAAATCAAACTGTGACATCTGCAGCAAAGGAGATTTAGGTTAGATATTAGGAAAAACTTTCTAACTCTAAAGCTAGTTAAGTACTGGAATTGGCTTCCAAGGGAGGTTGTGGAATCCCTGTCACTGGAGATTTTAAAGAACAGGTTAGACAAACACCTGTCAGGGCTGGTCTAGGTTTACTTGGTCTGGCCTCAGCGCAAGGGAATGGACTAGATGCCATCTCAAGATCTCTTCCAGTCCTACATTTCTATGATTGTGATCTTTGTTGGTATGACAAGCTGTACAAGGACAGGAATTTCTAGGCTCTGTCAGTGGTGGTTACAATACACCAAATATGTGCCTGGGATATGGCTTCATATTGCATCGAGGTCTGTCTTCCCCAGTGTCTGTCGAGTTTTATTTATGTGTCATCACTCCTTCCTGATTCCATGTCAGGCTGCTGCTTAGCACACTGCTGCCAGTTTTTGTTGTCCCGGAGTTACGTACATTCTGCTCCTCCTTGCTTTTAGATAGAAAGTCCTGTCCTGGTTCCTGGCAGCTTGAGGGGAATCTCTGTTGCACTCCTTGGTTTCAATCCTTCTTGTGTGACAACCGTTCCTCTCTGGGCTTAGTGCCTCCCATTTTCTATTTCTAGTCTGTGATTGCTGTTTCTATATATGGGGAGGGTCTGCATATGTCTTGTGTGTTTCACTGTGGTAAGGAAATTTGCTGCTATAGCAGTAACCAGATAGCCGAGGGGCATTCCCCTCCTCCCCCTTACCCTGAATGCTTCCATGTCAATATCTATCTATACAGTGTGGAAACCTCACAAAAATGCCTTTCTCTTGCAAACAAACTTGGCCCAGGATGCAAATGTCAACCCAGAGAATCAAAGTGACTCACTCTACACACACATATGTAGAGACTATTTTCCACGCAGCACGATTAGCTTGTTGGAAATCCATGTTATGTAACCATTGGTCATGAATCACTGGGATTACTGCTTGGAGTTGGCTGAGGAAGGCTCAGGCTGTGAAACCGATTCATATAATCATCTATAATGACACTAATATAGAACATATTAATAATGGGACGCGACGTGTTCTTTCCATTCGCTTTGCCTTGATTAGTCCAACAGGCATCCTACCATTTTGCTCATTCTTTTGGCAGCCTTATTTATTATCTGCTGCTTCTGTGGGGGGAAATGGATTTGAGTCCACCATGCAAAGGAGATGCTAATGTAACTGGCTAGGGTCAGTCAAAGTGTGAGTGAGGGTTTTCTGAGTCTCCCGGTTCTTCACTCACTCTACCTCCATCTTCTGTCTCCCTCTTTGTTCTTTCCTTTTTTCTATGCTTGTTTCCTCTTCCTCAATCCCTGTCTGTGCTTCTCTTTCCCTCTTCTCTCATCCTCCCTCCATGTTCCCTATCCCTCTCTTAGCTTTGCTTCACGTCTCCCTCTTAGTCAGTCCTCCCCCTTTCTCCTGCAGAGACACTAGGCTTTCTGGACCAGTTTCTTTTTTGGCCAGCCAAACTCCTTTGCTCTTTTCCTGTAAATGCTTAGGTATCGTGTAATGAAACAGTGTTAATTTATTAGCATTTTTTCAGGGACGGGTCAGGGTATTCTTACATTTGCATTTTTGGGAAGTTATTTTATCGTTTTTTTATTGGTGTTTCCTCCTGCCAATAGCTTGCTTCAGCGGGCTACCCAATCTTACTGTGAATTATTTGGTATGAGTCAAAGAGATTTCATCTTTCTTAAAGAGTCATTCCTGAGGTATGCACTTAGGGCCCAATCCTGCTCCCATTGGGGCCAATGGAAAATTCTCACTGACTTCATTAGGAGCAGGATTGGGCCCCAGGCTTAATTACTCAATTACTTCCATACTTAATTACTCCTCCCTATCCACATTCTATCTGGAGTGAACCTTGACACTGGGGACGGCTGGTTAGATTAGATGTCTGTGTGCGTTCCCCCGGGGGTGTTACTGGAAATAGAGCTCACACCTCTCGTGCTCACAGCACTGAAAAGTGGTTCAGTAGCCAGTTCCCCACTTCCCTTTCAGTAAGTTGGTGAAACCTTTCGGAGGTGCTTCCCCTCGTCGAGTTCAAGGTGGGTTCCTCATTAGAATTCACTAGGTTGACTTCCTGCCACCAGGCTGGTCAAATAACCTTTGGAAGATGAGCCCTGTATCAATATGGCCAATTGCAAGTGTTCCAAAATCACGAGTCAGGCCTCAGTAAATAAATAATTGGCTTTAAAACCATCAGACTATTCTTAAAAATAGTATATTAGGGACTCTTTTCACCGGCCTTCTGGTTTGTGAGCCTCTCAGGTGCACTCAGGTTATGTGTCCAAACTTTTCTCTGCAACCACAAGGACTTGAAACTTACTCTTCCCCCCACCCCCTCCATACCGCATTCTGTGTGTGAGATGTCAGCTTGGAAGGGTCTAATACTGCCCTGATTTACACGCCCATTTATCCCATTTTGAGTCGTACCAGATTCCATGGATGGAAGTTGGGGCAGAACTGGCCCTTCATGTATAAATCAATTAAATCTCACAAGGTGGTTCACAACACTTACCACAAAGTGATTGCTTTCTATTAAATCTTATAGGGCTGATATTGAAGCATGAGGCACCCCCACTCCTATATATAGTTGTTTATTGAAAGTACATGACTCATGTAATGCCAAATACATTAAACTACATTGGGAGAGAGTGTTAAGGAAAGCTGGATCAGAACAACTCATATCCACATGTTCACAGAGTCGTAGATTTTAAAGCCAGAAGTGACCATCATGATCCTCTAGTCTTACCTCCTGCACATTGCAGGCCACAGAACGTCACCCGCCCACTCCTATAATAGACCCATAACCTCTGGCTGAGTTACTGCAGTCCTCAAATCATGATTTAAAGACTTCAATTTACAGAAAACCTGCCATTTACACCAGTTTAAACCTGCAACCCCGTGCCCCATGCTGCAAAGGAAGGTGAAAATCCCCCAGGCTGTGACCCGTCTTTCTGCAGTGAACTAATCCAAAGGGTCACGCTAGAACTAGTTATAAGCATGTTTTGCAGAAAAAAATTGAAAAATCTTTGTTTTCTCAATAAGTTTTAATAAAAATGTGACATTTTCCAATTTTAAAACAAAAAACAAAACAAAAGAGCAAAAACAGTGGGAAAAACCTCAATTTTTTCAGTTTTCAGAACTAAATATGAAATGTATTTTGGTTTGGGGTTTTCAATTTTTTTGGGGGGGGAGTTCATCCCTTTCTTTCCCCTTTTCCCCATTCCCTCCTTTTTTCCATTTTTCCATAGAAAAAAAAGTGAATGGGAGAAAAAGGGAGGGAAGGTAGGGGGGATCCCAATAAATGAAAAACTGAAACCTGAAAAAAGTGTATTTTCAGATTCTGTTAATTTTTTTTGAAAACTTGGAAAATGTTGAAACATAAATGAAATTTTTCATGAACAATTTGTATTTGAAAAAGGCTGTTGTTCACTGGGAAAAAGAAAGTTTGAACAAAAAGTTTTGACAAATTCTATTCCTATCTGAGCACTTCCTCACCCAGGATAGGTGGAGGCAGTTTCAAAAGCTGGTTCTGGATCCAAATTTTGGCCCCATTCCTTCTCTAAAATGTAAATATAGATACACACACACACACATACACACACACACACGCACGGCAGTAGGAGGATGTTTGGGATGTTCCTCTTCCTCTGCCTCCATATGATATATTTGAACTTAAATGAGTAACTGGAAGTATGACTAAGACCTCTGTCTGGAAGGCAGCTTGTCTCTCAGGGTTATTCTAGCTTCCCTCTCCACCACAAATAGTTAGCTGCATATAGTTCACCGCATTTCTTCAGCAGGAATTTTTTTGGAAGACCTTAACCTGGTTTTCCAGGAATCTCCTCTCTCTTTGGCTTGGAAGGGAAGTCTAAGTAATGCCCTTCCCCTCCTCAGCCTTACAGCTCATTACAGGGGTCCCTGATGAAAGGTTAGTCCAGTGATTCAGCATTCAAGTACCAAAGAAAACAAAGAGTTTGCTTTATGACTAGTACACTCTGAGGCAATAGGGCCTCTTTCATATAGTGGCTGGTCCTGGAGTCTCTGTACTATCACTTTGATTTAGATATGGAGAACTAAACTTGCTTTTTACGGGCCTGGCCTAATGGTCTAGTGCCACATTGGGCTACCATGCAGCAGATCTAAGTTCAGGATCTGAGCTTATCTTTCTGGAGGGAGCATGCAAGGCCAGTGTACAAATATGTGCATGACTGAGCAGAGCAGCTGATCCTGACAGGCCCTGTACTCTTGTGGTCACAAATAATTACTTTTTTTCACAACAGTGCCCTTTGATCTCTACCAGTTCATGGCCTCCCAGAAAGCAGTTTAGGAGCTCCCATGTTTTGAGTGATCCATGCCACTCTTATGAAATAATCATTATCTTACTATATCGAATGCCACACGCATCCGAAAGCACTCCAGAAACATTGCTAACAGAATTTATGAACTATAGACTGTATGAATCACTTCCTAGCCCCACTAAAATACAGCCACCTCTGGGGAGCAATGTGGCTACTCTTAACAATGCACAATTTTTTTTTCATTTTTGTTAAATTGTTTGGGTTTTCAGTTGACAAAACCAAAAAAAGTAGTTTCCAGTTTTTCAACGAAAAACAGTTTTCAACAGAGGTGGAATTTTTTTTCATGAACGTTTCTGCTTGGTTGAAAAGCCATTTTCCACCAAACAAGTTTTGATGGCAAATTTTCAAGCCGCTCTTAGCCTCTCAAGCATGCAAACAATCACTACTTTCCTCCTGTTAAAATCCCTTAGGAACATTGGTCGTTGAAAAATAGTGAAACATTTCTGACGGGGGAAAAAAATCCATGAAAAATGTTTAAATTTCAGCTTAAACTTAGTGTTTAAATTTCAATGCCAAGTTTTGGTGGGGATGGTGACACAGCTATGCTGAAAATGACCACGGTGATATGGGCAGTTCCTTCCACAGAACAGATGTGGATTCAGTCTGATCCCTATGGAAAAATGCTTATAGAATCATGATTGTTAGAAAACAGAAAATGATTGTTTTCAGTGGATGTTTTGAACCATCCCATGGAACTGAATAGAGTTTTAGATCACTCATGTAGATATTTACATGATGGTTCAAAAAAAACAACCTTCAGAAAGCATCTCATTCACCATTAAATTTTGGCTAGTTTTGTTTCACCCTTGTTGGTTTCTTCCCGATGAGATTTTATTACAGAACTTTTCCATAATGGGAGAGCCCAAGTAGGAGTCTTGGAGCCATAGTTTTTGGAGGCAGTTCTTTGTTCTAGTCTTGAGAAATTAGTTTCCAGATGTGGACCATGCTGGCCTTTTCTCTTGGCCAGGAATGAAAGCTGGGAATTAAAATGATGAATGAAATAATGAAAATAATAACATAGTAATGGCCAGAAATCTTCTTTGTTCACCATGCCTGACTCAGCTGAGGGCAGCAGCAAGAGAGCCTGCTGTGAGTCTGGTCTAATGTCAACAGCAGGCATTACCATGGGGCTGCAGTGAGATATGTTTGGTGGAGGGGGGAAGGGAATGCATGAAGTAAATTTACTAAAGAGCTGCTTTTGAAGAGGAGGCTTAGATCCAGATTCTCCCTTATGGTCTGGCCTCCATGCACCGCTCTGGAAAGACAACACATCTCCCCAGATGAGGATTCTCCCATCATGGGGGAATCCCCAGCTGGCATAGCTGGCTTCAGTGCCAGTTCCCTAGAACACAAGGAGCATTGAGGGGAAGGCCATAGCTAGCTGGGGTGGAATAGAGCAGCTATGAAAACTGCTCCCAGAATCAGGGAGCTGCAACCCTTGTGATCTCAGATGCATTGAGTGGAGACTGATCAGAGAATCCAGGTTTAATGTCTTTTCACATCCTTTCCTCTTTTTGCCTTATGAATTCTGGGGTTTCTGCAGGACAGGACTGAAGTGTGTTCAGCAAAGCTGTGTGGACAGTAACCGCAGGATCAAGGTGCAGTGATACAGTAGAGCCTGCCTAGACTAAGTCCAGTTCCAGGCAGTGCCATCATTCCCTTTCTTCTCCAGGCATTTGAATCGCACAAATAGAAAAGGAAGAGGACAACAAATTTGGAATGTTACTAGATATCCATTTGGGGATCTTTGCTTAGGAGACTGGAGTGAATTCTGAGGTGATGAGCTAAGGGGAGTGGATTGTGTGTATAATTCTTCTGCACATGCTCAGAAATTTCTATATGGACTATTGACTCTACAGTAGAAAAGGTACCTTTAAAAATAGTTGTTTTCCACTGGACAGTCAGCCTGATTGTGGGGCAAAGATGGAAGGAAGAGGTTGGAGGATCTTCGCATAGCACAGCTAACATTAAATATTTCTTTTGTATCCCAAATTACTGTTTTCAAGCTGCAGACACATCTGGAAGTAACAGCAAACATGTGTAGAGTGGCTTTGGAGGAGGGGAGATAGGATTCATAGGCTAGGGAGGGTGGAATCCTGTCCTTGCAGTATAGGCTGGAAAAACCAGAGACAAACCAGAGAGAGTTAAAGCTCTAATGAGCAGATGGGAAATCTCCATTTGTTCCCAACTGGAAGAGTTGGAACACTATTCTTGAGTATAATATACATGCATGAAAATGCTAACACGACTTGCTTTGATGGTTATAATAAGATTTTCACCCCATACTTAGACAATAGAGGAGATACAAGGCCCAAACAGGGTGGATGGTAGATAGTCAAATAATTCTGTCTCTTTACAGTAGTGGTAGTGGCTAAGATATCCAGTATGGCATAGGAGTCATACACTTCTATGTTACCCATATTGGACATTTAAGGCCATGGTTTCAGTTAAAGTGCAGCTCTGAGCCCTTTCTCTGGCTGTAAATAAGGTAATAAAGATAGCTGGGTATAATGGCCAAGGTATAGGCAGCAGGGCCAGTAATGTCCACTGGGCCAGTGTCAGTGGCAGGAGTCTAGACAGTTACCAAGGGAAGTCCGGAGATGGGTACCAAGGTCAAGCTGGGCTGGGGTCGAAGGCAGGAGTCAAGAGCAAGACAGGGCAAAATACAAGGTCTGTAGCATTAACAAGCCAGAGTCGCATTGTTGTTCAGACAGCTTCCTGGGCCAACTTCCTTGTTTAAACATTGGTGTAGACCAATCAGCTGGCCACAGAGTTCTATCACTCTTGTGTGGCAATTGATGCAGTGCCTAGCCCTCAGTAATTGTTGGATGCTGCTTCATCTGTTCCCCAGTTGTGATGTGGAAGTATCTGTTGCCCAGTACCCTGCAACCCCACAGATCCTTACCCCAGGTCAGAGAGACTAAGAAGTATCAATCAACCTTGGGCTGTCTGTTTATCTTTAATCTTTTGTGGCTGTAGATTTCCAATCGCGGAAACAAATTCCTTACTGGGCCAGATCATAAATCTGTCTACTTTTATATAGATTCTGTGCTGCCGCCCATCACAGTAGCAGCTGAGTGCCTTCCACACAGGGGCGGCTCTAGCCATTTCGCCGCCCCAAGCACGGTGGCACGCCGTGGGGGGCGCTCTGCTGGTCGCCGGTCCTGCGGCTCCGGTGGACCTCCCGCAGGCGTGCCTGTGGAGGGTCCGCTGGTCCCGCGGGACTGGAGCCGCGGGACCAGCGGACCCTCCACCGGCACGCCTGCGGGAGGTCCACCGGAGCCACCTGCCGCCCTCCCGGCGACGGTCAGAGCGCCCCCCGCGGCATGCCGCCCCAAGCACGTGCTTGGCATGCTGAGGCCTGGAGCCGCCCCTGCTTCCACATAAAGCCAATAGTGATGTCAACGTCCCTAGTGGATTTCATGGAGTCTCTCACCCTTCTCCCTTTTCAGGATAAAACCTATACTTCAGGTAGAGCTTTTTCATTTTAACTGTTTTAGATTTTAGATTGTATTTACTCGTTTGTTTAGACTAATTTGTTTCAGGAGATTTTGGGGAAATTGGTTGTGGGTTTTTTGTTTTTTTGGGTAGACGAGAATATCGTTGTTGGTGTTAGTCTTACAGCAGACAGGCTTTTTCAAAGAGGAAGGCTTTCTAGCATTTCCTAATGACCTCTAGCTCAGAGAGGACAATGAGAGGAGGTGATAAATGTAATCAAGAAAGAGAAGATCATTAGCATGTGACTTTAGAGGGTCATATTCTGCTCTCAGACACACACTTCTGCACAATTTCCAGTGATATGACTGAGTTGCATGTTCTGAAGACAACATTTGTCTGTAAGTAGTTACATATAAATAGTAGGGATGTTCATTTGGGTTTGCTATCTGAGTGCTTTGGGAAAACCTGAAAGAACCTGAGGTTCTCAGGATCTAAATGTGGGTTGTTGGTTTTTTTGAGTCTTTTTTTCTTTCTTTTAATCTTAGAGCCACAAGTGGAATTAAAATAGCAAAAGAACTGGGCTTCTCATGAGATTTCCTCCATCCGAAGACTGAAGTCCCTTGGGAAGACCAGATCTTGCATTTTTTTTTTACTTTCCTGATGACTTTGGTGGTACTAAAAAGAAGTCTGTGAATACAACAGGAATACAACAGACAATACAAATACATACACCTAGCCCCATCTACGTGTGCAGGGTGAGACTTGCAAAAGCACCTAGGAGAAGTTAGTGGGGGATTGGGTACTAAATCCCTCAGACAGTTTTGAAAATCTTAGTCCTAATAAATAGGAATATGCCTTGTCATAGTCTAGATGAGCCTTCAAGGGGAATTGGATCCTCCTCAACAGTGACTGATTCATACATTCAAGGGCTAGAAAGGACCATTGTGATCATCTATTCTGACCTCCTGTATACCACAGGCCAGAGACCTGCTCCACAATAATTCCTAGAGAAGATCTTTTAGAAAAACAACCAGTTTAGATTTTAAAATGGTCAGTGATGTAGAATCTGCCATGATCCCTGGTAAGTTGTTACAAAGGTTAATTACTTTAATTGTTCAAAAATTACCCCTTATTTCCAGTCTGAATTTCTCTAGATTCAACTTCCAGCCATTGGAATGTGTTGTATCTTTTTCTGCTAGATAGAAGAGCCCATTATTAAATATTGGTTTACCCGTGTCAGTACTTATAGACTATCATCCAATCACTCCCTTAACCTTCTCTTTGTTAAGCTGAATAGCTGGAGCTCCCAGAGTCTATCACTGCAATTAATGTTTTCTAATCCTTTAATCATTCTTGTGGCTCTTCTCTGATCCCTCTCCAATTTATCAACAGTCTTCTTGAATTGCGGGCACCAGAACTGGATGCAGCATTCCAGCAGTGGTTGTACCACTGACAAATACAGAGGTAAAACAACCTCTCAACTCCTACTTGAAATTCCGCTGTTTATACATCCAAGGATCGCATTAGCTCTTTTGCCTTCAGTGTCACCCTGGGAGCTCATGGTCAGCTGATGGCCTACCTTCTTTCTTTCTGAATGTATACATATACATTTAGCCATATTAAAACACATATTGTTTGCTTGCACCCAGTTTACCAAGCGATCCAGATCGCTCTGAAACAGTGACCTGTCCTCATTATTTACCGCTCCCCCAATTTTTGTGCAACTTTATAAGTGATAATTTTATGTTTTCTTTCGGGCCATTGATTAAAAATGTTAAACAGTGTCCGGCCAAGAACTGATCCCAAGAGACCCCACTGGAAAAAGACCCGCTTGATGGTGATTCTCCATTTACAGTTACATTGTGAGAGCTATCAGTTAGCCAGCTTTTAATCCATTTAATGTGTTCTATGTTAATTTTATTTCTTCTAGTTTTTTAATCAAAATGCCATGCAGTACCAAGTCAAATGCCTTACAGACGACTAAGTGTATTACATCAACACTATAATCTTTATCCATGAAACTTGTAATATCATCAAAATAAGGTATCACATTAGTTTGATAAGATCTATTTTCCATAAACCCATGTTGATTTACATCATATTGTATTATTATTATTACTCTCCTTTAAATCTTTATTAAGTCCTGTATCAGCCGCTCCGTTATCTTGCCCAGAATCAATGCCAGACTGACAGGCCTATAATTATCCAGGTTATTCTGTTTACCCTGTTTCAAAATTGGCACAAAATTAGCTTTATTCCAGTCTTCTGGAACTTCTCCAGTGCTCTAAGACTTGATAAAAATCAATGTTAATGGTCCAGCAAGCGCATGAGCCCGCTCTTTTAAAATTCTTGGATGCACGTTATCTAGACCTGTTGATTTTAAAATGTCTACATTTAGTAGTTTGTGTTTAACTTCCTAAAGGGATACTGGTGTGATGGAAAGAGTGTTATCATCACCATATGATGAGACTATATCATCTGTTTCCCCCCCAAATACAGAACAGAAATATTTATTGAACACTTCAGCCTTTTCTGCATTATTATTAATAATTCTACTATTTCCATCTAGTAATGGACCAATACCATTGTCAGGATTCTGTCTGTTCCTAACATATTTAAAAAACTCCTTATTGTCCTTATTTCTACTGGTCATAGGTGTCTCATTGTGTCCCTTAGCTTCCTTTATCAATTTTCTACAGTTCCTTATTTCTGATTTAAATTCATTGCTATCAACTTCCCCTTTCTTCCATTTGTTATATAAATATTTCTTTTTTTTACAGGTGCATTTACTTCCCCTCTGAACCAGGTCAATTTTTTAACCAGTACAGCCTTTCCCCTCAATTGTGGGAATGTGGTTTCTTGGGTATCTAATACTCCTTCTTAAATGATTCCCATTGTCATTCACTTTTTTCTGATTAATTTTTTTCTCTGGGTAATTGGCTCATAATTGTTTTCAGCTTTGTGAAATTGGTCCTATTAAAGCACCAAGTATATGTATTACTGGTTTAGACTTTATTCTGCTAGCTCATTATAAATGTGATCAAGTCATGATCATTTGTACCTAAGCTACTGTTAATTCTTAATTCTGTGATCAGTTCCTCTTGACCTGTTAGGATAGGTGCTAATATATAATTTCCCCATGTTGGCTGTTACATTTTTGAATTAGGAAATTATCATCTATTATGTTTAGAAATTACAAGGATGTGTTAGTCACCATGAGACCTCCAGCATATGTCACTCAAATTGAAGTTCTCCATGTTTGTGCAACTTTTTTTTCCTACACATGGTAGGTAAGTGCATAAGAAAGTGGTCATCTGGCTCCCTAGTGTGATTTGGTGGTCTGTAGCAGACCCCTACTAGTACCCAATCTTGTGCTTTATCTGTTAGGGCATTGGTCCATAAGCATTCAAGATAATTTTCTTCTGAGTTATCAGTGACTTGGAAATGGTTAATGCCATTTTTGACATAGAGTGCCACTTCCCATCCTCTTTTGCCCACTTGATCATTCCTAAGTAATTTATAATAATTGATTTTAACATTCCAGTAGTGTGAATCATCCCACCAAGTTTCATTAATACCAACTAAATCGAGTTTATGCTCATAAATGAGCAATTCCAATTCCTCTTGTTTGTAACCCAGGCTCCTAGCATTGGTATATAAGCAAGTCAAGAATTTCTTCTCTTCATGTCCTTTGATTCCTTGATTAATTTTGTTTTCAACATCTCGATTTTGTGCTGAGTGCTCATATCCTCCCTCTTTTTACCCTCCCCTTGTGTTATTAGTTTAACCTCTCCTGACTACTCCAGCCAGCCTGTTCCCAAAGAGATTAGTCCCCTTTCTACTGAGTTGGAGGCCATCCAAACGTACAGTCCCCTCGCCCCATAGAAGGTGGACCAATTGTTCCGTAAAACCCAAACCTTCTACCCTCCACCACTTATCTAGTCAGCAATTCACTTCCAGAATCTTCTGCCTTCTGTCTTCCATTGTTTTTGGGGCTGATCAATTACCTTTTCTCTGAGACTTATCAAGTAATTGTAAAAGCCAGCAAGTGGCTCAGTTGGAAAGGAGAATTGTAGGATGGAAGTTGGCTGTAGAGCAGGGGGGAGAGATGTGAGGGGAAGTTCTCTGGACCCCTGCAGAGACCCCAGGTCTGGGGGAAAGACAGGGTTTATATGTGGAACTGTTTTATTGTGTTTGAAGAATAAACTGTGAGAATAGCTGTTCTTGTGAGACTTTGACTGGGTGGTGCTGTATCTGGAAAATCCGTGTTAGGGATGATCTTCGATCTGATTCTTAACTCAAATCCACATGTATGAAGGCTTGAACCTGAAATCTGGTAAAATTTATATTTGGGTGTGTCGCACTATCTGGAGGGGTTCACAATCATGAGTGCCAGTCTGAGGGCAGACTGTCAAAAACAGGGCAGTCACCCCAAACTGATGGTATGTTCTATAATTAGATTTCACCAACCTGATAACAAATGTGAACTCCTGGAGCACTATAAGAGTCTTGCCATGGAGTCACAGACAGTCCTCTTGAACACTCCAGTCTATCTTGCCTTCCAGGCTACCTGGATTTAGTGCTAGTTATTTGTCATGCTCCAAAGATCACAAAAGATTCAGATTGCTTCCAGTCCCAAGAGACCAGTCACTTTGTACCTCAGATCTCATACCAAAGACAATGCTTATAGCCAATCCTATAGTAAACCATGGTGTCCCTAGCCTCTGTTTGCCAAAAGCTGGGAATGGGCGACAGGGGATGGATCACTTGATGATTACCTGTTCTGTTCAGTCCCTCTGGGGCACTTGGCGTTGGCCATTGTCAGAAGACAGGATACTGGGCTAGATGGACCTTTGGTCTGACCCAGTATGGCCGTTCTTATGTTCTTAAATGAACTAAGGATTTAATAACCCAGAAAAAGAAATGAGTTATTTACAGGTTAAAACAGGCAGCATATAGACACAAATGAGTTACTGTCTATTGTTTTAAAAGGTGACAGCTGTAGCAATCTGTCAGTTCAAAATGTCTTTCAGGATGGACCCAGGGTAACCCTGGGGCCTTCTGCTTCAGTTTTGTGTCTCTGACTTTATCAGAGTCCAAACATCAAAAGAGAGCGAGAAAATGTTCTTGTGTCCATGTTTTATCTCTTTCTTCCATGTAACACCTTCATGGGTGTGAGAGGGCCTTTATCCAAGACTATATCGTGATGTTCCACAATGACCCATTTAGTTTTGATAGTCTTTCTTGATGGGCAGGGGAACCTCTCCTCCTGCCTGGGTTCACAAGTTCAGAGCAGGCATTTAAAGTTATAAAGCAAAACTTACAGATTATAGCATGGGATACAGACATTACAAGTAAGATTAATGCATGCAGCAATTTGCAAGCATTTTATAAAGTCTAAGCACATCCGTACAAGTCTGAGATTTATCTTGAACAATACTAACATACAGGTGAGCTGGTCTGGTTTCCAGCTATGAATTTGTCAGTGCTCAGCTGACACCTACAGCCTTGGCAAGAGCTGGCACCTGCTTTATCTGTGTCACAGAGTGTTAATTTCAAGCCCCATATTTAGAAGGGCCCGAGCTTTGGGGGACGGGGGGGGGGGTTGTTTTGATTCAGGAGAGAGATAAGAAGTTTGAGATCCCAACTCCCAGAGTCAGATCCAGGATTTTGGTTTGAGCTCATCTCTGGCTCCTGCATAAATAGCAGTCATGGTTTTAAATGGAACCGTTATTTTTTGGACTGTTTCTGATTCAGCAAAATGTTGATGGCCAGGAGACTGGCCAAGTCTATAATTTAAACTGTCACCTCTCAGGAGCCTGACACCAGCAGGCAGCCCTGACATGCTATTTTAAACTAAACATTAAAATATACTCCGCTCTTTGAACCATGGCTGGAAGGGCTGTAGTTCTTCTCAGCTGGTGGTCAAACACGACAGAGCACAGAACTAATTAGTAGAGTTCCTGCTCTGAACTTCTTCCTACACATTCCCACAGCCAGGACTCAAAACAGCATCTTCACTGTCTATAGGCAGTAGCAGCAGCAGCAGCAGCAGCAGCTATACAATGTGAGTCAAGCAAATGCCTTCCTCATGGCTTGGACTGAGTTAAATGTGCTAAGCTCACCTCTGCCAGAAGCTAGTCTGTGAAAACTGCTTCTCCCCAAAGAGAATTCCCTGCATCCAGAAGGTCAGAACAAGGCCTATGCATCATCTGAGTTCTTCTTAAGCCCTGTTTTGAGGACTTAAATGGCAGATATGCCTTGTGCTGGCTCTCTGACCATGGGTGAATTGTACCCAACATTAACATGCAGCATGCTTGGCTGAGCAAGATTGGCATAGCTTTCTCCAGAGTAGTAGAAGAGATTCCAAGGTTCGTAGCACAGAAATACTTTGGAAATAGGGACCATAATGTATGTTTGGAATTAGGATCAGGGTGAGTCCCAGAAGTGGAAATCCAGGGATGTTTTCCTGGGATTTTCAAAAGTGCCAAAGGGAATTAAGCACTGAAATCCATTGGGAATTGAGTGTCTAACTTCCATAGGCTCCTTTGAAAATACTACCCTTAAATTTTAGCAATGCAACATTTGAGGAAATGTGTTTATCACTGTCAGCAAACCACGCTGGCAAACTTACCTGGGTTGGGAAGACAATAAAGAAAAGTGGGAAGTAAACTGTAGGTAGCTGAATAGAGAGATACCGCATGGCCATCCAAGGAGTTATAGCTAAAGAGCTAAAAAGATTATCAAGAAATATTTCCTGAAAGTGAGATTTATCAGAATGGAGAAGTGCTGTCCCCTGGGTCATTTAAACCAGGGCTGAACAAAAAATATACTGTAGAGACCAACCCTGCTCTGTCAGGGGGTTGGACTTTAAGATCTAAAAGGTCTTTTCCATCTTTGACTTCTGTGGTTCTAGTTCACTGTAAAATGGAACAGCAGAAAAGAACAAATATGAAAGACCGAGGAAGATGCCTACTGAGAGGAGAGATGGTGACTTAAACCTGGCACCCATACTTAAAATGGGATCCAGGGAAGAACCAGGAAACTTCAGGCCCTTAAGTTTGACATTGATCTTGCAGAGATTGTTGGTGGCCTGCCTAGGGATTAAAATGGGAAAACATTAAGGATGGCGAACACCATGCTGGTAAGTGAATGGATCTGTCTTCTGTCTGTGGTATGGCCTGTGTCCACCCATAGATATTGCTGAGGGCTTGTCTAATGCTAGGAATTTTTGTATCAGTGTATTACATTGATGCAATCCCTCACTGGAGATGAGCTGCAGCAATTTGAAAATTTCAGTTCATTGAGATCCAAGGGAGCCCAACCTCATTTAAACCAGTTCAAGGCTAACAAGTGCCCACTAGTCAAGCCCCAGTTCACACTTGTGCAGCACATCTACACTGAGGGTTTGTGCTGGTATAGCTATATCAGTGCAGCTACACCAGTGCAAAAATCCCTAACAAAAACAAACTGGACGCTTCCTGAAATGAGGGTCAGGGGAGAGACTTTATAAGAAGAGAACTAGGGTTCTTTAAAAACAGACTGAGGACTGACTTTTGCATAAACAGCTGCTGAGCCTGCTTTCCTCCTGACTATGGCTTTGTGAGCTCACTAAGTATGTCAGTTGTCCAAGCTATTACTTAGAAATCCATGTAGCACTTCAAATAAAGTTTCTTAAATGCCTATTGAAGTAAGGATTTAACAAGACAACACCAGTGGTGGTATTAAACATATTTCCTGAGCCTCTGTAATGGAGAGAGAAACCTCAGGGCACATGTTTTTAATAACCAATTGGTACTGAACATGCAATAATAGATTTATTCTCAAGCACTAATAAAAGAGTGGTTTCTGGTAGTTTAAAAATATAATTTTTATTAAAACATTTACTGAGGATTATTAATTAAGTAATAGACATGTAGCTATTGGGTCGTAATGCTAAATATTTTGAAATGAGCAGTGTGCATTATTTAAAGTAACAATACATTGATATTTGAGCCCAGTTCCACCTTTGGCTGCACCCAGCTGACCCTACTGGAGCTCAAAAATGTACATGTGAGGAGGGCTTAGCTCTTTATTATTGAAAACATATAGATTCATGGAGAATGCTAAACACAAAGTGACTCAAACCCTTCAGTTTCTGTGCCAGACACCTTATCCATTCAGCCGTGTGGTTCCTTATACATTTTCATCTGCCAGGAGGATTTATTTGGGGTTTGAATCAGGGACTCCTTGTATCCTAGAATTATATTCTTAGATCCACAAGCCCTTTGTTAAACATACATTTGGAAATGTACTAGCTGCCTAGTGGCAGCATGTTGTACCACTTCACCTCTGTACATATCCCACTGTTTTTCTGCACTCCCTCCATTTTCCTGGTTCTTTTAAAGCCTTGATACTGCATGGATGAAGTGTGTCTCCCTTGAACCTCACTGGACTGAAATCCTCTCCCAACAAGTGACTGGGTTGGGCGCCAGCCCTGAACTGTCAGTGAGGGATGCTGCCAGCCTGGGCTTCCACAACGTATTAGACCCCCTGAAATTGGGATCCCCCACTTCAGCTTTGGCTCATCTGGCTGAGCGTGAGGGGAGGAGGACATAGAAAGAGCTGTGTGCTGCTCCCTCCAGGGCTACAGCTGGCAATGAAAGAAAATTCCTGGCTATTACTGTATAAAAATTCCTGCAAGATTTACAAATTCAGATCATTTTTCTTGCATTTAACAGTAGGAAATTTTTTTTTACCCCTCTCTTGTTTAACCACCTTATTGGCCACTGCAAACCCCAGTGTGGTAAAAGCAGAGGGAAGGAGGGAGTGGAATTTAAACTCCCCCCCCACACACACACCCCGGGCATGTGCTCTACTGTATCTCACGTGATTCTTATTAGCAAAAGGAAGAGGTCTTTGCTTGTCCTAGGCAGAGAGATGAGTTGGGGCTGTTTTCGTGGGGGAAAGTCAGGGTCCCAGTCATTCAGGGACACCATATCTGTTCCCATATGCCTGATTTGTCCCTGCAACTTTCTCCTACGCTGCTCCTACACTCAGGACGTGGAATCTATTTCCATATTCTGGTCTTCTGCACAGTGCCTACTACACCTTCAGTGCTTGGGCGTTCTTTCTTTGACTTCCTCACAGAAGGGGAAGGACATGCCCTCCCACCCTGTCTCCTCACACTGCCTTATGCTTTATCCTGTCTGTGAACTCTTGACCTTGATAGCGCTTTCTCTCTCTCTCTCTCTCTCTCTCTCTCTGTATACAGCTCCCCTCCCGTTTCCAGCTCCAAGACTGTCTCGTGTTTCTTGGAATCTGGCAGCCCAAGAATTCTTGTTGATTGGTATAAACAATCTTAAAGGTCACATTTTTTCCCCCCTGCAAAGGGAGGCGGGGAAGGCTTCTTTCAAATTAACGACCACAACGATGTAAACATGGGAGCCAAAAGGAGCTATTGACCAGTCAGTCGAACTCTGCCAAAGAAGCCCCTCTGGGCTATCTTAGGAAACAAAATGTGGCCACAAGATGTGGCTTGCTTTTAAGGCTCCCTGGGAAGGAGAGGAAAGGTCAAGGGTGCCAGGGGACTGATAATCACTCCCTGTTTGAATGCTGATCTCTGATCTGAGCAGGGATATTTGTTCTAGTACTGAAGTTGGCCATTCTGTTATGCTGGAGGAGAATGCAGAAGCACAACAACCCTGGCTGTTAGCAGAGGGGCAGGAGTTCTGGAAGGTGTAAAACAATGGAGATCTATTAGAAATGTATTCAGCCAGTCCATGAGTCTGATCCAACTCCCACTGCAGTCAATGGAAAGGCTCCCTTTGACTTCAGTGAGAACTGGGTCATGCTCCATGTGGAGGAGAAACCTCCATGGAAAACAAAAGTAATGCAAGATTAGGTGCGCAGTCACCTTTTCAGAGGTCATGTCTGCTCTTTGGCTGAGTCCTAGGCCCAGGGCTCTGAGCATCATCTCATACTACTTCTGAGTTGTGACTGACTCTCCTCTGATGTCACCCAGAATGCTTTGTGGTGGCTCTCACATTGTTTCAAAGAAAGGGTTGGGTGAATAGCCGCTTGTAGCGCAACCTCCTGGCACCTGAGATAAGTGGCTTCAGCAAATCTGGTTAGTGACAAACAGGGATAGGTGGAGCTTGTGACTTGCCCTGTCTCCCCCGATAAAAGCAGTTGACTTCCTTGTGAGTAATGCTCACAGGCTGAGAACCATTGGCTTAGACTCTAAAGCTGATACTTTTCCTTCCCAGGTGATGGTGGGGTTAGCAAACCCATACCAAAAATGGAGAGCTCTTGGCTAAGCACGTGGTCATGTAGCTGGCATAAGGTAGGGACTATTGGAGAGAGGACGGCACAAAGCAGACAGGAGGTGCTGGGGTGTGTGAGCCAGCCGCAGGTGAACAGGAAAGACAGTGTAAAATGGTGGAGGAATGGGCAAATGAGGGTGAGGGTGATGGTGCTGAAATGGGGAGGGCTGAAGGGCAAGAAAAGGGAATCCCTTGAAAATCCTGTGCTACTGTTGAAGAGAATAGCATCTAGTGGCCCAAACTGAGATCAGGGCTCCATTATACTAGGTGCAGCATATACACATAGTAATAGACAGTCCCTGCCCTGAAGAGCTTAAAATGCAGACAGGACAAAGGGTGTTGAGGGGTAGAGCTAGGATTAGATCTTAGCTCTCCTGAGTCCTAGTTTAGGCCTGGTCTACACTAGTCTGTTATTTCAGAATTAGCTGAGTTAATTAAAAAAAAAAAATGATTCCGTCCACACAACCAAACCGGGTTTTTCGATTTAAAGGGCTCTTTAATCCAATTTCTGTACTCCACTTCGGCAAGAGGAGTAGCACTTAAATCGAAATCACAATCCCAGGTTAAAGGTATTGTGGATGCAATTCGACATTATTGGACTCCGGGAGCTATCCCAGAATGCTCCCTTGTGACCACTCTGGAAAACACTCTCAACTCCGATGCACTAGCCAGGTGGGCAGGAAAAGCCCTGGGAACTTTTGAATTTCATTTCCTGTTTGGTCACCATCAGCACAGGTGACCATCAGCACAGTCCACCATCACAGGCGACCATGCAGAGTCCACCATCACAGGAGATCACACAGTCCTGGATTCGCAGATGAGCTCCAGCATGGTCCAAACGGGAGGTACTGGATCTCATCGCATGTTGGGGAGACAAATCTGTTATGGCAGAACTACATTCCAAAAAAAGGAACGCAAATATGTACGCTAAAGTCTCCAGGGCCATGACGGAAAGAGGCTACTCCAGGGACACAGAGCAGTGTCGTACAAAAATCAAGGAGCTCAGGCAAGCGTACCAAAAAGCCAGGGAGGCGAACGGGTGCTCTGGGTCACAGCCCCATACATTCCACTTCTACCGTGAGCTGCATGCAATCATGGGGGGTGACGCCACCACTACCCCACCACTGTCCATGGACACCTGCAAGGGGGGAGTTTCACGGAGCGAGGAGGAAGAGTCATTGGAGGACGAAGAGGAGGAGGACAGTGCACAGGCGGCAAGTGGGGAATCCATTTCCCCCCCTAGCCAGGAACTATTCTTAACACTGAAGCCCATAGCCTCCCCCCACTCCCAAGGTGGGCTCCTGGACAATGACCGGAGAAGGTACTTCTGGTGAGTGAGAGCCTGATCGGAGCCATGTGGTGGGGAAACCCAGCCATGCTGGGCTGTTTGCGTTTAGTTTAAAGGGCTCATCCCTGCTCAGAGCCTCATCAGAGCCACGCAGTACATGCGGGGGGTGAGAGAGAGAGGGTGTTGTGTGAAGCGATCATCCCAGAGAGCCCGCAGGCCTTCCTTTTATATGGCAAACCCACCAGGCATTGCTTGCTATGGTAAAGGGGGCCCAGCAGTTTGAAAGCATTGAAATGAATGTAGAAGAAGCCGTACCCCGCATGCCCCTAGGCTGCCTGCAAGCTGAATTCTGTTGCCCGGCCATGTGTGATGGCTTACTCACACCAAAGTGTCCCCTTTGTTCTCTGAAATGTATCTTTAAAAATACTACCCTCCCTTTTTCTCCTCCGCAGGTGCAAATGTTTCAATGCAGCCCCTATCTACTCCGTCCCAGAGGCTGGTACAGATTAGAAGGTGGAAAAAACAAACTCGGGATGACATGTTTGCTGAGCTCATGCAGTCCTCCCGCACCGATAGGGCCCAGCTGAATGCGTGGAGGCAAACAATTGCAGAGTCCCCCGGTCTACCTTTGGATTTCTCTCAATGTGTTGTGCAACAAATAATAAAGAACAGTCTTAAAACAATTTTGACTTTATTTCCTTTCATATATATAGGGGGCCTGTGTACAGCTTCATGAGCTATGGCATTAAGGGGTAGGTTGGGTCCCCGAGGATAACTATAGGCATTTCAACAGTAATTTTCTGGTCTGGGAAGTAAGTCCCTTCCTGCAGCTGTTCAAACAGACCAGAGTTCCTGAAGATGTGAGCATCATACACCTTTCCCGGCCATCCCACATTGATGTCAGTGAAATGTCCCTTGTGATCCACCAGTGCTTGCAACACCATGGAAAAGCATCCCTTGCAGTTTACATACTGGCCACCCCGGTGTGCCGGGGCCAAGATAGGGATATGCGTTCCGTCTATCGCCCTGCCGCAGTCAGGGCCGGCTCCAGGCACCAGCCCAGGAAGCGCAGGTGCTTGGGGTGGACAACGGAGAGGGGCAGCACGTCCGGCTCTTTGGCAGCAATACGGCAGTGGGTCCCTCACTCCCTCTCGGAGCGAAGGACCAGCCGCCAAATTGCCGCCGGAGACTGAAGCGGCGGCGGTAGAGCTGATCACGATCGCGCCTTTTTTTTTTTTTCCTGCTTGGGGCTGCAAAAACCCTGGAGCCGGCCCTGGCTGCAGTTAGGAAACCCCAGTGCATTAAAGCCATCCACAATGGTCTGCACATTTCCAAAAGTCACTACCCTTGATAGCAGCTGGTCAATGATTGCATTGGCTACTTGCAGCACAGCAGCCCTCACAGTAGATTTGCCCACTCCAAACTGATTCCCAACTGACCGGTAGCTGTTGAGCATTGCAAGCTTCCACAGTGCTATGGCCACTCACTTCTCAACTGTGAGGGCTGCTCTCATTTTGGTGTCTGTGCTTCAGGGTAGGGGACAGCAAGTCACAAAGTTCCATGAAAGTGGCCGTACACATACAAAAGTTTCACAGCCACTGGGAATCATCCCAGACTGGCAATACTATGCGGTCCCACCAGTCTGTGCTTGTTTTCTGGGCCCAGAATTGGTGTTCCATGGCATGAACCTGGCCCAATGCCACTATGATCTCCCAGTTGCCACATGCCGTGCTTCTAGGAACGTCTGTGTCCATGTCCTCATCAGTATAGTAATTGCACTGTCGTTGCTTCCTCGCCCAGTTTTGCAGGTACTGCACATACTGCTGGATAATGCATGAGGTATTTACAATGGTCAAAACTGCAGCGGAGATCTGAGCGGGCTCCATGCTTGCCGCGCTATGGCGCCTGCACGGGTAATCCTGGAAAAAGGCTGCGAAACATAGGAGGCCTGTTTGATTCAAGATGACCAATAAAAGGTGGTAAACGGTTCTTCTGTAGCTTTCACAGAGTCGGTAAGCTCGCTAGAGTTGCAAGAGCGGGAAAGCAGAGTTTGCGGCAGAAGCGTGAGCAGAGTTTGCGGCAGAAGCTGTGCAGCTCAGGTCACGATGGCTGAAAAATGGCAGGGAATTGTTGCCATCTGTAGCTTCCATGGGAGCCCAGGGCCGACAACATGGAAAAATTAGCTAGCGATGCAAGAACGGGAGAGTAGAGTTTGTGGCGGAAGCTGTGCTGCTTGGTTCACGGTAACCGAAAAAAGGCGGGAAATGGTTAGATAAATGAGTAGGTAGAAAGACAAGAGGACATGCGAGGTGGATTCATAGTACCAGGAGACAGGCGGTGCACCATTCTGCACCGTCTGCTGGCAGTATGGCATCTGCTGTAGCTTTCACAGACGGAGGAGTGAGTGACGGCACACACCCAGAAACACTCGCGAGAATGATTTTGCCCCATCATGCACTGGGAGCTTAACCCACAATTCCAATGGGCAGCGGGGACTGCAGGAACTCTGGGATAGCTTCCTACAGTGCAACGCTCCGACATTCGATGCTAGCCTCGGTTCTGTGGACGCACTCCACCGAATTCACGTGCTTTAGTGGGGACACACAACACCGAATGTATAAAATCGCTTCCGAAAATTCGAATAGAATAAGTTCGAATTAATTTCATGCTGTAGACGTACTCCCATTGTTATAACCACTGGGCCCTATTGCCTCTCAATTATTAAAAAGTTTTGCAAACCCAAGGCATTCAGCTTAATTTTGCAGCAGCTCAGATTAGCTTCTGAAATGAATTAATGTTTGAAGGTTTAAATGCTAAATATTTTTATTCATGTCTAAACCAAATCACATTTTTTTGACATTCACTCCTTCCCTTCCCAAAACAGGATGTTTCTGTCTTCTATGGGGAAAAAAAAAAGATTTGTGCAGAAATATTTGTTTACAAGCAGATATCAGCAGAGACGTTGCATGGAAAGGGCAGGAGGGAGGGTGTTACTCCCTCATATGCACTGCTCAGCAAGGTATGTGCCCAGAATTTTACTTTGGCAAAGCAGACACAATAGCTAAGCAATGCCTTGCGAGCTGTTACAAGCAAATAGATAGCAAACACCATTCCTGTTCTCAAACGCGGAGTGGCTGAAGAATGAGATCACTACATCTGGGGGTCTCTTGCTGATACATCACCTTTGTTTAAATTCCTAGCATATTCCAGTTCATAACAGAAAATGCCCTTGAAAGATACTGTTGGTTTGTGGTGTACATTCAAGTAGAATGCTTCTTAAAGAATTTGAAACTGGGCAAAACTTGTCTGGTTTCCGGGTGTGTTACGAGCTCAGGTCAGGATTGGTAAAAGTTCCAGAGAGCTTCAGAAAACATTAGTAAAGGACCAGCAAAGAGCTGTTAGGTTCTAAACATCAGCTGACAGCGGGAAAATAAAAAGTGTTTTCTTTCAACAGTCTAGTCTCGGATGCAAACTTTTAAGATTGCTTCTTGTCTAAAACAAGTCAGATTTTGATCTAACACTTTAAGAAGAACGAATACAATTTTTAAAAGCACCAGAGTGATTTACCAGCCTCAATCCTATTTTCCAAAGTGACTCAGGCACTTAGCAGCCTAAGTCTCACTGACAATCAATGGGATTTGAGTGCCTAGCCTTTTAAAAATCCCTCTAGGCACCTATCTGCCTCTTTAGATGTCTATATACTTTTGAAAATCTGGCCCTAGTTGCCCAAGTCATTTTTGAAAATGAGTTTTAGTCCCTAATCCAGGGGTAGGCAACCTATGGCACATGTGCTAGAGGCGGCACACAAGCTGATTTTCAGTGGCACTCACACTGCCCGGGTCCTGACCACTGGTCCGGGGGGCTCTGCATTTTATTTTCATTTTAAATGAAGCTTCTTAAACATTTTAAAAACCTTATTTACTTTACATACAACAATAGTTTAGTTCTATATTATAGACTTATAGAAAGAGATCTTTTAAAACGTTAAAATGTATGACTGGCACGCGAAACCTTAAATCAGAGTTAATAAATGAAGACTTGGCACAGCACTTCTGAAAGGTTGCCGACCCCTGCCCTAATGTTATTTAACCCGTTTTGAAAATTTTACCCAATATCAGCCTCAGCCAAGGTTTTCAAAAGTGGCTAGTACCTTGGGTACTTGTTGGAGGGTGGCTTCTCAGCCCTTTCAGAAAATTAGGCCCCTTTAAGCTGTCTCCTCAAATCTCTAGTTACCACTGGAAGTCTTGACCTTATTGGGAAGAAGATCAAAGTCATTGCTGTATGCAAAGCTAGTTAGGCTTGAACCCTCAGTGTTCTGGGCCTTCTTTCACTAGATATGTATTGAGTAGAGCTGGTGAGAAAAAAATTCCCAGGAATATTTTGACTTTTCATTGAGAAACCAAAAAAAGTTTAGTTCAAAATGTCAAAAAATGGAACAATTTTCCATTTTGAGGTTTCCAATGAAAAAGCTAAATTTTATGAGGAAAGTAGACACAGCCTATGGACATTTTCATTTAGTCTAAAATACAATTTTCCCTCACAAAAAGGTTTTGATGGAAGATTTTCAACCAACTCTAATGCTGAGCCTGATTCTCCTCTTGCTTACACAGGATTTAAATTGATTTAACTCAATTAACTTCAGTTGATTTGCTCCAGATTGACATGGTGTGAGATCAGAATCAGGCCTGTTGTCTCTTAAGTTCCAGCTTCTTTGTATTGACTTTTCTGTCCAACTGCTATGGGAAGCAGTTTGGAGGAGTCTGCACATATATTTGTATAATAGCTGTCACGCTAAGGGGGAAGTGTGGATCCACAGGATACAGAAGTAAGGCAGCCCACTTCCCCATTTAATGGGTTCCCTTTTTCATAAACTGCCCCTCCCCTGTGTCCTGACAGGACTTGGGTCAGGCTCCAAATTCCATTCTGTTCCTCTGCTTCCTGCCCTTTCACCCATGACCAAAATGATAACATACCATTCCTAGGGCTTTGCAGAACTGATTGGTACATTATATTTTTAAAAATAAAAAATATTGTTCTGGAGGCTGGTATTTGACTTGTTTTTATTCATTGATACCTCAGGCTGGGAATTTCTATGGGGCCCAATTGAGTGAGGGCACTCTACTTCTATCGAATTTCAGCGCCTAACTCCATTAGACTCCTTTGAAAATCTAGGACAGCTTCAGTCCTTAATGAGATGTTTTTTGCAAACGTCATTGCTTGGCAAGAGAGCTTGGTTCCAGAGCTGCAAAGTTAAGACCAGTATGAACTTCCTCAAAGGAATGGGTCTGTTCAGATTTGGGGTTTTGGTTTGACTTGTTAAAACTGAAAAGTTTAGACCTCTAACGTAATAGGGGAAAAGAAGAAACTTCCTCTCAGGACAAGTTATCCCATAATACCCTGTTGCAATGCCTCTTGCATCTTTCTCTGAAGCATCTGGTGTTGACCACTGCTGGAGACAGTATAGGTCAACACCAGACTAGATGGATCTCTGGTTTGAGTCACTGTGGCAGTTCCTAAATTCTTATTTTCCAAAAAGAACAGGTGTTCTTGGACATCGGGCTTGGTTTGGGCCTAATAGGGAAAGTTATTTTGTGTGGTATCTCTGCCTAGTTTCTAGCAAACTTTGACATTGCTGCAATAAAACAAAAGAAACAAGGAAAAGTTAAACAGCAAAGAACATTAAATAAGAAAAAGAGCTGATAGATTTCAGTGTGGCAGCAGGGACCATGAAAGACATAATGCTGTGTGTATTGCGGGATAGGCCTGCATAGGAAAAAGAAGCTGCACAGCCCAGCTATTGCCCATCATATCAAAGGGGACAAAACCTCACCCTACATGATATTCTTCACTGCATGTTTCTTCCCAGTGGCCTTGCTCTCCTTTGCTGCAGGCTTATCCACATTCCTACCCCTTCTCACTGGGGTCGGTACCACCATGTTGCACGACAGACACTTGACAAAATTACCGTACCTAGTGACGGATACTGAGGCGGGAGGGTGTTATGTCATTCAATCATTCAATTTTTTGAAAAATTATCATGGACCTTAAAATTTTTACCAGGGACACTTGTGTTCAGGTACAGACACGTTTCTGACCCCTGATTCTCACCTAAGCCTAGCCTTCCGGGAAGGAGAGAGCTTTGGGAAGGGATAATGATAAATAAAGATGGTCAAAACCAGGAGTGGGTTTTGTAAGACACTATCAGTGAGATTTAGTTTTCCAAACACAGAAATGGTTCAGCTCTGGCCCCTATTTTATCTGAATGGTAAAAATTTGGGGGGGGATTGGGGCAGTGATTTTGGCAATTTGCTAAATATCACCGTTACCTGGTACTTGTATAGCACTATACTGTTCATGCTGAAAGCCCTGCACACCGACAGAACTTAACATGAATTATTTAAAAACTAATCAGGGACTCCCCTGCGGGTATGCGTGCCTTCCTTATTTGGGGTCCTAGTGTTTGGTGCTGTAAATTTGCTCTATCCCTTTAAAGTCAATGGAGTTGTGTCAGTTTACATCAGTAGAGAATTTGGCCCTTTAACTCCTGTTTACCTGCACGTGACTCTGTCCGAGAGGCCACTCTATCGAGAGAGTATGGAAGAGATTAGCAGAAGTTTGACATGGCATGAGCACTACAGTTACCCCCACTGATTTTTCAGATGGGTTTATAGCTGAGGAAATACCACAACAAATTATTCACAAACATTTGTGTGGATTAAAACTGACAGTTGCTGAGAGCTAGTCAAAATGTTTTCGTCAAAGCTTTTTTTTCTAAAAGAAAAATGGCTTTTTCACCAAAATGAAACATTTCATTTTGGTCAGAATTTTTTAGTTTTAAAAAAAAAAAAAAACCAAAAACCTAAGCAAACAAAACAAAACCACCCCAAGCCTAGGAAAGCAACCCCCCCCATTTTGTTTTTTTGCAAAAATAGTTTTTAAACACTTATAATTTTTCAGTTTCAATTTTTCTTGTCAACCCCATTCCCGCCTCCCAATCCCCCTGCCCTCCCCCCCAAAATATTTATGGAAAATTTAGTTTTTTTATAATGTTTTCCAAAATGTCCTGAAAAAAAAATAGAACTTTTCAACGTGCTCTAGAATGTTCTTAATGTTATCTGTGGTCCCATTTATTTGCTTTTCATGGGCATCTCTGAAAGATTTTATTTGCAAGAATGTTAAAAGGAAAAGCACTGAAATTCTCATGCAAAATCTTTACAAATTGGAAGTGATCCTGGAGTATCCAGTCAGGAAGCAGAAACATTATCATATGACATAAGTGAGTGTACATACAGTGGGTAGTGAATTATGAATAACAAACACTCAAAGCAAGTCATAGTGAACAGTTATAGATTTGTGGATTTTAAGACCAGGAGGGACCATTAGACCATCTTTTCTGACCTCCTGCATAACGCACAAGCCAGAGAATTTCATTTAGTTACCCTTGTATGGAGCCCAATCACTTGTGTCTGACTAAAGCATATCTTCCAGAAATGAGTCCAGTCTTGATTTGAAGACATCAAAAGATGGTGAATTTACTACTTCCCTTGGTAGTTTTATTCCAATGGTTAATTGCCTCCTGTGACGGGGCGGACAGGCCACGCACTGGGACTGAGAGAGTTAACCCTTCCCTCCTGGCAGAGGAAGCCACACCCCTGAGGCTCTGCTGGGCATGCTCCACCTGGGAGTCAAGCATAAAAGCCTGCAGAACCACTCAGTCAGGGTGGGCAGCTGGAGAAGGAGGATGTCCAGAAGAAGCTCCAGCCCAGGAGCAGTTGCAACTCTTACAGGAGGGAGCTGAGGAGCCAGGAAGCAGGCCCAGAGACTGGCAGCTGTAGGAACCCCAGGGAGCATCGGGTGCTGAGGAACCTGGAGACCCTGATGCCACAAGGACTGCTACGTTTGGAGGACTGGTAGGAAGTGACCCAGGGAAGGGAAGGGAGTGGTATCTCCCACCCCTCTGAGGGCAGCGTGTTGCGGTAGGATTCCCCACTGACCTGTGGCAGATCACGCCGTCACTGTCAGGGCCCTGGGTCGGAGCCCGGTGAAGGTGGGTGGGCCCGAGCTCCTCTACTGAGGATATCTAACCCCCCTTTTGGGGGGACGACATAGTTCACCGACCCCTCTCTCTTGCCCCAAAGGCGGTAGACAAACTCTGGTCGCTGGGCCACATTATCCCTTGAGGGGAGAAGAATTTAGAGAGACTCTGGCCATTGGGCCCCACTGCTTTAGGAGCACACTATAGGGACTCCGGCCACTGGGCTGCACTACCCCACCCGGGGAGGTGGATTTGAGGGATTCTGTCCATTGGGCCATACAGCCCTAACTACCGGGGAGGTAGTAAGACCAACATAGATGCAGGGTGTTTTATCTGTCATTGGAATGTGTCTGGGTTTAATGTCCAGCCATTGATCCTTGTTCTGCCTTTCTCTGCTAGATTAAAGAACTCATTAGTACCTGGTATTTTCTCCTGATCACAGCAACACTGTGTCTAAAAGATGGATGCAAAAACTTTGCTTTGCATATTTTCCAATAATGAACAAATTGGTAAAAATCAAAATATGTTCATAAATGATTCACAAACTCAAATGTATTGAATAAATTGTTTGCAGCAAATAGTTCACCCAACACTACACAGGGCATGTGAGCATTATGTTCTTTTGATGGCTTTCAAGACAACACATTCTACAAGGTCAGAGAAAAGCTGATATTGGGCTCCCGATGTGCTCTCAGTTACACCCATGCAGTGTCATTGAAGTTGGGGAGAATTTGACATCTGACATCTTGCTGCTTTTTCCTGCCATGCTAGGGTTGAGTGAATCAGAACCTTGTGCCAACGCTTCAACTTTCCTGAAGTTCAAAATTTCCCCTTTCTCATTTTTTCCACCTTATTCAATTTTGTGCATCTCTCTGTTTCCATGTAGCCCTTCCAGCCAGACCAGAATGCTAGACACCAGAAGGACTAGAAACCTCCCAGCAAAGGGGCTTTATGTGAGATTTCCAGCTCAAGTTTGCAAACACTAGGGCTTGGATGATTCCAATAAGTCTCAGATAAGAATCCAGATGACTGGGGCCTTATTCAAACTAAATGTGAACTCCAAAAGTTTGCTGATTACTATTTCAGCTGGGCGGGTGTGGGGAGGGAGAGTTTCAAGCAGCAGTGTGAAAGGGATGGCTATTACCCTGGTCTAATGAGCCTTTTCAGAACAATCCAACAAAACTTTTCTCACACTACCACTCCCCTCACACAACCCCAAGTCAAGCTGCTAGAAACCTTCCCATACTGGTTACCACTTGTCATCTTTGTGGAGGCAGTACAGTAACAGGCTTAGTTCCTGAAACCCCCATTTGAAGGCTGTGATGGCAGCTAAGCTAGAGCTCTTTAAACATTATAATTCATATAGCTCATATATGTGGGGAGCCTTTTAATTTTGATCTGGTTATGTGCAACTTCTAAAATAACACAATTTTATTTCTATATGAGTGTGTGTGTGTGACTAGACACAGGAAAAATATATACAAAGTTGAAACCTATGTGGTTTTTTTCAGCTCTCCAACAAAATCACACAGTTTACAGTGAATAAAGGTGTGGAAAATCAGAAGAGAAGGTCAGAGTCCTGTTGTTTTGTTACTACCCAGGTTAGGTTAGTAATATAAAAGGATTGGTCAAGAAATGACTAAGCCAGGAAATTTATGATTCTCATAGCAATCTTCAGTCAGCCACACTGCACATCCTGTATATTTCATGACATGCATCCAACAATATAAATATTAATAGCTTAATGTTGACATTTAGGGCCTGATCCAATTTCCATTAAAGTCAACGGAAAGACACCCATTGTCTTCAATGGAAGATGGATCATGACCTTAAAAAGGAACATTAGAATAGATAATTCAAAGTATGTGTATCGTGGCTAAACTGATGTTATTATGAAAATCAGAACTTCTCCACTTCCTGACTTTTGAGCATTTCAGTTTGTAACCTTAATGTTATATTATTTCAAAACCAGGACGAATTCAGGGCTAGATCAGACTTAAGGCAGTTATAAGCGCCATTGGCAAAGCTGCTCCATCCTTGAATTGAAATGAGTGGGCTTGCATTGTTCATGAGCTGTGCTGGCTTCACCAGCTTGGTAGCCCCATAGTTTGCTTTTGTGGTGATTACAAACTCTGCGGAGGAAATTCTTCCTCCTGCTGAGTTTATAAACTCTTCAGGAGCACAAGGTGTTGGCTCAATTGACTCTAATGAGGGTGTAACCCAGAACCAGCTTCATCAACTGAGGATCTAGCATAGGATTCTTTTTTGGCACTGAACCCTCTTTATAAAGAAAATGTACATCATAATCTTTCTGTACTAGGCTTAGAAAGATTAGATCTTTATCAATGAATGTGGATAAACATCGATTTCACCATACACATGGAAACCAATGAAAAATAATCTTTCAATTGATGTTAATTAGAGTTGCCAACCCTCCAGGATGGTCCTGCAGTTACCAGCAATTAAAGATGAAACTTTAATTAAAGATTATGTCATGAGATGAAACCTCCAGGAATATGTTCAACCAAAACTGGCAACCCCAATGATAATCAAAATTTTCAGGTAGGCAAAGGAAGAAAAATTTAACTTTTTGAATCTTAAGGTCTACTGTCCTTAAATAATTATGGACTGACACCCCATAATTTCCCCACAGTTGTGAACATTTCAATCAATACAAATTGTAAAAAAGGTTTAAAAGCCATAATTTTGTGCCACTGTGAAAATGTACATAGATAAAATAGAAAAAAATGCTTAAAAATAAACATTGATGTTATCTGTCAAAATGATTAAAAATAAAAATGAAATTCTGCCAAATCTATGTATACCTATTAGCTCTGGCTGAGGTTTTCAATGGCTGAAGTATGCTCAGTTGCTATAATAACTGTTCCTGTGAATTGGGGATCCAAATCATTTAAGCAGCTTTGACGAGCTCAGTTCACAGTGCTAATTTATGGCTCAATCCTACCAAGTGCAGCACACTGCCTAGATATTGCTGAGCCACCTCATCTCCTCAAGGAGCAATATGATAGTTAGGACACTTGCTCACAGTATCAACAAAAGTTAGATGTTACATGGAGGAAGCCAAAAGCCGGATCTTCAAAGGAGCTCAGGGCCAGATATCCAAGGGCTTAACACCCACAATTAGGGCCAGCTTTTCAAAAGAGATCAGCTTCCTCTTAGGGCGCCTAAATAAAGGCTAGATTTTCAAGTGCTCAGTTCCCGTTGTGACACTAAAACCAAGATATGAGTTCAGCATCCACCATGTACCCAACTTGCTGAGCACATATTTTGGTAACTGATATACCATAGGCCACTGTGCTCAAGAGACAAAAGCACATGGCAAACTGCATCGCAAGTCAAGTGCACAGGGGAGAGAGGAAGGATTACAAATGAATGGAGGATTCAGCATCTTTCCCCTGCTGCCGCCACTCATACATCTTTCATTTCCTTTACTCCTCTCCTAAGGAGGCTAATGTCCTATCTCTATAGCACAAGGAAATGTTGGCAGTTCACCATTTTTTACAGTTTGAGGAAAATATACAGGGTGCAACAGCTGGAAAAGCCATGTGACATAACTCCTGAATTATAAGAGCCAAAGCTTAGAGTTCCCTTTGGTGTCACAGTGCACTCTTGCACTTTGGCTGCATTGTTGGCAACGTAGATACAGATTTCAGCCACTGAGTTCTACAGGGGGTAACCTCTTCTCTTCCTTCCATGATGTTGTCCAGGAGAGCTGACCAGAGTTGGGGAGAGTACTCATAGTGCTAAATTCCCATGGAAAGACATGGTTGTACCACAGACATCTCGAAAAAAGAAATGCATCGCGTATATCTCCTGTAGCTGCACCGTGGGTCTACAAAGCTGAGTCAACAATTTGCAGCTGCATCAATTAAAAGAGAAAGACCTTGAAGAATAGTTGCAGGGCAACTTAGACAACCCATTTGCCATTGCTGGAAATGTTAGAATTATCAGTAATAATGCAGAAAAGGCAGTAGTCAATACATATTTCTGCTCTGTATTTGGGAAAGAAAGATAACACTCTTTCCATTCCACTAATGGCTCAGAAGGATGTTAAAGAGCATCTACCAAAGTCGTACATTTTAAAATAAGCAGGTCTGGGTAACTTGCATCCAAGAGTTTTGAAAGAGTTGGCTGGGGAGTTCACTGGATTGTTAATGTTGAAGCACTGGAGAAATTCCAGAAGACTGGATGAAAGCTAATGTTGTGCCAACTTTTAAAAAGGGTAAACAGGATGACCCAGGTAACAATAGGCCTGTCAGTCTGACATTGATTCTGGACAAGATAATGGAGCATCTCATACGGGACTTGATTAATAAAGAATTAAAGGAGGATAATATAATTAATACCAATCAACATAGGTTTATGGAAAATAGATCTTGTCAAATAAAAGTGATATCTTCTTCTGATGAGGTCACAAATTTGGTTGATAATGGCGTAGTGCTGACATAATATATTTAGACGTCTGTAGGTGTTTGAGTTAGTATCGAATGACAATTTTGTTAATTTTATATCATTCTAGTTTTTTAATATGGCACACATTAAATGGATTAAAAGCTGGCTAACTGTTAGGTCTCAAAATGTAATAGTGAATGGGGAATCATCGAGTGGACATTTGTTCTTGGTTCTATGCTGTTTAACAATTTTTATCAATGACTTTGAAGAAAACAAAAAATCATCATTGATAAAGTTTGCAGATGACACAAAAATTGGCTACATGGTAGTTAATGAAGGGGACAGGTCACTAATACAGAGTGATCTAGATTGCTTTGTAAACTGGGTGCAAGCAAACAATATGCATTTTCATATGGCTAAAAGTAAATGTATACATCTAGGAACAAAGAATTCAGACCATCCCTACATGGTAGGGGACTCTATCCTGGGAAACAGTGACTCTGAAAAAGATTTGGGGTTTGTGCTGGAAAAATCTATTGAAAATGAGCTCCCAGTGTGATGCTATATCCAAAATGGCTAATGAAATCGTGGGATGCATAAAAAAGGGAATCTTGAGTAGGAGTAGAGAAGTTATTTTACCTCTGTATTGGGCACTGGTGTCACTGCTGCTGGAATAGTATCTCCAGTTCTGGTGTCCACAGTTCAAAAGGATGTTCAGAAATTGGAGACGGTTCAGAGAAGAGCCATGAGAATGATTAAATGATGAGAAAACATGGTGGATAGACACAAGAAGCTCAATTTGTTCAGTCTAACAAAGAGAAGGTTAAGGGGTGACTTGATTACAGTCTAAAAGTACCTATATGGGGAACAGATATTTAATCAAGGGTTTTTCAGTCTAGCAGAAAAAGGTATAAGGGTATGTCTACACAACAAGACTATTTCGAATCATCTTAATTCGAATTTGTGGAATCGACCTTATGAAGTCGAAGTTGTGTATCCACACTAAATACACTAATTCGACTGTGTGAGTCCACAGTAACGGGGCCAGCGTCGACTTTGGAAGCAGTGCACTGTGGGAAGCTATCCCACAGTTCCCGCACTCCCCGCTGCCCATTGGAATTCTGGGATTTCCCCCCAATGCATGCTGGGGGAAAAATGTGTCGAGGGTGGTTTTGGGTAACTGTCATCATTGAACCGTCAATCACGCCCTCCCTCCCTCCCTCCCCGAAAGCGCCTGCGGGCAATCTGTTCATGCACTTTTCTGCTCAGTGACAGCGTGGGCGCCACAGCACTGCGAGCACGGAGCCCGCTGCAGTTATGGCCGTTGTCAACTCCTCGCACCTTATCGTCCACCTCTTCCACAGTCAGCTGCTGAGAAATAGGGCTACTTTTCAATGGTGCTGCGAGCACTGGTGGACCATGGGGGACGTTTTACCAACATCAACATCGGGTGGCCAGGCAAAGTTCATGACACGCGTGTTTTCAGGAACTCTGCTCTGTTTAGACGCCTGCAGGAAGGTAGTTTCTTCCCGGACCACAAAATAACTCTTGGGGATGTGCAGATGCCTACAGTGATCCTCGGGGACCCAGCCTACCCGCTAATGCCCTGGCTCGTGAAGCCCTATGCAGGCGCCTTGCACAGCGACAAGGACCTCTTCAAGTACCAGCGAGCAGCGTGACCTGCGACTGTTCAGTTTCTTTACAGAGAAGCTGAACCTGCCCCTGTTTCTTTACCAAGTTACTGTTGACTAGCATCTGCAGTTACATACCCTGTCCACCCCGCTTCCCCCACTTCCAACACACGTTTAAAAATAAAATACATGTTCCACTGTAACTTTACAAAGGTTTCTTTATTGATGACTTTGCATTAAAGGGTTGAAACTGTGACGCAGACTGTGCTGGGTAGGGTGTGCGGTGATGTAAAGACCACCTCTAAACTCGAGGAATGACAGGCTCCTGCTCCCAGAGCGGTCTGCAGTGCCGGACTGGTTGTTTCAATGGAGCCTGCCATCCTTCCTTTTTGGGACTCTGTGTGCAGGGGCTATGTGGCCTTGTGGTGGGGGAGGACGGATACAGATTCCTCTGTTGCGTGGCTCTGTGGTTCAGGACAGGGACTGTTGCATGAGATCTGTAACCCCCCTCCCCCGCTACAAAGTCACGTACCCCCCCCCACCCACACAGAACCTGCAAACCACCTCCCATACCGACCAGCGTGCCTACTGACTGCACTGTGTGTGTGACCTGCTGCTGATCCTGCCCCCGTGTCTGTACCCTGGTAAAGGTGATTGTCCTGTTCAATTACCAACCCCCTTCCCCCCCTTCAAACACAGTCTCCTCTAAAAGAACATGACGGAAACAGTAATTAACAGAAAGTATTTTTTATTATCAACTAGACAGTTAGGGGATGAAACTGGGACGGGGGCTTGGGTGAGGCGGGAAGGAAAGGACTTCTCAAAATTTAGGGTATGAGAGCTTTTGGGTACTTGAGCAGTCTGCTGGGGTGCAGTGACAGTTTTCACGGCCCCTGGCGCCACTCCTTCTGGTTATTTTGGGTGAGGGGGGTATGGGACTTTGTGGCGGGGGAGGGCGGTTGCAGATACACTGCAGGGGGGCTCTGTCCTCCTGGCTGCAGTCCTGTAGAACATCCACAAGGCGCCGGAGTGTGTCCGTTTGCTCCCTCATTAGTCCAAGCAGCGTTTGAGTCGCCTGCTTGTCTTCCTCACGCCACCTCTCCTCCCGTTCGCAGTGTGAGCGCTGGTACAGAGAGAGGGTCTCCCTCCACTGGCTCTGCTGGTCCGCCTCGGCTCGGGAGCACCCCATAACTTCAGTGATCATCTTGTCCCGTGTCTTTCTCTTTCGCCGCCTAATCTTTGCCAGCCTCCGTGAGGGGGATGCTGTGGCAGGTCTGGAGACAGTCGAAGCTGTGTGATGGGAAAAAGGTAGTGAATTCCTTGCAAAGATACATTTTTCCGAACAATGAACACAGTCTAGTCTGTGTCTGTGAACAACACCATGCACAGCACCTATCTCGTCCGCACTCCTGCAGCAGGCAATCCTGAAAGCATAAACTCTGCCCCTGTTCCACCCCATCGCAGTGTCCCCCGACCCTTGCACTTCTGGGTTGAGATCCCAATGCCTGATGGTGCAAATTTCATTGTCGCGGGTGGTTCTGGGTAAATGTAGTCAGTCATTCCTTCCTCCGGGAAAGCAACGCCAGACAATCATTTCGAGCCCGTTTTCCCTGGATTGCCCTGGCATACGCCATAGCGTGGCAACCATGGAGCCTGTTTTGCCTCTTGCCACTGTCACCGTATGTGTACTAGGTGCCGCGGACAGAGGCGATTCAGCAGTGCTACACAGCAGCATTCATTTGCTTTTGCATGACAGCAGAGATGGTTATCAGCCATATTGCACCATCAACCACGCCAATGTAAATTGGCAAGGTGATGACGGGTAGCTGTCCTATTGCACTACACCTTCTGCTGCTGTCATAGGTGCCCCTGGCTGAGATCAGCCGGGGGCGCAAAAGACAAAACTGGGAATGACTCCCCGAGTCAATCCCTCCTTTATGGTATCTAAAAATAGAAACAGTCCCGCCTAGAATATGGGGCAACTGTACTAGGGTTGCAGTGTATCAGAGAACTACAGAGCACAGCCGCTCTGTGTCAGATCCCACAGGAATGATGAGCTGCATGCCATTCACAGGGGGTGCCCCTGCAACAACCCTACCTGTTGCTTCCCTCCTCCTCCAGCCTTCCTGGGCTACCATTGTAGTGTCCCCCCATTTGTATGCTGAAGTAATAAGGAATGCAGGAATAAGAAACAGTGACTTGTTAGGGAAATGAAATGAGGGTAAGGCAGCCTCCAGCTGCTATGATAGTCCAGGCAGTACAGAATCTTTTCTTTACACATGAAGGGTGGGGGCTGATGGAGCTCAGCCCCCTGTTGCTATGATGAAGACGGTTAGCAGGCCATCTACTTATGGGCTGATGACGAGGACAGGTAGCAGTCCTATTGCACTACACCATCTACTGCAAGGCTGATGATGAGGACGGGTACCAGTCATTTTGCACCATCAGTCACCCATGAGGCGGGGGAGGGGGGCGAGGATGCTACCGTAGCGTGCCGCAGCATCGCGTCTACCAGCAGCATTCAGTACACATAGGGTGACATTTACAAGAGTCAAGAGACGATTTCTTTCCCTTTTCCTTCTGGGGGTGGGGGGTGGCTGTACATTGACGAGCTATGCCCTGAACCACCGCGGACAATGTGTTTGACCCTAGAAGCATTTGGAGCTCAGCCAAGAATGCAAATGATTTTCCGACACAGCGGGAACTGTGGGATAGCTTGCGTCCTCATTCCCCCCCCCTCCCTCCATGAGCATCCATTTGATTCTTTGGGTTTCCGTTACGCTTGTCACGCAGCAGCGTGCCGACTCTCTGCTATGCCGTCTGTCCAGAGATTTTTTAAAAATACTTTGGACCAGGTGTAACATTACGGTAATTTTCCTAATTAGATGCAGGAGTCGCCGAGCGAGATCGCCCTGAGGAGGGTCACTGAAGGAGATAGAGAGCGCATGCTGCGTGAAAGCCAGCACAAACCAGGGGCCTATGCAGCCGTGCTCGGGGAGGCAATGCTCCCTGAGTACCTCATGAAAGCCTGGCGCAGAAAGGTGTGTTACCACGGAGCACCCAATAAGGCAGCTCTCCCCAGGAACCTCCTGCGGAGGCTTTTCGATTACCTCCAGGAGAGCTTCGTGGAGATCTCCCAGGAGGATTTCTGTTCTATCCCCATATATATAGAGACCTCCTTTACACATAGTTCAGATTCCTGTTCCATTAATAATAAAAGTTTACATGGTTAAAGCACTTACCGACTGCTCCTTCCCCTGATTCAGGGTCCGGGTTAACAGCCGGGGAGGGTTGGTGGGGGATCTCCGTGAGGGTGCTGAAGAGATCCTGGCTGTCGGGGAAACCAGCGTTGTAAGCGCTGTCGCCTGCCTCGTCCTCCACAAACCCTTCCTCATCTTCCCCGTCCGCGAACATCGCCGAGGAACTGGCCGTCGACACTGTCCCATCGTCAGAGTCCACGGTCACTGGTGGGGCAGTGGTGGCAGGCTCCGTAGCGTCCGTTTGCCGCTTTGATTTTTTGGTAGCCTTGTCTGGGGTCCTTGATTTTCACGCGGCGCTGTGTTGCATCCCGCCTGTATCCTCTGTCTCTCATTGCTTTGGAGACATTCCCGTAGGTCTTTGCATTCTGTTTGTTGGAGCGCAGCTCTGAAAGCACAGACTTCTCGCCCCACACACCGATCAGATCCAAGACTTCCCGGTCAGTCTATGCTGGGTCCCTCTTTCTATTCAGAGATTACATGAACTCCTCTGCTGGAGAGCTCTGCATTGCTGCCGGTGCTGCTGAGCTCGCCCCGATGTCCAACCACGAAATGAGATTCTAACTGTCCAGACAGGAAAAGGAATTCAAATTTTCCTGGGACTTTTCCTGTGTGGCTGGTCAGAGCATCCAAGCTCGGACTGCTGTCCAGAGCGTCAACAGAGTCGTGCAGTGTGGGATAGCTCCCGGAGCTACTAAGTTCGATTTGCATCCACACCTAGCCTAATTCGACATAGCCATGTCAAATTTAGCGCTACTCCCCTCGTCGGGGAGGAGTACAGAATTCGAACTAAAGAGCCCTCTATGTCGAATTAAATGGCTTCCTGGTGTGGACGGGTGCGCGGTTAATTCGAATTAACACTGCTAAATTCGAATTAAAGTCCTAGTGTAGACCAGGCCTAACACTATTCAATGGCTGGAAATTGAAGTTAGACAAATTAAGAGTGGAACGAAGGTATGATATATATATATATTTTTTAACAGTGAGAGTAATTAACCATTGGAACAGCTATGGAACAGTGGATAGTGGAACAGCTCTGGAACCATCATGGTGGATTTTCCATCACTGGCAATTTTAAAATCCAGACTGAATGTTTTTCTAAAAGATCTGCTCTAGAAATTATTTTGGGGAAGTTAAGAAGTTAGATGATCACCATGGTCCCCTCTGGCTTTGGAATCTATGAAGGCTTTCATCGCCATTTCATAGACAGCTCCCTCTTAGTAAAACCAGAAGCAGCTGTTTATGATCAGTCCTGCTTGGAGTCTTGAACATTGTGAAAACTAAAGCTGCAGTGACTTGAGTTAATGTAGAGATTTCACAGAGCTAAAAGGTAGTGAATGTGGTGCTCAATTCTAGAATGCCAGGGAGCACTAATTGGATTGCTTTATCCAGTTTCTCCATCTCTTCTCTTTAAGCAATGTTGCCATGCTCCCTGGCCTGACTAATCACCGAGTAGAATACTACATTGTTACGGTCACTGCTCTTCAGCTTCTTTAATACGTTTTAAAATCCAGTATAGCTGGTGGCCTATCTAGGCCACGGGTTCTCAAACTTTATTGCACCGTGACCAGGGCCGGCTCTACTGTTTTTGCCGCCCCAAGCAGCACACCGAATTGCCACCGCTGATGGCGGGGACAGTACATGTGCCGTTAGGGTGGCACGCACGTTTCCGTGGTGGCGGCAATTCAGCAGTAACTTCTGTCTTCAGCCAGAAGACAGAAGCTGCGCTGCTGCAGACAGCTGACCATAGAAGCTGCCGCCGAATTGCCACCGCCACGGAAATGCACGTGCCGCCCTAACAGCACACGGACTGTCCCCGCCGTCCACGGCTGCAATTCGGCGCGCTGCTTGGGGGCAAACACACACAGACTGACGCCCCTTGCAGATTGCTGCCCCAAGCACCTGCTTGGAATGCTGGTGCCTGGAGCTGGCCCTGACCGCAAGCCTCTTCTGACAATAAAAATTACTTCACGAGCCCCAGGAGCGGGGACTGAAGCCCCATTGCCCTGGGGAGGTGTGTGTGTGTGTGTGGGGGGGGGACAGGGCCCAAGCCCTACCGCTCTGGGCAAGGGGGCCAAAACTGAAGCTCAAGGGCTTCAGCCCCATGCAGGGGGCCTGCAACGTGAGTCCTGCTGCCCATGGCGTAGACTTGCTTCAGCCCTGGGCCCCAGCTAGGCTACGCCACCCCTGATGACCCCATTCAAAGGTGGTGGTGACCCACTTTGCGGTCCTGACCCACAGTTTGAGAACCGCTGATTTAGGAGGTCTTTGTGCTGGGGTGTGGCAGCCCTACCACCTCCGGCTTTGATCAATGCTATATGGCTGTGACTTGTCCACAAGCCTAAAATCAATAGGTGTTTGAGGAAGTGCTGCTGGTTACTCATTGGGTGGCATTCTACCTACTGAGTCAGTGCTGAACTAGCACCACCGCTGCCTGCAAGGGGCTGCTAGGCTGTTGGAGGTACCACCTCTCAGAAAAGAGGTAAAACTAGTGTCCCCCTGATGTCTCATGGTCATTAACAATCTAATGGCATTTTTGTCACTAACAGGGATGTTCTGGTGGCAAAAGCCCTGTTTACAGGATTACACTCGCTTTACCTAAAATCCCCTTGTAACTCTCAAAATTATTCTTCATTTTGCCTCCTATAAATCATGTAGGGTGACCAGATGTCCGGATTTTATGGGCACAGTCCCGATATTTGGGGCTTTGTCTTATATAGGTGCCAATTACCCCCCACCCCCTGTCCCAATTTTTCACACTTGCTGTCTGGTCACCCTAAAATCATGCTGTGTTCTTTTACTGGTGCAAAATGACTGACATGTTCCATGCTGTAATAAGGGTGTAAGTGCCTATGAGAAGTTTTGTTTTATTTCCAGGTCCAGGGTAAGGGTTGCAAAGGTAAATAACCGTGTTGGGGTTAATGTTCAGTGGTCCAGCTGCATTTTGCGGTGGATAAGAGTGGTCCCTCTGTAGGGAGATTTTAAAAAGCATTTGAATCCCCTGACTTCAAGGTTCTGTATAAATATAAAGTATTACTGTCTGAAAAGATTTAGCAGTTCAGAGGTTCTTTGTAGTTTTATTTGCTTTGCAGCCCTCATCCTCTTGCCTGACCAGCACTAATATGAAACAAAAATGTTCCATTCCCCCCTCTGCCTCTCTTTTGCATTGTTTCCCTTGCTATCTTTTTCTCTTTCCTGTCAAATAACTAAGCAGGAGATTTCCTGCTTGATGGTGTGCCAAGTGGAATTCCAGCTCCTTTACTCTGCCCCTTTGAAAAAAAATCTGATCCCAATTTCCATAACCAAAGAAGAGACAGGTTGCCATTGTTTGTGTTTCAGAGCGTGACTGTTTTTCTTAGATTTGCACCCAATAAAGAGAAATGATGCTGTTATTCAGTATAAGCAGCAAAGAATCCTGTGGCACCTTATAGACTAACAGACGTTTTGCAGCATGAGCTTTCGTGGGTGAATACCCACTTCTTCGGATGCAAGTGGTGGAAATTTCCTGGGGCAGGTATATATAAGCAAGTAAGAAGCAAGCTAGAGATAACGAGGTTAGATCAATCAGGGAGGATGAGGCCCTGTTCTAGCAGTTGAAGTGTGAAAACCAAGGGAGGAGAAACTGGTTCTGTAATTGGCAAGCCATTCACAGTCTTTGTTTAGTCCTGAGCTGATGGTGTCAAATTTGCAGATGAACTGGAGCTCAGCAGTTTCTCTTTGAAGTCTGGTCCTAAAGTTTTTTTGCTGTAGGATGGCCACCTTAAGATCTGCTATTGTGTGGCCAGGGAGGTTGAAGTGTTCTCCTACAGGTTTTTGTATATTGCCATTCCTAATTCTATACCGAAAACCTACCGACCACTATGCCTACCTTCATGCCTCCAGCTTCCATCCCGGACACACCACAAGATCCATTGTCTACAGCCAAGCACTGAGGTACAACCGTATCTGCTCTAACCCCGCAGACAGAGACCAACACCTAGAAAATCTCCACCAAGCATTTCCAAGACTACAGTACCCACACGAGGAAATAAGGAAACAGATCAACAGAGCCAGACGTGTACCCAGAAGGCTCCTACTGGAAGACAAACCCAAGAAAGAAACCAACAGGACTCCACTGGCCATCACATACAGCATGGTCTCTGTCTGCGGGGTTAGAGCAGATACGGTTGTACCTCAGTGCTTGGCTGTAGACAATGGATCTTGTGGTGTGTCCGGGATGGAAGCTGGAGGCATGAAGGTAGGCATAGTGGTCAGTAGGTTTTTGTGTAATGATGAACTAACCTCAGTAAGTAAGAATTTCAGTTTGATCCAGAGAAGTGCTCTGGGGTGTAACCCTGTACTATATCTGACACGCATTTGAACTTAAGGCTCACTTTCCTCATCTCTACCCTTCCCAGGGATTGCATGACCATGATGTAGTTGGAGGGGCTAGTATGCTTCCGTGACCCTGAGAGATAGGATCTCCCAAACCAGGCAGGTCAACGGATAGGGGCCAGACTAAGGAGCAATCTACTGGGCCTGCAGGTTGGGGGCTGGGCATAATGTTAACTCTTTTATCCCATAAAAAGCACAACTGTTAAGAAACTCTCAAATAAGTCTTATCTGTTGATAACAAATCTTAGTTACCTCACAGGGCTGTTATAAGGTTTACGGATCCAGTCTTGCAAATTTACTCATATAAATAATCCTTAATTATTGGAATATTCCCATTGACATCAAGACACAACTCAAATTAATGACAACTACTTATGTGAGTAAGGGTTGCAGGATCAGGCCCCCATTCTTTTTGGAAAGTGCTTTGAGACACTCAGAAGAAAGGTGCTCAAGAAGTGCATTTATGAGGACAATGATGATGTAACATGTTGCTCAAAGATGTCATATTTCCTACTAGATGTTGGTCTACATAAAGGTAAGCGTGTACTGCTGTTATTAGCTAATGGAGTTACTCCTTTAGCTCAAGAAGCAGAGAACTGTGATTTTTTTTAACTGCTGAAGGTCTTCGGTTCTATCCCTGCTGATAGCCCGTCAGTCATAAACTGAGCTGGAAATATCAGAAGAAGAATTTTTCCCATTGTATATCTGCTCCCAGCTGAGACAGAGGAAGTACAAAGAATGTGTTTAAAATAAAAAATTAGTCACGCTTCTTTGTACCATACTAAAAGTTTGGATTCAATTAGGGCTTTGGGCAATGGTTTGGCTCATATCTTACTTTATTAGAACTGGTTCACCCAGACACAACTGTACAATAAACTACAACAACAAGGCAGTATTCATGGGGTTCTATATTGCTGTGCATTGTGCATCAATTGAGGAACGTTAAGATATATGATGACAGAGAGCAGTGGAGGCAGCTTTAGTTGGATTATATTGATGTACAGCAGCTAATGTTGCTTTAGTTAGGTGGTATGTTGATAAATATCAGTTGAAGTCGCTTTAGTCAGTTTGAATGCTAATGCATAGCAATTGTGGTAGCATCAGTTGGGTTGCGTGGTGAAATAAATAAATTGTCGCTGTTTTAGCTTGGTTAAGAATACTAGCTGTTGTCATCTTAAGTTCTTCCACAGTGACTGAAGTAGACTACAGCCCTGATTCAGGAAAGCACTTAAACCCGTGATTAAATTGTATTGACATCAATGGGGCTTAAGTTTGTGCTTAAAGTTAAGCACCCTTTCTGAATGCAAACCCAGGGCTGGGAAAATGTTAGGAAAACACTGCATACAACTTTAGGGTGACCAGATGTCCCGATTTTACAGGGACAATCCTGATTTTTGGGTCTTTTTCTTATATAGGCTCCTATTACCCACCCATTCCCTGTCCCAATTTTTCACATTTGCTGTCTGGTCACCCTATACAACTTATGAACCCAGGGAGCAAAGAAATCTCACATTCACAAACCCTGTGGGACAAAGACATAGGGATAAACCTGAATCAGTGACATGTGGAGGAATTAAATGGGGGCAAACAAAATCAGGCAAAAGATCTCATTTTCAATAAATTTAGTTCAGCTTTTCTGTGACAGTTTTACACAATCAAGAGTGAAAATATTGACTGCTGAGTTCTCATTAGAGTGATTTCATTTTTTAGCTCGGCAGAATGTAAGAACAAAGACAATAGGGCCAGGTCCTCAGCTGAAGTGAAGTAGCATAGTCCCTACTGACTTTAATGGAGATACACTGATACTGCAACAGCTGAGGATCTGGCCTTATCATTGTTTGTCTTAAATGGATAGTCATATTTGGGGTTTGAGCTCATCTGAGGGCTTAGCTCTCACTAGATTATTGGGAACCAGAGATGTGAACCATCTTTGGAGCAATGAAAATATCTTTTTTTTTTTTAATTATAAATTTCAAAAACACCTCAAAGACTCTCTCCCAGGGAGTGGAACTTAGAATTTCCATTTATGGCATTACCACAGTAGTTCCTTCCTAACCCACATCCCAGCTACAAGCTTTCATCCTTGAATACCTCATACGGAGAAAAAAACAAAACAAAACCCCCTCTCCAAACATATACATGCTGCTGGGACTGCTCTGACTATTTAACATGACAGACAAAGTTGAAAAGTTAGTTGAGGTCAGGGTCTCAGGATGCAAACTTTGCATGCATTGAGGGAGGTTTGTGAAAACCCTCAGATGTGCTCCAAAGAATTTGAAACTTAAAAGAAGTATAAAATGCTTCATCAAACATGTTTTACAGTCTCCACATTACAGCCTATTAAATCTATCCCCAGTGCCAATTTTGGAAAGATTTTGAGAATCTCTCTGAAGAGGTTTTTCCCAGCACCAGACAGAGTCTACAAGGAAACTGTGGCCTGCTGCTGTGTACTTTAGTTTCAGGGGTGGATGACAGGCCTTAGAAGGGGCTACCTCATGGGAGGTCACACAGAACAAGCAAACGACCACCCCTCAAAAAACTAAACATAAAGTGAGCTATTGTTTGGTGAAGGCGTCAAGGAAATGGCTGAGTCTGGCAGTGCTCTCTGGCAGTGCTCTGATATGCCATTTCCACCCTTAGGGTGTTTTCTTGATGTTTCCTTTGCTTTTCCCATAATGCCCACGCGTAGGACAAAGAGTGGTGGATGCTGGGAAAAGAGATTTTTGGTACAGATCAGGCTGGAAATAAATCTCATGGCTCAATCAGAGATTCTCTTTGGCAGAACCATCTTTGACTTGCTTGGGAGCCCGGCAACAGACATATCCACACTTTGTCCTTCACCAACTGTCCTCTAAGTAGACTAAGCAGACATGTGGGGCCAGACCAGCTGGTGTTAATCAGCACAGCCCCATCGACATTCAAGTTTTGCAACTGTTTCTTTAATGCGCCAACATTAAATGGATCAAACAACTGAGGCTATGTTTTTCAAAGCTGCCTAACAAAGTTAGGCACCCAAATCCTACTGAATTGCCTTAAGAAGAGTTTAAAATCCCAGACTGAATCTCTATCAGACATTGGTACAGTAGAGATAAAATGCACTGTGGTAGGAGATGATCTCAGCATCACTGTGCCCCGCCAGGAAAATAAACATCTCAGTTTGGTCTCAATATTTATTTTCCAACAATGCCTTGACTTTGCCTTTACATTTATGTAGCAGCATGAGACCATTATCCCATGACTTTTCTTCCTTTCTACAAGTAAACAGCATGGAGGGAAAGGAAGAGTGGTCAAACCTGCTATACCTAATATGAAATTGAGCAAAACAAAATTTAAACTAAATATCAGCGAAGATTTATTATTCTAATTATTATATGTGTTACAGTAGAGCCTTGATCTCCCAACCAAGATCAGCACCCCATGGTGTTAGGCACTGTATGTACACATCATAGACAGCACCTGTCTTGAATAGCTTTACAATCTAAATAGACAAGAGAGAGACAGTGGGGAAAAGGAATTATTATCCCCATTTTACGTATGGAGATCTTGGCCAAAAAGGGTGAAATCTTTGCCCCTTTGAAGTCAATGGGGTTAGGATTTCACCCAAAGTGATTTGCCCAAGGTCATGGAAGAAGTCTGTGGCAGAGCCAAGGAATGAATTCTGATCTGAGTGATCCCCAGTTCAGTGCCTTCTTAGCCACAAGGCCATCCTTCCTCTTACAGCTAATAGCAGTGTGGCCTATTAGATTGTGCATAATCATTTAAGGAAAGTGGGAGAGATAGAGCCAAGCAAATAATTTGCAACAAATAATTTATTGGAAAAACATAACCTCTTTTTCTCCTTTTCATCAAATCTACTTGATTTTCAAAATCATTCAACAGCTTTTAATTTACATCATTTGTAAACTTCTATTTAAAACTCTTCAGGTATTTAATACTTGTTGGTCAAACTATGTTGCTTACTTGCAGTTGATTAGACAGGGCAACCTTGTTTCTACTCCCTAATATGCTGAGCGTCCAAGCGCTTCAGGTGTAACTATTCATGCGAGCAAGTGCAGGCCAATGCACTGCAATGAAAGCCAGGAGAGTGCAGAGACCCAGTTGGGTAGTTTTCATTGCAGGACCAGTTCATTACAATGCAGTTTCTAGCCCAGATTAATAAAACTGCTAAAATACATTCAACTTAGAAATTTGCTTTGTGCAAAAATTTGGGCTAGTAAAACTGAAACACAAATGCAGCCTAAGTGAATTAATTACAAAACTCAAGTGAGTACAGTAGAACTCAGCAAATGCACACTTTACACTATATGTATTTTATATTCCCCACAAAAAATTGGCCACTCTTCACATTTTATCAGACAGAAGCAATAGTGAAGCATATGTAACAATATGCTATGAAATAAATATGTAATTAAAACTAATACCTGGAAGACAAAATAAATGAACAAAGTGGGCCAGATTCATTTGTTCACTGCAGCTGCCTTTGCATCATCAGGCAGTGCAAAGCAGCCAGAGCATACTGACAAGAAAGAAACCAATAGGACTCCACTGGCCATCACATACAGTCCCCCAGCTAAAACCCCTCTAACGCATCATCAGGGATCTACAACCCATCCTGGACAATGATCCCTCACTTTCACAGGCCTTGGGTGGCAGGCCAGTCCTCGCCCACAGACAACCTGCCAACTTGAAGCATATTCTCACCAGCAACTGCACACTGCACCATAGTAACTCTAACTCAGGAACCAATCCATGCAACAAACCTCGATGCCAACTCTGCCCACATATCTACACCAGCGACACCATCACAGGGCCTAACCAGATCAGCCACACCATCACCTGCACGTCCACCAATGTAATATGCCAGCAATGCCACTCTGCTATGTACATCGGCCAAACAGGACAGTCTCTACGGAAAAGGATAAATGGACACAAATCAGATATTAGGAATGGCAATATACAAAAACCTGTAGGAGAACACTTCAACCTCCCTGGCCACACCATAGCAGATCTTAAGGTGACCATCCTGCAGCAAAAAAAACTTCAGGACCAGACTTCAAAGAGAAACTGCTGAGCTTCAGTTCATCTGCAAATTTGACACCATCAGCTCAGGATTAAACAAAGACTGTGAATGGCTTGCCAACTACAAAACCAGTTTCTCCTCCCTTGGTTTTCACACCTCAGCTGCTAGAAGAGGGCCTCATCCGCCCTGATTGAACTAACCTCGTTATCTCTAGCCTGCCTCTTGCTTGCTTATAAATACCTGCCCCTGGAGATTTCCACTACATGCATCTGACGAAGTGGGTATTCACCCACGAAAGCTCATGCTCCAAAACGTCTGTTAGTCTATAAGGTGCCACAAGACTCTTTGCTGCTTTTACAGAGCATACTGGTGCATCTGGCACAATATATGTTGTTTTTACATTATCCTTGTTATTTTAGGACCTGATCCAAAGCCCACTGAAGTCAATGGAAGAGAGTGGGTTTCCATTTAAAATGGGCTTTGAATTAATCCTATACTTGCTGATTCGTAATATTCAATATTTCCCAAAAGGTCTCCCAGTCATTAGTGCAAATTATTTAGGTGACACTTTTTTTATTACCACTTCATTTGATTGTGTTGTTATTGGTTTACGTTGTGATGGCTGTATCCCTGTAATGGGGGAACCAACACCACCACAACAACCATCATAAGAGATATGGTAAAAGTTTCAAATATGCTTTAGTGATTTAAGATCCCAAGAGTAAGAGTATTTAGGTGTCTAACTCCCATTCATTTCAAGGTACTAAAAGCAAGAGCAAGGTATTAAACATGTTCAGTAAGGGTAATAAAATATGGCCATATGCAAATACAGTCAAATACTAATTACATTCAAAACAATCAGACTGTGTTCCCAAGCAACTTGCAACCTGAAAAAGAGGCTGAAACTGTCTCATAAGATTATTGTTATGAAATATTTGCCCACCTCTAAGACCTGTTTCAAAGCCAAATGAAATCACAGGAAGTCTTTCCATTGACCTTAAAAAGCTTTAGATTAGCCCTGTAATGAGGGTTTTGTCCATGCCAAGTTTCAAGTTTTGTCCACTTTTGGTGTCGCCTTCTTCAGAAAGAAAGCAGTTAGATTTTTTGTTACAAGCAGAAAAATGGAATTGTTCATTTTCTCCTTGCTCAAAAAGGGTTGGTAGGATTTTGCTCAAATTTCCTCTTCCAACTTCAGGCAGAGACTAAGTCCACAAAATTTCAGCCCAAAAGCTGAATATTTTGGAAAGTTCTCAGCATGTGCAATTAAGAGCTGATAATGGGAAGCTACTGCTTAGTAGTCTTAATTATTGAAAATTGTATCAGGTATCTACTATGCTAGGGAGATCATGGAGCTAATGCAAATCTATATTCTGTTATTATCTAAATTATAATGGGCATTGCTCATGGCAGAAATCTCAGGTAACTGGAGAGAGCTGCCTATACCTTCTTCATTCTATAAGTAATCAGTATTAATAAAAAAATTATATATGGAACCATGTTTCAATATCATTTTACTATATATATGATGACTTTCATCTCAAAGGATCTCACACCACTTTACAACCAATTACCCCATTTTTTCAATGTCTTACTCAAACATTCCTTTATCAGGCAACGTATCCAATTGAAGTTAATGGAGCCTTTTGCCTGAGCAAGGATTAATTGCATTGGAATGAATGTGCAGGCCTGATATGTGCAGGAATCAGTCACTGGGCTCTGAAATGCAGTGTCCAGTAGAAAATAGCAATTGTTTGAGAGCCTTATTGGAAGTCCATTGGAATCAATGAGAGTCTGTCCATTGATTTCATTAGACTTTGCATCATTCCCTAACAGCACAGAATAAAACCACCTAACAGTTTAGAACAAGAGAAGAAAAATACCACCCAAAACTGAAAATCAGGGGGAATCTAGGTAGGCAGAACTCATTACCTATAATGGAATTTGGACAGGAAAGCTGGATACTCTTTTCTTGTTTTATACAGTACATTATTTATGTAGAAAAGCTACAGTGGCACACCAGGTGTTTTGAAATATCAAAAATTTCTAGCTTTGCAAAAATTTGAAGGTAGTTTATGTGTGTTGAAACATAGACACCCACATATTTTATGAAATGTACCTACAGCTTTTATGGAAAAGAGTTTGTAGAAGTGCAAATATTTTCTGTAAATTAACTGTTGCTGTATTTACTGATTTGGAAAATCCAGAAAAAAAATTATTTGAAGCAATAAGCAGGCGGTGGAGCTCCCCAACAGAGACTGTCTGGAAGCGTGAAAACAAATTCATATGACTCTGTGGCCAGTCCCTTTGTGCTAAAATAAACAGTGGTGCAGTGGTTTGTCTGGGATATATATATATACACACACACATCTACTGTAGGTATATGTTGTTGATCTCTTCTTTGAATATAGATATCTGCCACTAATTTTGGAGCCCGCTCTGCTCCAAGCAGAACTGGATGAGACAGAAGGCGTGAATGGACAGCCAAGACAGAGCGCAGCCAAGGGACTGGCTTGGCTCTAGAAGCCAAAACGCAAACTGAGCCATTGGAGCCGGCTGTACACAGATGAGAAGGAAAATGCACAAAGTGATAAATAACTTTGCTCAGACCTCCAGGAAGGGCTGCCAGAACATTCTTGCTTGGCTGCGCTCTTCCTTGGCTCCCTCTCCCCCTCCTGAATAGACAAAGAGCTGCACCAGAGCCACGCACGCATTTTGAGACTTGCTTGGGACGTCATTGGCACTGCCCGATTGCTGGATTGCTCGATGATCTCTCCCAACAGATTCCGAGGTGAAAAAGGCCACTGCCAAGAATGTGGTCTTCCCTACTCTCCCTGTCCAAATACCACACACTCACAACAGGTGAGGGGGAAGTGGGGATAAAAACAGGAGTCTTTCCATTAACTTCACTTGATTTTGGATCAGGCCCAATACGAACTTAATCCATCTCCTCCATTGCTCTTGGCGTTTTGTACTACTACTGCCCCTAGTGTTAGTACATTGTACTACCCATGTAGTCAGGGAATATCCTGTTTCTAAAAGCCTGGGAACTCCTTACTCACACTGATGAGTAGTTGCATGCACAGAGCGTCCCGGAGCCGTCAGTGGGACTACTCATGTGGGTAATTGCTCACCAATATGCATAAGGGGCTCACGGTATGGCCCTTAAAGGCCAGTTGGATATACTGCATGGGTCCACTCAGACCTGAAGTCAGTTTTCAGTACAAAATACAGTGTGCTATACATGAAGCTGCACTTTCTCTGCTGCCCTATGGTGTCAAGTAAACTATTCCATTAATTTGGCTGAGTCTAATAACACTTGCTTTGGATGAAAGGAGAGGGGCTGACTTTTCAAGGAATTTGTCAGGGGAAAATAGTCTTGACAGCACTTCCTGGTTTCAGCAAAAGTATGAGAAAAGCTGTTGTAATATCTCATCTATCGTTCTGATCTATGATGCACATTAAGCAGATGTCTTCATTTAGTTGCCCGTGATTTCACCTACATCTTTTTTTTCCCTCCCTCTGAGGTTACAATGAATTCAGGATGTAACAGTAACAGTAATCTGTTATTTCCCAGTGCATTATCTTACACTTGTCTATGTTGAAAATAATTTGTCGTCAAGTTATCCAGTTAGTACCATTCTGAGTTCTTCATAATTATCCTATTCTTATCCAACTGAAATGATTTAGTATGTCACAAACATCACCACCTTGCTATTCACTTGCACTTCTGCTGGCTAATACATATATTCAACAACCCTTGACTCAGTACTGATCACTGAGGCGTCCTGTATCACCCTCTTTTGCTGCTGAATACTGCCCCTTTATGCCTACTTTTTGCTTCTTCTCTTTTAATCATGACTGAACTGCTGGTTACCACATTTCAATAACAGCCTCTTGTGAGAGACTTGGTCAAATTCTCTTCAAATGTCTAAATAAATCATCTTCCTTTATCTCTTTGAAGCCCCAATTCAGCATAACATTAAAGCACATGCTTAAGTCTATCCTTAGTCAGCAAAGCTCTTAAGCCCCATAACTTTAAGCACATGCCCAAAGTTAAGCAAGTGCTTAGTGCTTTGCTGAATAGAAAAGACCTGCTGAATCAGGGCTTGACTCCCATCACCGGCTTCCCCCCACTTTCTTCATCACATTCACACTTCTTGTCTTAATGTTCAAGGCACCACACCCATGCTTATGTGCTTTGTTGAAACAGGGTCTATATCTCTGCTCCCATTTCACCTACTTTCCACCCCGCTGCCTATTCTCTTCCCATGCATCCCTTGGGAACACACAATTTCATTTTCATCCATATGCCATTTTCCTATGCCAGCCTCTCTGTTTGGAGTTAGCTCCCTTGCCTTATTTGCCCACCAATCTTCACCTCTTCATTCAAACACTTTTCACCTGTGAGACCACATAAAAATATCCCAACAAAGATCATGCAGTACCTGAGCCATAGCCTCCCATTGATTTCAATGAACTTTGGATTAGGACCTGAATTTTCAAACTTTGTTTAAGATATAGTTTGGGTGAGCTCCTGGCCATGGCAAAACTCTCATTGACTTCACCAGGGCCAGGATTTCTCCCTTAGACTGTGCCTAATTTTTAATGTAGGCTTTTTGGGGGCAGGGCCATGTCTACTTCTGTGTTTATAAAGCAGTGGAGGCTCAATTAATAACACTGCTCTACAGCCGAAATGCTTCTGAAATAAATGTTTTCAAACTTTACTAATTCTGGGTCACTGAGAACGAAAATGATGCTTAAAATTGTTGATTGGCTCTAGTTTTCAAGATATGCTATTGGGTCAGTATATACGACCCTTGACTTGGGAATAGCGGAGGATAAGTGAATTATAAAGGGAAGGGATCTCAATTTAAACCAGAAATGACTAAAATAATCTTTGACTGGATCTATGAATAAATCTATGACTGGGTTTGGACAGTACTTGCTTTTTAGGCAAAACAATGAATGATGCAATCTGAAGCTGGTATTGCGTCATACATGATATGAATTGCCTCATGTTATTCCTAGAAGTCATGGATGATGCAATCATAACGAAGCTTACATCGCTCTGCTGAACAAATTGCCCTATATCAGCTGTAGAAATCATACAGTGTCGTGCTCTCTTATTTGTCAGTGTTTGATTTTGCAAAGGGACACATTTCTGTTTAGCCAAAGTGAGCAGAGATGCCTCGTACTTGTGTGAACAGTGCAGATAACTTCTGCTATGTATGTGGTGAAGTGACTTTTGCATCACAAAAGCGCAGTATAACCACTATGGTTAAGAAAGCCTATCACCTTTATTTTGGCTGCAAAATTGGAGATCAGGACAAGAGGTGGGCCCCACACATATGCTGCAACACTTGTGCAACAACTCTTCGCCAGTGGTTGAACAGGAAAAGGAAATCTATGCCTTTTGCAGTGCCAATGATTTGGACAGAGCCAACAGATCATACCAGCAATTGTTACTTCTGCATGGTGCCTCCAGTTGGGAAAGGTGTGTCAAAGAAGAAAAAGTGGACTGTGCATTAACCAAACATTCCATCAGCTATACGCCCAGTACCCCACGAAGAAGGACTGCCGGTTCCTGATGCACCAGAATCATTCTGACTTGAGTCAGACGAGGAAGAGGATGAAACTTCTGGTCCTGAACCATCAATGTCACAGGACCCACATTTTCTCCCATCCTCCTCCTCTGAACCACACCTCATAACACAAGGTGAACTGAATGACCTTGTCAGGGATTTGGAACTACCCAAGAGTAAGGCAGAGCTGTTGGGCTCCAGACTACAGCAGTGGAATCTCCTGGCAGGTGATGTTAGGGTTTCCATGTTCCGTGACCATCAAAAGGATCTTGTCCCATTCTTCCTCATGGAAGGTGATCTTGTAGCCTGCAACAACATCGATGGTGTGATGGCAGCCCTCAACATCATTCACGATCCAGATGAGTGGAGACTGTTCATTGATTCATCGAAGACGAGTCTTAAAGCTGTTTTACTGCATAATGGCAATGTTTTGCCATCAATTCCAGTTGATCATGCAGTCCATATGAAGGAAACCTATGACAACATGAAACAACTTTGAGGTGCATAAACTATGACCAACATCAGTGGCAGCTTTGTGGCGATTTGAAGGTTGTTGCTCGCTTGCTTGGTCTGCAGACTGGATACACAAAGTACTGCTGTTTTCTCTGCGAATGGGATAGTCGTGCAAGAGATTCCCACTACATCAAGAAAGATTGGCCACTCCGACAGTCATTGGAGCCTGGGAGGAAAAGTGTTCAGCATCCACCACTTGTTGAATCAAGGAAGATTTTGTTACCATCCTTACACATCAAGCTGGGTCTGATGAAGAACTTTGTCAAGGCCATTGACAAAACACAAGCAGCTTTCAAGTACCTCCATGGAAAATTTCCAAGGTTAAGTGAAGCTAAGATAAAGGAAGGTGTCTTTGTTGGTCCTCAGATTCGTGAACTTCTTTGAGATGATGCATTTGACCATGCACTGTGTGGCAAGGAAAAGACAGCAAGGAAAGCCTTCCAGTTAGTGGCAATAAATTTTCTCGGCAACAACAAGGCAGACAACTACAGGTTGTTGGTGGAAAACCTCCTCAAGGCATACAAAAGCCTTGGTTGCAACATGTCACTAAAGATACATTTTTTGCACTCTCATCAAGATTTTTTTCCACCAAACTGCGGAGCAGTGAGCGACGAGCACGGCGAGCGATTTCACCAGGACATTGCAACAATGGAGAAACGCTATCAGGGCAAATGGAGCCCATCAATGCTTGCAGACTATTGCTGGACAGTGACAAGAGATGCTCCATTTAATGAATACAAGAGACAAGCCAAGAAGTGCCAAGTAGACACTGAATAGGACTAAACTATGTACATAATAGTTTTTTGCCTTTTGTTTCATAATAAATTTTAGTTATATAACCCTTTTGCTGATTTTTAAAGTGTTACATAAACAGGACAGGTGAAATATTATCATGTAAAGCAACCATAAACACATGAAAAGACCTAGGTTTACAATTTATGATTAAAACTCTACTATCTACACAATATACATAGACATCAAATGTAAAAACTTAAATATCTTAGAAACAGTAGCCAATCAGCTGTTTTAATTGTCATATTTGAATTCAGCACATCAAAATACATAATAAATAGCACATCTTATCTCTGAAGCAGACGACTTCTCAAAAATTGTAGACCAGTGTAACCAATAACTGTAAAAATTCTTGATATTTTGTTTAACTTTTTCAAAGAATTCTAGCAGGTTAGGGAAGGGTGATTTGCTCCTATAAAAGCTTTATTGTCATATTACCCTCCTCATTTCAGCACTGTTTACATTTTTGGCACTATATAAATAACAAATAGCACTACAATGTTTTAAAAAACTGCTTTTCAAAAGAGAAATTTGCGCGCGCTTGGGGCGGCATTTTGCTGGGAGGGCGGCAGGCGACTCCGGCGGACCTTCCGCAGTCATGCCTGCGGGAGGTCTGCCGGAGCCGCGGGACCAGCAGACCCTCCGCAGGCACGTCTGCAAGAGGTCCCCCAGAGCCGCGGGATCGGCGTGCTTGGGGCGGCCAAATTCCTAGAGCCGCCCCTGTCCACTTGAATCCAGTGGTAGTGTCAGGCACTCCGCAACTTTTATGATCAAGCACCTAGAGGATAACAAAAATGAGCAGGAAGATATTTGGGTTCAGAAAGAATAAATTACACCAGGCAAACCAGCTTGACTGATAGAACTCTAGACTTAAGTCCCAATCCAATACATGGCTTCATATGGGGGGATTCCTACAGGCATCCATGTGCGTACAGGAGTGGAGCCTTAGTGGCTGAAGAGGACAACCAACAGAAGCGGTACTCTTGAGCAAAGCATCGGATACAGTGTCACAAAATCTCCTTTATAAAATAGCTGCAATCTGAGTACTCTGATGTGGACTAAAAAATGGCTAAAGGGCCACAATCAAAGGGTAATGAGAAGTGGTAGCATACAATGCCAAGTTAGGAGAAGGTGCTCAGGGAGGTGTTACAAGGACCGGTGTTCATTCTGGTCTGATTTAACATTGTCATTAATGATGCGGAGGAGGGGATAGACAGCATGTTGAAGGAAAGTGCAAATGACACTAAACTGAGAGGTGTTAAGCCAAGGAGAAGAGACAAAGAATACAAAAAAAACCCCACAACAACCAAGGAGTCCTTGTGGCATCTTAGAGACTAACAAAATTATTTTGGCATAAGCTTTCGTGGGCTAGAACCCACTTCATCAGATATAGCCCACTAAAGCTTATGCCAAAATAATTTTGTTAGTCTCTAAGGTGCCACAAGGACTCCTTGTTTTTTTTGCTGATACAGACTAACACGGCTACCACTGAAAAGAATACAAAGGGACCTGGAGCTGCAGTGGGCTCTGGATCTGGCCCTTAGATGCTAGAAATATGGGCAAGACATGGCAAATGGAATTCAGCCTGGAAAACTGAATGTTACTATATCTAGGACTAAAAAACAAACACACGTGAAACACATATTGAGTGAAATGGACAAAACTGGAAGGTAGTAAAATTAATTAATTAACTTAATAGGCTGCAACAACTCAAAAAGCTATTGGTGTATAGAAAATAATAAATCCAGTGATAGTTTGATAAGCTATATGGTACCAAAAACTGTGAGAGTTTGGTCTGCATATGCAGCGGCATCACAAGATAGAGCAAGGAGGTGATATTAGACACACTGTACACAACTGTGGAGAAACTGTACTTAAGATACTGGGTTCAGTTCACATGATGTCAATGAATGTCTTAAGTGAGGAGAGATGTAACCAGAGATCCAGAGGAAAAAATTGCTACATTGAGCTCTGATGAGCTAATCCAGATGCAGAGTTGCCTAGATTACCACAGTAATACCTTAGAATTATCATAGATAAATAGATAGATAATTAAGAACCCACAACATTCTAAAAGTTTTAATAGCTATAGCCCATATATTTATTTATTTATTTATTTTAAATTCTAGAACCAAAATATTCTCAAAGGTTCTAATTTGTAGAATCAATCAAGTTATAAAAATCTCAAAATTATGGATCTGGTTTCCCCCTACTTGAAATCATTTTAAGTTTTTCAATCGGTTTCATGATATTTCTCTGGTCATATTATGGCATGCTGGCATTTTAGTTCTACTGTAATGACCCCTAAACAGGAACAAAAAGAGGTGTAAGCGAATATTATTGCTCTCTTTGTCTGGGTAGAAACTGGTCATCGGATGGTTGGGATTGGAGAAGAATGAAATCAAAGGCCAGTTCCATGGTTGGTGTGAAACAGTGTAGCTCTATTAATTTCAGTGGTGCATGTAAATTGACACCAGATGAGGATCTGATACTCCAGGCATGTACCTTTTTTTTTTTTAAACTAGATTATATTTAACTGTTGCTACAGTTATAGGCCTCAGCAGACAGAGTGCAATCTCCCCAGGTTTACTCTATTATGCACAGTTGGGAAAAAGTGGTAGCCAGAGACTACCATGGCATTAGGGGGCATTAACATTCTGCCAAAAAGGAAAATAAAATTCAGGTCTGGACTCTCAAAAACCCTGTTATTACAAAATTTACTGTTCAAAGATATTAGTGTTCACACATGAGAGGCAGGATCTGTCAATACATAGGGCACTGAACTGCAAGTCAGGAGACCTAGGCTCTGTTCCCAGTTCTGCCACTGACCTACTGTGTGATTTTGGGCAAATCGCTTAATCTTCTTGTGCTGCTCTTTCCCTTCCACCCATCGTTTGTCTTGTGTACTCAGCTTGTTTCAGAGTGTCTGAAAAGCAGGCCCCTTTGAAGTGCCTCAAGTTGGGCGCACAACAACGAGTGCACCAAAATCACTAATCATTTTGGAAATGAAGACCACTGAATGCCTAAAAAGACAGGGCTCCTGTCTGGAAAATCTTACAGTCCATCACAAAGAAATATGGTACTTGGAAAAACACTTACAAGAGTTCTACATAAAACTAGTATATTCACAAATGTGTGGTGTATGCAGATAGTTACCAAAAAAGTGCCACCTGCTGGCATGCAGGATTGTGTAGCATTGTTGATAAGTTTATTGGGTCGATAAGGTGGTTTTTAAATACTCAAAAAGCTTCCTGATTTCAGTGCTGATACCTGATTTCAGTACTTAACAACAGTATGTTAGATGTTAGACGGGAAAAGCCTGAATTGCAAAGTTTGTATCAGGATCTCAACATCTTCCCTGTAGTTTGAGGCTGTTCAGATCTGAGGTTTTTCATTTGGCCCAGTTGCGAAATCTAGATACAGTTGAAATTTTGATACAGGTCAGTATCCAAACGCTGCCAAAGTCAGGAGTTTGTTAAGGTTTTGCTTCAGTGCAGAGACATTATCCATAAGGATACAGGTTCTTAGTTTTCTCCATACTGTGACCACAACTTACAAGAGAAGAACGTTTCAGGAGCCCCCTGCCATCCAGTCATAATGATAGGGATGGTATAATTCCTCTGGCCTTTTTCATGACCCCGCTGGAGGTCACAAACCCCAGCTTGAGAACCTTTAAATAAAGAGATCAGTCTAGGAAGGATTCACAAATGAAAGAGGGACTGGAAGAAGAGAGGGACAAAGTCTGTTTCAAGCACATCAGGTGGCTTGAAAGGTGTGAAACCGAGGGAGTCTCTAAGACAAAGTCCACCAGTACATCCCAGCAATGGCCATGCTGGAGCAAACTCAGTCTCTCTCTGGCAGTGAAGTGTTTACGCAGAGTCTGCTTGGCAGCTTGGACATACATTACGTTTGTTTTATGTTTAGAGGAAATCCGGTTGAATCAAAGCAGAAGCCAGGTTTCCCCCATCCATGTCCTCTCCCCATTTAATGTCTTTATTTTTATGTATTAAAGATCCTTTATGAGAATAAAAGTGGAAGATGTCTCCCCGGAGCATTTTTTAAAATTCCAAAAATAGTCTCAAAGTCTCAACCAAAAGTGAACAGAGTCAGGATTTCTGTGGAAAATGTCTGTAGATAGAAGGGTAGATGGAGGGAGTGCAGGGGATTCAAATACCTGCTTCCCAGACCCTTTCCCTTCCCCCACTCACCCTTCCCTCCAGCACCCTGCCACAGTATACGAGTCTGGCCCACTTAAAAGGCGTGATTTGCTTGTTGGCTGCCTGACTGACCCCCTAGAGAAACAGCAAACTCTCCTCAGTGGTCTTCCCTGTCCTTTGACAGTTCTTGGCAACTCTGGAGCAACGTGTTGTTAACAGTGGTTTCTCCCTAATTAATGGGGAACATGTGTGTGTGTTTCAAAAAATCTCTCTGTTTGTGTGTGTGTGTGTGTGTGGGGAAATACCACAAAGCTGTTTATATCTACTATAAAAAGAGGTTTTACTATCTTCTGATCCCAAAGGTTTCTTTTACCTCAGATCAACCCACTTAGGATCAGGCACTTTCCTAATCCCTGAGTTTTTCCCAAAGGCTTTCACACATCTGCACCCCGCTCTCCTGCATTCCTGCCATACCACTCCTTCTAATGAAAAGTAGCAGCCTTCAAAACGCTGCCAAGCCTTTTTTTTTGTGTGTGTGTGTGGGGGGGGGAGGCGGTGTCTAAATAGTTCTTTAATGTTTGTGGGTTGTTTTCTATTCTTCATTTTTTTGTTTTACTTTAAATTTTGCAAAATAAAGAAGTGGTTTTTTGGTAATAAGATTAGTGCCTTGTGCTCACATAGCACCTGCCAGCTGAGAAACTCAATGCATTTGACAAGGCAGCTGTCAGACCCATACACCCTCACCCCAGATATAACCTCTGGATAGGAGGCACCAAGCTGGCATAACTGCCTCCACACCACTGCCTGCAAGAGTTCCTGTAACCCACACACCTCCTGGGTGTGGTGCTGTCTGATCTAGTGGCATGGAGATCACTTAGAGCTAGATTAATGAGTCTGCTCTACAGCCTTACCTAAGAGGCACATGGCTTTTAGCTCATGCAGTAGAGACTCATGCACTAAGTTCTAGAGGTCCCTGGTTCGATGCTGATGACGGGGGTCTGTCAGTGTTACATTCCCACCACAGGAGATGTGTTAGGGGGTGAGCAAAAGAGGAAAGGAGCATGTCTGTGCTCAGGACTACACTTGTATACACTATACTACACATTCCATTGATCTGAGTGGCAATTAGAAGCCTAAATACCTTGGAGGATCTGGGCCACAGTGTCCATTGTGGCAAGGGTTCAAATTAGGGCACCCCCAGGATATGGGAGGGCAGGTCATGCTCTTCAGACCCTGTTCCCATGGGAATTTGCTCTGAGTACTGTATGGAGAGCTGAATATAGTAGCAGTATCTGCAGTTTACAGGTATTTAATCCAAGGCATAGAGGGCCAATGAAGAATCTCACAGCTAGGAGTCCTAGGTGGAGGAAAACTCAGCATGGGTTCCCTCATGGAGTGTCCCCAAAATTCTTCTATGGCAGTTTGGGGTTTGCCCTTGAGCAGGAAGGCAGGGGATTCCATCCCTTAACCCTCCTGAGACCCACAAAAGGTCAGGGGTCATCTACACTGGCTGACTGTCTACATATTTGGCTCATCACCATAGCATCTGAACACCTGCTTGCTTCTCCCAGGCAGTGCAACCCTACTTTGCTAGAGCTTCTTCCGGTGGTGACTGGTGAGGGGTTCCAGAGCACAGACGGGAGCTGTGAAGCCCTTGTTATGCCTTCAGGTTGTACTAACATTTTTGGTGGTTCTCCAGTGGACTAGTGAGGATGACACAAGTTTCTTCTACTTCCAGCCTGACTCCTTCCCAGATCTGTGACCCAATGGAGTATCTCTGCAAGCACCAGGACAGAAGGGGCGGTGTTAGGGGTTGCTGTCCGCTCTTCAGCGATGAGAAAAAGTTCTTAAAACTGGACGATGTGAATGCCTTTTTCAATGGAACGGGTCGCTTATTCCAGCCATTTATTCTGCAACCCCTTAAACTTGACTTCCATAGAAAGTTGTAGGAGAGAGCAGAATAAATACAAAAAGGGACCAAGGGAGTAGTGTGATGAGGAAGGATCACTATGCAATTTTCGCAGATGGCAAAGTTTTAACATTCTGCTGGCAATTGCAAGGTGATTTGGGCATCTTGCACTTCAGAATCCCTGAAATTCCACAACTCAGACATTTTCTTATATTTGCCCCAAAGGCAAAAAAGAAAAAAAAAATCTAAATAAACCTGCGATGAAGTGGGGATTTTCCCTTGTTATGTTGTATGTGAGCCTATGTGAATCTTATTGTTTTGCATGAATGCTGTGTGTGCCTCAGTTTCCCTGTGTATTGCACCAATGTCTAGGTGGTGGGAATAAGGGTGTGTGGCTTTTGCAGGGGCTGCTCCAGATGCCTGCATGGATAGTATGGCTGCCCCTTCATAACCTGAAACCCAGGAAAGGGATGCGACCCAGTGACTCTTGGCCAAAGAAGCGAGACAAAGGCCAGAGAAGGAGCAATGGGCAGGGCAGGGTCCAGGCAGCTGGAAGCGAATCAGTCTCAGCTGGCTTGGGGCGCAGGGTGCAGGCCAGAGCCCTGCCTCTGGGCTCCCCTCCCCCAAAGATGGACTGCACTGAATGTTTTCTGTGCTAACAAATTCTGTTCTATGCTGTGTCCCTGTCAAGTAATAAATCCTTCTGTTCTACATGCTGGCTGAGAGTCACTGCTGATTGCGGAGCTGGGGTGCAGGGACCTCTGGCTTCCCCAGGAGCCCAACACGGGCAGATTCGTTGCAGGAAGCGCATGATGTGGAAGGGGATGCTGAATGCTCCGAGGTCACACCCAGGAAGGTCAAAGCTGTGTTAGCTTCTTGCCCTGGTGACAGTATGCTCAGAGAGAGGCAGGCATGCTACACCAGAGTCCTGGCTGGCTTCATATGGAGTAGTTCCAGAGCATTGGCCCAGTGACTCTGGGACAAAACCCCATTTGTGAAGTGCGAAACATTGTCCTGTGTTACTTGTGGGAGATGGCAGAAAATTTGAGACCAAAGCATTGCAGATTTCACTTCTCACCACACCAGTGAGAATGTCATGTTTTCCCCTAGAGCTACAACTATGTTCATGCAGCTGATGCTAAGAGACTTCAGTGGAATTGGGGGATTTATATCAGCTGAAGATCTGGCCCATCGAGCTGCCACCCATCTGGGAAATTCACGGGATTGATTTGATTCTTCATAGCTCTGCCCACACCCCACAAAGCATGCTGGCAAGATAATTAAAATGACCCACCTTTATTTTGGGTGTCATGGCATGACATCGCGTGACCTCTTCCTTGAGCGGCATTGCATCATTGTGTGTTGGTGTTCTACCATTGTTTGGCAATGTCACAGTGAGAAGGATCCAAATTCCTGATGAAGAACTGCAATATTATGATAGGATTATTTTGTTGTATAGGACAAATGAAAATAGAGGGCAACTCTAGATAGCATCTCCCAGGGAACAGAAGAGACAGGCCTCAGCTATAATGAATATAAAGGGGATCTTTATTCGGGTCACTAGCCACAGCCAGACCTCAAAAATTCTCTCTGATTCCTTATCTTTTGGGCTAAGTATACAGCCTGTGCTTCTTAGCCTCACCAAAATGTGACAGTAGCCATTGGAGTCAGCGGATACTGTCCCTTGCCAGATGAAAGGAATATTAACCCTTTGTAAGAGAGTCAGGGGCTGGGGAGTAAAGAGCATTCTTTGCTACTGCAGTTCTGCGTGCCACACCTTTATCACTGGGTGTCAAAAGTAAACAATTTCTTTTTTGGGGGCGGGGAGTAAGGGGAGGCAAATGAAGCCACCTCTGTCTGGGAGGAACCTGGCAGAGAACTAGAAAGGGGTGAGGGTTGCAGCACTTCCAAATTTTCCTAGAAGGAGGTGATATTGAAGAGAAACCAAGGAGGGTGAAATCCTCTACACTGTTGCCTATGCTAGGCCTTGAGGCACTGGAGATCTACAGTACATTGCACTAGGAGCATGGAGAGATGGCATACTGCTACACGTCTGAAACCACATGGGATTCTTGATTGCCCTTGGTGTCAGATGGCCACAAATCTATTTGAATTGTATTAGCTCTTATTGGTAGACCAGAGTTTTGTTTTGTTTTAAAGGAGTTGATCCGCAATACATAGAGTGGCCATGTAATAACACATTGTAAATTGCCTTGTACTCACCATGGAACTCCAGATGAGTTAATAATAGATAGCGGCCCTGTCACAGGGGTACTGGCCCCTTTAAGAGGGAGTAGGCCCAATCCACCTGTGCCTGGTTAAGTGCCTTCTAATGGAACTGGAGAGAAGACACCTGGCTTACATAAAGGGTCAAGCAGCAGGCAGCTAAGGTTTGGGTGAGAGGTTTCTATAGACACAGAGATCTGGATAAAGCTCATGGCCAGGAGGAGAGCAGAGGGGATGTTTGCCCACCGACTTCTGTGAGCCCAGGGAGAAGATCCAGAGAAGCAATCTGGGGGTGGGAGTGCCAGACAAGGACGAGATAGCTGAATAGAATACAGGAAGGATTAAGAGCTGGGGAACCCCAGGGGCAGGACAGCAGCAAAGAGAAGTTTGTCTGCTGACCTCTTTAAGATCAGGGAGAAGGAAAGTCCAGGGGAATAACCCTGAATTGGGAGAGAACCCAGGAGACGCTAAGGATTTTAGCCCAGCGTGGGTGGGCCCGGGTTACTTCACATCTTTGTCAAACCCAAGGCAGGCAGACACTGTTTGTACTTTTTGTTTGGGCTTGGAGTTTGGTTAGGGAACACTGTGGAAGAGGGAGCCTGAAGCAGAGCCTGGTTTTTGGTAGTGGGCGATACTGTGAGGGCTATTCTGAAGCATTCATGTTAAAAAACTAGCCTGCAGCAAGGGTAGCATTGAACTGCAGAGTCAAGATAGAGTTTGAAGAATCTTAACCTGGAGAAACTGAGGCCAGGGTGCCTATGGGGCTATCGGTAACTTGGGGGGGGCACTTGAGGAGGGCCTGCTTGAATACAGGCCCACAATTCACAAGTGCCTCATTCTCTTTGCTTTGTCAGTTCAAACTTGCCATATCAAACCCTGACTATCCATAACCAAAGAGATTTTGATTAAAAACTGATTTAAAAAAAAAAAAGCCCTGGTGCATTCAAGAGCGCTATACTATTCTTAGTGTGCTGAAGAGCTATTTAAGCTACAGGTAGATGATGGCACAAGAACACGTGGCTGTAAACTGGCCACGAACACATTCAGGCTGGAAATCAGAAGGTTTCCAAATGTCAGAGGGGTCAGGTTCTGGAACAGCCTCCCAATAGGAGTTGTGTGGGCAACCAACTCAGCTGTAAGAGAGAGCTGGACTAAATTAGAAGTGCAGTTGTATGATGGGGTTGCTTGTGATGGTAAGGGCTGCACTCAGCATCCCTGCTTGGGACTCATTTCTGACTCTTGTTTTCCTAAAGCTCATACTTCAGGGTTTCAGCTGGCCACCTGCAAGGTCAGGAAGGGATTTTCTCTCTTCCACTCTTTTCCCAATGTAGTCTGGGTTTTTTAAAATCTCCTGCTGAAGCATCAGGGATGGCCACAGCTAGAGATGAGATACTGGACAGGGTGGGCCAGGACTCTGAGGTGGCACCAAACATTCTCATTCTCTCTCTCTCTTCTCCTCCCTCCCCCCCGCTGCTTGGCTGGCTGGTTCGTTCTTGCCCAGCTGCTCAAAATCTAGTTGATCACCACATGTGGGTTTGGGAAGAAATTTTCCACCAGGCCAGATTAGTAGTGATCTTGGATGGGGGTTCACCTTCCTCCAGCATGTGGGTCACTTGCCAGGTTTATCTGGTTATATCCCCTTTAATATTACCCTGCTATTGCAGAGACCTCATGCATTGGTGCCCCTTGGTCCCTCCTAATCTCTGTCTGTGGCAGATAATGCTCTGGTCTCCTGTGGGCTGTAATATTTGGTCTAATTTCAGTTGTTGAATTTAGGTGCTGGATGGTGTTGGAGGTCAGCCTAGATGATTGAGTGATCCCTTCTGGCCTTAACCTCTATGACCAATCCAGGAAGCTAACACACAACAGTGTTGGCTCCAAAAATCCACTCTATCTTCCCCGCTCCCTGTCACAGTACACCACCCTCCACCCCCCTCTTTAGAAAAGCATGTTGTTGCACTTGAATGCTGGGATAGCTGCCCATAATGCAGCACTCCCAACAGCGCTGCTAATACTGCAAATGTGGCCACACACCAGCGCTGGTAGCTGTGAGTGTGGCCACACACCAGCGCTGCTCCTACACAGCTGGATGACCAGCGCTGCAAACTACCAGCGCTGCAAACCGTAAGTGTAGCCATACCCTTAGAATATCACAACACACCTTACATTGCTTCATTAGGATCACAAGTGCAGACACTTCTGGGCAGAGGATGACATCAACCTTTCAGCCATCTAATGAGCTCGAGTTGAAGGCAATTAACCTTCAAGTAGAAACAAAAGAACTATACATCAGGGTGAAATCCTGGCCCCATTGGCTGAATATGAATCTGTACCCGAACTGCCCCAAATTTCAGTGTGATTGGCTCCTGGGCTTTGTAATACAAAATAATCCTACAGCTCTGCAAAAAGGTAACCAACTAAACAAATGACTTAGGCATCCAGAGAGGGCTGTAGCAAACTTTCTGATTTCTCACCTTTTCTCAGCGGCCTGGGGATGGAGGAAAGTGGCTTTGTTTCTCCTGGAAAGGTCGTGCTGGTGAGCGAGCCATAGAACAGATACGACCCAGGCAACAGCAATGCAGGCAAAAATACTGTGCCTCCCACGCATGCGAGCTGCCACAAAGTTCCAATCCCAATGCTTTACCCAGGAGTGCCAGAAGGCCATGACAGAGATTTATGAAGACCTGATACTCCACTGTACTAGATTTATGGCTGTGGAATTCAATGAGGCTGAACTGGCACAACTCAGTAGAGAATCAGACTTTAAATTCCCTGCCTGCCTTAATGTCCTCTCCTCTCCCTCTCATTAGTACATTTACATATATTGCTTAGTGAATAGCAGTAACAATGTATTATTGTTCTTGAGCATGTTTATTACAGTAGTATCTATTCTAGGGTCCTACCCAGATCAGGGTCCCAGAGTAACATTGTCCTGAAACGCTTTAGATTATTGAAGCAAACTTCCTAAATAATGTTCTTTAATATTTTCACTATTCAGCCCAAACTTTGCTATAAACAATAGCTTGTGCCTTTCCAGGGAATTCCTTAGTTGTTACTGCCATGACCCCATTCCATGTATGCTCTTTAGTTCGGTGGTTATGGTACTTACAGGGGATGTGGGAGATCTCAGTTCAAATCCTTGCTCTAGAACAAACCTGAAATAGGCTTTTTTGATTCACCAGAATTTCTGAAAAATTACACTTTTGGCTCGACCCAAACCATTTTTTCCCCTTGTTTTTGGAACTGCCACCAAATTGAACAGTCATTCACCCAGCTCTACTTAGGGTCAGAGCCTCAGCTGGTACAAAGTGTCTTAGATAGCACCAGATTCTTAGTTATTCCTGAATGTTTGCTCTGACAATTTACCACGGAAGCCCACAGGGGTTTGCCTGAGTAAGAACTGAGCAAGGCCTTGAGGATTTGGCTCTGTGTGTACGTTTTGCTTTGTTGAGCCGGAGGGAGGGTTTTGAGCCAAAGCTTTCTAGATCAAATCTCTTAATTACTCTTTTTAAGAAAGGCCACAGATGCTCAGCATGTTGTTGAAGCTGTCAGTGCCTAGAAAGAAAAAAGGGAACAGGAGCCATCCAAGTTTAAAGGTTAGTTTATTCCAAATGGTTTTGTGACGTCAACAGGAGACTATATATATAGCAAAATATTTTCCCTCTTCACCACGGTGCTTTTGAAATGGCATCTTTGTTGTCTCTGTTGCCATAACGATGACTAATGAGGATATATATAAAACGAGGGATTCCCCCCAACCCTGAGTTTGATCGTGCCGGCCTACTGTATACTTTTGTGGTTGCATTCCCTTCCCTGAGCCAGTCTCTGTCTCTTGCTTTCTATCTTGCTTTCCTGTTTGTGGATTTCTAGATGCACCAAGGGTCTAAGACAAGTGGAGATGAATTCTAGAATGAGCAATATTTGGTGTTTGTTCAGAAGTACAGACAGGGTCACATTGTGCAGTTGGACAGAGCTCTGCTAGTTAGTGGTTTTCCTTGAAGACAGGTAGCAAGCCTCACACAGATCAGAGGAAAGATCTCATCCCATGCCCACTGTGCCTGAATGATTAGTGTGAGAGTGAGGAGAGGGACTGGAGAGGTGACGTGTCTCCCTAAATAAATTAGAATGCCATTAATAGTAAATGTTCTCTTTATGCTGAGGGCCCTTTGACACATTCAGCTCATCCTCACCTTAGAATAGATTTTATCTCCAGGCTCATATTTTAAAATTGTTCCTCCCTTCAGCAGCCAGTTAACATATGCCAGGGATCTCCCTCGCTGTGGTTTTCTGCCACGTGACCCCTCCTTCCCTATTTCTCTCTCTCTCTCTAAGTATTTATCATGATATGGCATATTCATATATCTAAACTTCGCTTTATCCTCTGACAGGAGGTCTCCAATCTAGAGCTGAGGTGGCCTGTGAGTGCAGTCCATAGGAGGTGAAAGACTAGAACCAGATTTCTGTCTCTCCTTTGAACTAGATTTTGGGTTCTGATCTGGATCTGAATCATTTGCTCTCTCTCGATTGTATACCAGTCTATACATCCATTCTTTCCCTGCTCTATCGCAGGGAAAGTAGCTGTGCCCAAGCTTTATCACCACCACCAGAAACAGGGATGGATGGATAGATAATCTGCAGACACAAGAAAAAGAAATGTTTTTGTTCCCGTCTTGTTTTAGTCCCCCTGAAATCACTTTCTCAGGCAGAAATGTGTCACTTTTCCCTGCAAATAATAAATAAATAAATCATCAGAAAAGCAAAGATTCTTCTTCTCTCCCTGGCTCATTTCTCTTTCTGCCATTTGCGGTATGGTTCCAACACTGCCTAGACCAGGGGTTCTCAAACTGGGGCTCAGGCCCCCTCAGGGGGTCGTGAGGTTATTACATGGGGGCTCGCAAGCTGTCAAGCTCCACCCCAAACCCCACTTTGCCTCCAGGGTTTATAATGGTGTTAAATATATTAAAAAGTGTTTTTAATGTATAACGGGGGGTCACACTCAGATGCTTGCTATGTGAAAGGGGTCACCAGTACAATAGTTTGAGAGCCACTGGCCTACACTAACAGCTTCTGAGGATGACACAGTCAACTTTTTTCCATGTCCAGTCAGACAGGCAGAGCTATCTCCACTGTAAACTCCCTGTGCACAGAGAGAGAATCTTCTGCGAACAATTGCAAGTTGTGACCTTTCGTGGTGCTCAGTGGGAGCAGGAAGGAGTGGGGGTTTGGGAGCAGGAGGAAGGAAGGAAAGCGTTTGCAGCTAGCTACTCCCTTTTCCAAACTTTCCTAAAACCAAATGAGTTGCATTGTACATGTATCCCTGCCTTTAATCGGCTTGCATAGAGGCAGTGGGAAGGAGAGTTGTACCAGGCAGCTCAGTGGGTGGTGTTTGGTATGGGGATGAGGCCACTTACTTCCCTTGCAATGTGGTTCTATCACTGATGATAACATGTCACATTCTTGACCTGCTCATCATACCATTATTCTGCCTTCCAGCCTCCTCTCACAAACAGACATTGGGGAAACCGGAGACAGAAGCCTCAGAGAGGGCGTTGCTTTGCCTTGTTTGCTTTCTGACTAGCTTTTGCTTAGCAGCATTGGTTTATTTCAGGTGCTGTCATCAGGACAGCAGGTCAGCTGTGAATATGATGAGGATGGAAGCTTCATCCTTAGGGCTTTACAGTGTTGCTGAGAGTCAGTGTGGGGGTAGCAAAGAGGAAGGGTATTTCTAATCAAGACCCCTGTAAGAATTTCTGAGCTCAATTAATATTTTTACTTGATCTAATTGTAATTCACATGCACATATCCAGACTGCCAAGCAAGCTGGGTCTGGCTGTGTATTGATGTAACAATTGCAAATATCGCACACAACGTCAAAAACAAGGCAACACAATTGGAGTAGAAAGGGAAAGTGAACATACCAGTTAATCCAGCCAGAAAAACATTGCTGTTTAAAAAGCAGCTCTGGTTTGCCCATATTTATTTTGCCCTCAATTATTTTCATATCAGATTTGCTCCCTTTCCATAACAAAGCCAGCCCTTTTAGCATCAGCCTACTCCGCTGAAAATCAGCCTCTCTTCCTTCTGCTGCATTCATCCTTGCTGACAGTAAAGATGCTGGACTCGGAACTTGGTTGGCCCTTGTGGCGGTGACACAGGAAAGAGAAGTGAACGTATCAGACTGTGCATGCAAAGCAGGTTGCGTATGCAAAAGGATATCTAGCCACCTACATTATATGAGCAGTCATGACAGTTGCACACATGGATGTAAGTACACATAGGCATACAGACCTCAGGCCTCTCTTCCTGAAAAATAGCTCTATGCATTGTCCACACCTGTTAAAATAGGTACTATTGGGTTATCCGGGAGAGGGGGCGGGCGGAAGCCCGCCCCATGCTAACGGATCCCCCCCCAGCCTAAGGGGAGGATCCACAGGGCCACGGAAACCCACTAAGTGCGGGGGACAACTAATAAAAGAACAGGGACAGGAGTGAGGTCAAAGGGTCATAAGGAGGGAGCCTGATGGGGACACCGAGCAGAGAACCCCGGACAGCGCCCACTGCTCCTCGAAGGCGTCAAGGGAGCCAGCGGACGCCGCCCAGAGGAACTCCGCCCAGAGACGTGAGTGGACGAGGGACCGGAAACAAGCCCCACAGTCGCAGGAGTCTCCGTCGGCCAACCTCCTCTCCCTGGTCGCGTGGATGGCCTTTTTAGCCAGGGCGAGGAGGAGGTTGACCAGGAGGTCCCGCGACTTTGTGGGGCCACGGATAGGGAGTGCATGGATAAGGAGGTGAGGGGAAAAATGCAGCCAGAAACGTAACAGAATGTCGGTGAGGAGCCGGTATAGGGGCTGCAACCTGGCGCACTCTAGGTAAACATGCGCCAGGGTCTCCCTCACGCCGCAGAAGGGGCAGGTGTCCGGGACAGGGGTGAACCGCGCCAAGTACACGCCCGTGCTCACGGACCCGTGAAGGAGCCGCCAGCTGATATCCCCGGCGGGCCTCGGGACCAGGGTGGAGTACAGGCTGGCCCACCGAGGCTCCTCACCCTCCACAGGTGGCAAGAGGTCCCGCCACTTGGTGTCGGGGCGGGACACGAGGGTGAGGAAGTGAACGGTATGGAGCACGAGCGCGTAGAGTTGTTTCCTTGGCGCAGTTTGGAAACGGACCGGCTGCAGATCGTGCAGCCGGCTGGCAGAGAAGGGGCGGGGGGGGGGCCGGTCGGGTCCACGGGGCAGGGGCCCGATGAAGAGGTCCGGAGGGCTCGGGGTGGGGGGTGGGCGGGGCGTGCCCTCACGCAGGACCCGGTCGAGGTAAGCCCGAGCAGCGGGCGGCAAAGCGGCCTTCACCTCCTGTTAAAATAGGTGCTGGTTGGGTAGCATTCATGTGGGACGGTAATTCTTGTGCCCCAGAACATGCTGCACCATGTGGTCAGTCCAGTAGGGGGCTCCAGAGACTATTATGGTATCACAGCTGAGTTCCCCCTAAAAGCCTCCAACAGCCACAGTGCACTGCAGTATGTGTGAGTAGGAGAGAGAGGAGACTTGTTTCTTAGTGTGAATGCAAAAAATTATCAGGTTATCAAGCTGCAGATAGCTGCAGGGACCCTCTGTGTGTGATGGGTGGGAGGGAAAAATTAATAATCTCAACTAGGGCATCATTAAAGCGCTTGCAGGCAGGAAGTGGGGAGGCCTGGTGAATCTTTGCAGGGGAAGGTGGGTGAGTAAGAGTCCTCTTTTTTTGAAGCACTCACAGCCTCTGGATAACACACCTTTGATCTATATGGGTCAAGAGGATCCCAGAGGCCAAATCTCTGTCCTACACAAGAAAAAACATGGAGATCTAAGAGATCACCAAGGGATGGGCAAAAGCAGTATGTGTAAAGTTAACACAGTCAGCATTATTGTACCACCTAGGAGAGCAAGAAACAGTCCTGGAGACATAGCGCTTACAGTGTAAACGGACAAGACCGACAAAGGGTGGGAGGGGAAACAGAAGCACACAGTGAGGAGGTTACTTGCCCAAGGTCACACAGCAGGTCAGAGCCAAGACTAGAACACAGATCTCCCCATGCTCAGGGTTCTAATCTAGCCACTAGAGTGTGCTGCCTCTCGATAAGTGCCATATTGAACCTTTTATGAAGAACCAATCTCAGCTGAGCCATGAATGGAAGCACTTTTTGAGTCTGAAAAAAACGGTTTAACAAAAATACTGTGTTCCATTCTTCATTGGTTTTCACCATATTCCAACCTGGCCCAGAGCAGGAGATATAGGGAGTCCCACAAGAGAGATGGCTCTGGTGAAATTGCCAACTCAGTTTTGCAGACCAAAGCTTGAGAAGCATCTAAAGTGTTGTGGGCTTATCCAGATCTTATGAAGATCGCCTTTCCATATGAACAGCTCAGCTGAAAAACAAACTGGCCCCTCATCAAGAGGAAAACATGTGAGATGATGTTAACTAGGCAGAGAGCTCCAGTAGGTGGCATCAACTCTCAACCCCAGGAGTCTTAACTTTTTTCTTTTAAATCCAATTAGTGAAATGCCGCAAAAACCTTTATCTGGAAAGTAAAATGACATGCCAAATGTCTTCAGCATTTAGATAGATATCAAGTGCGTGTAACTAACAAATGCTGGCTTCATAGTCTGAATGACAGAGCCCATTTAATTTTTGTGAGTTGAATTTCCACACAACATTCACAGTGAAGCTCCAGAATAAGTGCAACAAATTCAACCTGAGCCCAGTTTGCAAACCTGGGCTGAGTTGCAAGAAATCTCCAGGCCATGTTTTGAGCTTCCCCCAGGTCATACTTCAAGTGATCCCCCTCACCCCCTCCAAGTCCAGGATTTGAACACTCTTAAGGATGAATTTCAAGCATGCTTGTGCCCGAATGCCAAATGTGTCCAAAAGCAAATTTCAAATGCATCCTTTTTGCTCATGTGTGGGACTGAATCCCAAGTGCTCCTGGGGCTCAGTGTGCCCATAGTCCAGCTTTGAGCACAGCTTGGGCTGAGTTTCAGTTAAACTCCATAGGGAAGCTGGTAGTTTCATTTACACAAGATTTCAAAGTTTGCTAGTTTTGACTGAATTTTGCTCTGATTTTTTTTCCAGTCCATTCCAACCTCAGCCCTTATCCAGACACACAAGTTCCACCAGTGTAACTAAAATTGTTTGGTTGACATTTATTTAGTCAAACCAGTGAAAACCTCCATGTGGAAACATTTAAACTCAGTTGGTTACTGAGTTAAATCAATAGAAAACGTATGTGTGTTCCTACAGGACTTTGTAGTGGATTAACTAAATTGATTTAAAAAACTTGATTTTAGTTAAATTAGTTCAATTTTGGCTGTAGGCAAGGGGTAAAATTATCAAAGCAGCTCTGGGTACATCTACACAGTCCATGGAAGTGAGTCTCTGAGTCTGGGGCCTTGTCTATACTACAAGACTATTTTGAATCAACTTAGTTTGAATTTGTGGATTCGACCTTATGAAGTCGAATTTGTGTATCCATACTAAATACACTAATTCGAATTTCTGAGTCCACATTCACGGGGCCAGCGTCGACTTTGGAAGCGGTGCACTGTGGGAAGCTATCCCACAGTTCCCGCAGTCCCCGCTGCCCATTGGAATGCTGGGTAGAGCCCCCAATGCCTGCTGGGGGGAGAAATGTGTCGAGGGTGGTTTTGGGTAAGTGTCGTCATTGAACCGTCAATCACAACCTCCCTCCCTCCCTCCGTGAAAGCGCCTGCGGGCAATCTGTTCGTGCACTTTTCTGGTCAGTGACAGCGCGGACGCCACAGCACTGCAAGCACGGAGCCCGCTGCGATCATCGCCGTTTTCTCCTCCTCGCACTTTATCGCCCACGTCTTCCACAGTCAGCTGCTGAGAAATTGGGCTACTTTTCAATGGTGCTGTAAGCACTGGGGGACCACAGGGGACGTTTTACAAACATCAACGTCGGGTGGCCGGGCAAGGTTCATGATGCGTGTGTTTTCAGGAACTGTGGGCTGCTCAGACGCCTGCAGGAAGGTAGTTTCTTCCCGGACCACGAAATAACTGTTGTGGATGTGCAGATGCCTATAGTCATCCTCGGGGACCCAGCCTGCCCGCTAATGCACTTGCTCATGAAGCCCTATACAGGCGCCTGGGACAGCGACAAGGAACTCTTCAAATACCAGCGAGCAGCGTGACCTGTGACTGTTCAGTTTCTTTACAGAGAAGCTGAACCTGCCCCTGTTTCTTTACCCACTGACTGTTGACTCTCCTCTTCGGTTACATACCCCGTTCACCCCGTTACCCCCACTTCCAGCACACGTGTAAAAATAAAATACATGTCCCATTATTACTTAACAAAGGTTTCTTTATTCATGACTTTTCGTGAAAGGGTTGAAACTGGGACGCAGGCTGTGCTGGCTAGGGTGTGCGGTGATGTAAAGACCGCCTCTAAACTCAAGGAATGACAGGCTCCTGCTCCTAGAGCGGTCCGCAGTGCCGGAAGGCTTCTTTCAACAGAGCCTGCCATCCCTCTTTATGGAATTCTGTGTGCGGGCGGATATGTGACCTTGTGGTGGAGGAGGACGGATACAGATTCCTCAGCTGCGTGACTCAGCGGTCCAGGACAAGGACCGCTGTATAAGATCTGTAACCGCCCTCCCCCGCTGCAAAGTCACATCTCCCCCGCCCACACAGATCCTGGAAACCACCTCCAAAAACCAAACAGGTTGCCTACTGACTGCACCGTGTGTGTGACCCGCTGCTGATCCTGCCCCCGTGTCTGTACCCTGGGAAAAGTGACTGTCCTATGCAATTAACCACCCCCTTCCCCACGCCCCCCATTCGAACATAGTCTTCTTTGAAAAAACATAACGGAAACAGTAATTAACAGCAAATCATTTTTATTAATTAAGTAGACAGTTAGGCGATGGGACTGGGATTGGGACTACTGTGAGTCTGGAAGTGAAGGACTTCGGCAATGTAGGGTATGAGAGCTTTTGGGTACTTGAGCACTGTGCTGTGGTGCAGTGACAGTATTCACGTCCCCGGCGGCCCCTCCTCCTGATTATTTTCGGTGAGGGGGGTATGGGACTTTGTGGCGGGGGAGGGCGGTTGCAGATACACTGCAGGAGGGCTCTGTCCTCCTGCGGTCCTGCAGAACATCCACAAGGCGCCTGAGCGTGTCCGTTTGCTCCCTCACTAGTCCAGGCATTGTTTCAGTCGCCTGGTTGTCTTCCTCACGCCACCTCTCCTCCCGTTCGCTGTGTGAGCGCTGGCACAGAGAGACGGTCTCCCTCCACTGGCTCTGCTGGTCCGCCTCTGCTAGGTAGCAGCCCATACGTTCCTCGAACATCTTGTCCCTTGTCTTTTTCTTTCGCCGCCTAATCTTCGCCAGCCTCTGCGAGGGGGATGCTGTGGCAGGTCTGGAGACAGTGGAAGCTGTGAGATGGGAAACAGGGAGTGAATTCCTTGCAAAGATACATTTTTGCGAACAATTAACTGAGTCTAGGCTGTCTCTGTGAATTCTGGGTTGAGACCCCTGTGCCTGCTGGGGCAGAAATCATTTTCGCGGTGGATTCTGGGTAAATGTCGCCAGTCATTCCTTCCTCCGGGAAAGCAACGGCAGACAATCATTTCAAGCCCGTTTTCCCAGAATTGCCCTGGCATACGCCATAGCGTGGCAACCATGGACACTGTTTTGCCTTTTGTGTATGTCACCGTATGTGTACTAGATGCCGCTGACAGAGGCGGGCCAGCAGCGCTACACAGCAGCATGCTTTTGCTTTTGCATGACAGCAGAGATGGTTACCAGCCATATTGTACCATCTACCATACCATACATTGGTAATAAGATGGTAATAAGATGGGCATGGTTACCTGTCCTTTTGCACTGCCCCATTTGGGGCTGTCATAAGTGCCCCTGGCCGAGCAGCCAGGGGCGCAAAAGCAAAAATTGGGAATGACTCCCTGAGTCAATCCCTCCTTTTTGGTATCTAAAAATAGAATCAGTCCTGCCTAGATTATGGGCAAGTGTACTAGAGAACCACTGTATCATAGAACCAGAGAGCACAGCTGCTCTGTGTCTGATCCTGCATAAATTATGAGCTGTATGCTATTCACAGGGGGTGCTCCTGCAACAACACCACCTGTTCATTCCGTTCTTACCCCAGCCTTCCTGGGCTACCATACCATTGTCCCCCCACTTGTGTGATGAAGTAATAAAGAATGCAGGAATAAGACACAGTGACTTGTTTGTGAGAAATGACTGGAAGGAAGCCTCCAGCTGCAATGATAGTCCAGGCAGGACATTAAGGAGTGTGGATGAAGGAGCCCATCATCCCTCTGCTAGTCCAGGGGCAATTGAATCTTTTATTTACAATGAAGGGTGGGGGCTGATGGAGCTCAGCCCCCTGTTGCAATGATGAGGACGGTTACCAGCCATATTGTACCATCAGCCATCAAAAATTAGGGACAGGCGCCCTTGATTGACCTTACTGATACTAGTCGGCATGGTTACCAGCCCTTTTGCACTGCCCCATGTGCCAATAGGCTGATGATGAGGATGGATTTCCATCTTATTGTGCCATCAGCCATCCATAGCGTGGGGGGAGCAAGGATGTTGGTGTTGAGTGCTGCACCATTGCGTCTATCTGCAGCATTCAGTAAAGATAGGGTGACATGTAAAAGAGTCAACAGAGGATTGTTTTCACTTCTGGTGGTGGGTGGGGTGTGTGCGCAAATTGCCGAACTATGCCCTGACCCACCGCAGACACTGTGTTTGGCCCTAGAAGCATTTGGAGCTCATCCAAGAATGCAAATACTTTTCGGAGACAGCAGGAACTGTGGGATACCTTGCGTCCTCATTCCCCCTCCCTCCATGAGCGTCCATTATATTCTTTGGCTTTCCGTTACGCTCGTCACGCAGCTGCGTGCTGAGTCTGTGCTATGCCGTCTGTCCGTAGATTTCTTAAAAATACTTTGGACCAGGCGTAAAATTACAGTAATTACCCTAATTAGATGCAGGAGTCTCCGAGCGAGATCACCCTGAGGAGGGTCACTGAAGGAGATAGAGAGCGCATGCTGCGTGAAAGCTAGCACGAACCAGGGCCCGATGCAGCCGTGCTCGGGGAGGCAGTGCTCCCTGAGTTCCTCATGAAAGCCTCGCGCGGAAAACTGTGCTACCACGGAGCACCCAATAAGGCAGCTCTCCCCAGGAACCTCCTGCTGATGCTTTTCGATTAACGCAAGGAGAGCTTCGTGGAGATCTCCAAGGATGATTTCTGTTCTATCCCCATATCTAGACAGACCTCCTTTTCACAGAGTTAAGATTCCTGTTATATTAAGAATAAAAGTTAACATGGTTACAGCACTTACCGACTGCTCCTTCCCCTGATTCAGGGTCCGGGTTCATGGCCGGGGAGGGTTGTTGGGGGATCTCCGTGACGGTGATGAATAGATCCTGGCTGTCGGGGAAACCAGCGTTGTAAGCGCTCTCGCCTGCCTCGTCCTCCACAAACCCTTCCTCATCTTCCCCGTCCGCGAACATCACCGAGGAACTGGCCGTCGACACTGTCCCATCGTCAGAGTCCACGGTCCGTAGCGTCCGTTTGCCGCTTTGATTTTTTGGTAGCCTTGTCTGGGGTCCTTGATTTTCACGCGGCGCTGCGTTGCATCCCGCCTGTATCCTCTGTCTCTCATGGCTTTGGAGACCTTCTCGTAGGTCTTTGCATTCCGTGTTTTGGAGCGCAGCTCCGAAAGCAGAGACTCCTCGCCCCTCACTCCGATCAGATCCAAGAGTTCCCGGTCAGTCTATGCTGGGTCCCTCTTTCTATTCACAGATAACATGAACTCCTCTGCTGGAGAGCTCTGCATCGTTGCAGGTGCTGCGGAGCTCGCCCCGATGTCCAGCCAGGACGTCAGGTTCAAAGTGCACAGACAGGAAAATGAATTCAAATTTTCCCGGGTCATTTCCTGTGTGGCTGGTCAGAGAATCCAAGCTCGGACTGCTGTCCAGAGCGTCAACAGAGTGGTGCACTGTGGGATAGCTCCCGGAGCTACTAAGTTCGATTAGCATCCACACCTAGCCTAATTCGAGCTAGCCATGTCGAATTTAGCGCTACTCCACCTGTTGAGGTGGAGTACCAAATTCGAAGTAAAGAGCCCTCTAGTTCGAATTAAATGGCTTCCTGGTGTGGACGGTTGAGCGGTTAGTTCGAATTAACGCTGCTAAATTCGAATTAAAGTCCTAGTGTAGACCAGGCCTGGGTCTACAGACTCGGGTTCACAACACTCACCCTATGGCGCCAGAAGTAGCTGCGTAGATGTTGTGGCTCCGGCTGGAGCTCAGGTTCTGCAGCCTAGGGAGGGGGTCGGGCTTCAGAGCTTGAGCTGCAGCCTGAACTGCAACATAAAAGCACTGTCCACATAACCATTTTTAGCGCCATAGTTCAAACCCCAGTCTGTCGATCCAGGCTTGGAGGATTGCAGATGCAGGTTATATAGATGTGCTCTAAGTCAGTTGTTCTCAACCTGCGGTCTGCAGACCCCTGGGGTCCACAGACTATGTCTAAGATTTCCAAAGGGGTCCACACCTCCATTTGACATTTTTTAGGGGTCTTCAAATGAAAAAAGGTTGAGAACCACTGCCCTAAGTGACTCAGAAGTATAAGCCTCATTTTCAAAAGTGACATGGGCCCTTTGAAAGATTTAGGCTCCAGAGATTTAGGTTTCTACGTGTTTACTTTATTTAGGTGCTATTGGAAATTATACCCAAGGTCTAAACCTGAATGGGTGTGAATTAGGGCTGTCAAGCAATTAAAAAAATTAATCGCAATTAATTGCATGATTAATTGCACTGTTAAACAATAATAGAATACCATTTATTTAAATAGCTTTGGATATTTTCTACATTTTCAAATATATTGATTTCAATTACCACACAGAATACAAAGTGTGCAGTGCTCACTTCATATTATTATTTTTATTACAAATATTTGCACTGTAAAAAATAAAAGAAATAGTATTTGTCAATTCACCTCATATAAGTACTGTAGTGCAATCTCTTTATCATGAAAGTTGAATTTACAAATGTAGAATTATGTACAAAAAATAACTGCACTCAAAAATAAAACAATATAAAACTTTAGAGCCTACAAGTCCACTCAGTCCTACTTCTTGTTCAGCCAATCGCTCAAACAAGTTTGTTTTACATTTGCAGGAGATAATGCTGCCTGCTTTTTTTTTACGTTACCTGAAAGTAAGAACAGGCATTCCCATGGCACTGTTGTAGCCAGCATTGCAAGATATTTCTGTGCCAGATGCACTAAAGATTCATATGTCCCTTCATGCTTCAACCACCATTCCAGAGGACATGAGTCCATGCCGATGACGAGTTATGCTCAGTAATGACCCAAAGTGATGTGGGCCAATGCATGTTCATTTTCATTATTTGAGTCAGATGCCACTAGCAGAAGGTTGATTTTCTTTTTTTGGTGGTTCAGGTTCTGTAGTTTCTGATTGGAGTTTTGCTCTTAACTCTTCTGAAAGCATGTCCTACATCTCCTTCTCAGATTTTGGAAGGCACTTCAGATTCTTAAACCTTGGACTGAGTGCTGTAGCTATCTTTAGAAATCTCACATTGGTACCTTTTTTGTGTTTTGTCAAATTTGAAGTGAAAGTGTTCTTAAAATGAACAACATGCTGGGTCATCATCCGAGACTGCTATAACATGAAATATATGGCAGAATGCAGGTAAAACAGAGCAGGAGACATACAATTCTCCCCCAAGGAGTTCAGTCACAAATGTAATGCATTTTTTTAAAATGAGCATCATCAGCATGGAAGCAGGTCCTCTGGAATGGTGGCCGAAGCATGAAGGGGCATATGAATGTTTAGCGTATCTGTCATATGCAATGCTGGCTACAAAAGTGCCATGTGAATGCCTGTTCTCACTTTCAGGTAATGTTGTAATGCTTTCAGGCAGCATTATCTCCCATAAATGTAAACAAACTAGTTTGTCTTAGCAATTGGCTGAACAAGAAGTAGGACTGAGTGGACTTGTAGGCTCTAAAGTTTTATATTGTTTTGTTTTGAGTGAAGTTATGTCACAAACAAACAAAATCTACATTTGTAAGTTGCACTTTCATGATAAAGAGATTGCACTACAGTACTTGTATAAAGTGAATTGAAAAATACTATGTCTTTTATCATTTTACAGTGCAAATATTTGTAATGAAAAATAATATAAAGTAAGCACTGTACACTTTGTATTCTGTGTTGTAATTGAAATTAATATATTGAAAATGTAGAAAAAATCCAAAATATTGAATACATTTAAATTGGTATTCTATTGTTTAACAGTGTGATTAAAAGTGTGATTAAAAGCGATTAATTTTTTGAGTTAATCGTGGAGTTAACTCTGATTAATCAACAGCCCTAGTGTGAACCAATATGAAGTGAAGCTCCCCCATCTGTGCTCATCTCAGCTAAGAGGAGCTTACATAGTGCTTTTATTAGCGCTGTTGTAAAGCTTTTACAACTTGTCTCCAGGCAGAGTTGCACCAGTTTAACTTTGTTTAAATTAAGGTGTGATTTTAAACTGATTTAGTTAAACCAGTGCAAAAGGTTGTGTGGATGTTCTTATTTTGGGTTAATCCAGGTTTTCTTCTCAGTTGAGTTTACATAAACCCTGTGGCCTGTAGCCCCTACAGAGAGACACCTGTTGGTGAACAGGGAGAAGAGCGGCCCACAGCTTTGAGAATTCCGGAGGGACAGTAGATCAAGAAGGGAGGGTGCTCTCTGTCCTCAGTTGTTGGTGAACAAGGGGAAATGACTGAATGGGCCAGCCCTCATTTGCATTTCAGTCATGTGACAGTTTGGGGCAATTTGATAAAAGTTCAGTTAAGTGTTGAGTTTGGGTGAGGGTAATGGAACGTTATCCCTGTCGAGTAATGAAAGTATAAGAGAACTGCACCAAATATGCCTGGAGCTGGGGTAATGGATCACCTTGACCATAATTATAATCTGGCATGTTTAGCTAGTAGTTCTTGGACAATACTGGACAAGGAGAGAGAGAGAGTGGGTTGCTGGGTACCTACGTACTCCTGCTTTCTGCTGGGAGTGACTCCCTGGGGACAGGGACTCTGTTAAGGGTCCTCTATGCCACTGATTTCTCTCTGAAAACTCAACACAGAGATCAGGGTTGAGATAGCTTTAAGACAGTGAACAAATGTTGAGGCAGCTTCAAGGGGGGTGGACAGTCCAGCAGGGATCAACAGTGCAGAGGTAGTTTGGGCTGAAGCCGCAGAGAGCAGCAGCCTTGCTGAGGGCCACCTACTCAGCACCAAAGCTGTAATTGCTTCAGCTGGTTCAGGTAGTAGAGCCCCGGAGCACTTTCCTTAGGGGTTGGAGAACTCTGGAGTGTACCAGTCCTGGACAACAAACGGTGAGCGGGGTGCTGAGGAGGAGGAAGAGAGGGAAGTGGCAAAAGCTAGAGTGCATCGCCTCATCAGCCATTTACAACTGTCTTACCTCATAGATATTGTTTTATTGCCAGATTTCCCAAGTTTATTTTCTGTGCCCCTCAGCCCCCACAAAGTTCTCTTTGTTCTAAACCTATGGACTCAGTGCTTGTGAGTAGAGCTGGGCAAATATTTTTCTCCAAAACTTTTTTTTTTTTGGCACAAAATGCAGATTTGGGTTGACAGTAACATTTCACTAATGAGTGTCAACTTCACCAAAGTAATTTCAGTTTGGAGAGAGGGAGGGAACTGAAAAAAATCAAGACATATTGCTTCAGCATTTTTTAAATGGAACATGTTGATTTTTAGATTCAAAATGACTTTTTGTGTTGAAATTGCCTTCGGTTTAATTTTTAAAAACTAAAACATGTCAGGCTAAAACAAAATGTACATGGTCATTTTCCCCAGCTTTTTGAATTGCTGATTTTTTATTTTTTTTTATTTTGGGTCAACCCAAAACATATTTTGTTTTTATTTTTCAGAACTGTCCGTGCACTGCAAAGCCAGTTGTTCACACAGCTCTACTTGCGAGTGGGGAAGTATTGTCTATCAAGGATGCCCAGAGGAGGTAATTTAGTTTTCTCATGTTTCTTGGTGGGTGTTTCAAATTAATGTTTTTTAAGTTTTCTGAGGGAATCCCTGGCTAATTGAACCCAGCTCCTTTTGCTGCTGACAACACCCAGCAGAAGGGTAACACTTAAATCAATTGGGGAAAGGTTCGAGCTAAACTGAAAGAAGTGACTCCTAACTGGAATGGAGTGTACAGTCAGCCTTTTGCATCAGTTTAACTAAACTCATTTAATTAACCTGAAGTATAGGTTTGCATGTAGTCAGGTCTTCATAGGGGCACAGAGAAGATTCACAGGGTAGCGTGATTGTTGCTCAGCTCTCACTGCAGGAAAGCTACATTAACTACCTTCTCCTTGCTGCTGTTTTGGCAACTGAGGGTGAAACTCTGGCCCCACTGATCTCAACAGAGCCATGATTTTGCCTGGAATAGTTTCTCTGACCCTCCAGTTTATGGGTACCTCTGTTCTCTCCTCCATGATCTGCAAACTGGACTCTCAGATGTTTAAAACTTGCAGCAAAAGATGCTTCCACTCCTCTTCTGCCACTTTCCCATCTGCTTCCACACATACACAAACATGCAGGTGTGGTGCACACACACACTTGGGCACACCCTCAAAACTGACACGGCCAAGGGGATCCTGATTAGTGATATGTGTGCTAGGAAATGATCTGATGCTGAAAGCCTGAAGGGAGAACTGCAGAACCCGCTTCCCCATATATGGCTAATCTTGGAACAGAGATTAAAATGGGACAGTCTCGCTATCCCCCTTCTCCATGGCCCCTTTCGGAAAATTAGGGGGCCTCTCTCCGAGGAGAAGCTATTGGAAATTGCACACCCTTCCCCCTGAACGTAGCCAGAACAGCAATATACATTTCTGAGGTTTGGCAGCAGCATCTGAAAGCACTTTTTTTGCCAAAGGAGAACTGGCTGATGTACATGGGGGCTGAAGTATGTGTGGGCTTGGGGGACACATGAGGTGGAGAAGGAAAGAGAAAACACTGCCCTGTACCCACTCTGCTACCCACTGCCACTGGCAATTCTATTCTCCCTTTCCCTCAGCAGCATCCAAATATCGATTATTTATCTCCCAGGGATTGTATTCCAGTTTTTGGAATGAAAAGTGTCATCTGAGAGTGGGATTCATGCTTGTATTTTCATTAAGTTACAAAACCAGGCAATTATTCATACGATAGGCCTCTTCTGAGTTGAACAAGCCTTTGCAAAAACATATATGGCCAATGTGCTGCCTGCACACACCAGACATGTTATTGGCTAAGGAAGCAGCCAGCTAAAGCGCTTGGTTTTATGCTAAATTCTGTTCATTGTATTGTTACCTGCTCCTTCCATTTCCCTATTTGTCTGTCCGTCCTGCCTGACAGTGAGACTGTAAGCTCTTTGGGGCTAGAACTGTCTTCCTTGCTACCTGTTTGTACAATGGGCACACTGGGCCTGGTATCCCTGATGGGGGTTAGATGCTGTAAATTAATACTAATACAAATACTAGTAACAAATATCAAAGCTAGCCTAAACATGTTTTACATTTTCTGTGGAAAAAAATTGGACAAAACAAAAAACACCCTCTGTTTGAAAATGTTCACTACCTTTTTTAGTTTATCAATTAAACTGAAAGGAATTTTTTTTCTGTATTTAGAAAGCCAAAAGTTTGTCAGGTTTTGTTCCCCCTTCCTCATCCCCTTTCTCTTTCTCAGAAAAAAAAATAGGGGGGTGGTGGGGAGAAACAGAGCCAGAAACTAAAATGTTTTTGTTTTTTTCTTAAAAAATTTGTACCATAATGAACATTTTTGTTGTGCCTGAAAAACATTTTTGGGGGTTAAACAAGGTTCCTCATATATGTTGACTAGCTTTACTTGCTGTTCTAGTTAGGTTGAGACCCCTTTGAGGCAGGGAGTGTGTTGGGTCTGTGTTTGTACAGCACCTAGCACAATGGGGTCCATGACTGGGAGCTACCACAATACAAATGAGGACGGTGATCAGGGACAGATTTTCAATGAGGCACATGCCTAGGGGTGTTGCTGTTCTAGGGGTGCCTAAAAGTTAAAAGTGGGTTAAAAGTCAAGAAGTTAATACATACAGCTCCTCTGCAGGCGGCCGGGCTCCTAGCACAGGTTGTAGGGCTGGAGCAGGGCGTGTAGGGCTGGAGCAGGGTGAGCGTCCAAGTCAGCCCACCTGAGGGTGCTGTGAGCTGCGGCCAGGCAGGGTGGCTGCTGAAGGTGCTGGGAGCATCCCAGTCCCTTCCCAGTCTCAGCTGCCCTGCTACCTCTGCCCTGTGCCGGGGAAGGGGGGGCAGTGCCCCATTCACTTGCATGGGCAGAGCCTGCTGTACTGGGGGTGCAGGAGGCAGGGCCGGTGCAAGGATGTTTCGTGCCCTAGGCGAAACTTCCACCTTGTGCCCTCTCCCCCCCACCCCCACCCTGAGGCGCCCCCACCCCCACGGCAGCTCCCCCCCTCTGCCCTGAGGTGCCCCCCTTGCAGCAGCTCCCCACCCCTACCCTCCGCCCTGAGGCACTCCCCCCACCCCAGCTCACCCCTGCTCCATCTCCACCCCGAGCACGCCATCGCTGCTTCACTTCTCCCGCCTCCCAGGCTTGCGTCGCCTAAGCTGATTGGCGCCGCAGGCCTGGGAGGTGGGAGAAGTGAAGCAGCCACGGCGTGTTCGGGGAGGGGGTGGGGCAGGGGTGAGCTGGGGCAGGGAGTTCCCCTGCGTGCCACACCTCCCCCCCCCTTACTTGCTGCAGGCGGCCCTTCCCGCGCTCCCCTGCCCCAGCTCCCTCCGCTTAAATGCCGGCGGCGACCAGGGCGGCCGAAGATCCGGCTGCCACGGTCGCTGCCGAAGAAAATGGCGCCCCCCAAATCGTAGTGCCCTAGGCGACTGCCTAGGTTGCCTAAATGGTTGCACCGGCCCTGGCAGGAGGGATGGAAGACACCCAGGAACCACTTGCCGTGGGGAGAAATACAGTCTCCCCCCCCGCGCCTCACCTGAGGCAGGTGGTCTGCGCCTCTGCTCGGGCTGGGAGTGCCATGCATGGCAGAGGGTCTTGTGTCTTCCTGGGGAGGCTGTGTTTATATTTCTTTTCATTTCATTTTTTACAGAACTCAAAGATCAGCTGTAGGCGGGGGGAGAGGGAGGGAGGATGCTGAAGATGTTGTGCCTAGGGGCGCGTAAGGTGTAAATCCAGCCCTGATGGTGATTAACTTCTTACTATCATCATCATTGTACAGAGTGTAACAAAACTTGCCTTTGCCAGGTTGGGATTGAAGGGTCCAAATGTTTAAAGTGAAACCCCAGAGGCATGAGAGCATGTGAATGCTGATGGAAAAGTTGGCTGAAAGCCCTGCAGACCAAATCTGGTAAATGTCGCGTGGCTCTGGTTAAACCGCTTGTGATGGTTTAGAATAATTTTCACTTCCCTTGAAGTTCAAGCTCAAATTAGTGGACCCACCAAAGTGCTGCAGATATCGGGGTGGGAGAGGAGAGAGGTGTTCCTGCTGCGCATTTTTTTGCATGACTGTTCTGCTTTGGCAAGAGATACAGATTAAAGTCTGAGAGATATGGGCTGATAAGTGGTTTCTGAGAGATAAGCTAGGAAAGAGTCTGTAATTCTGGATTAGAGTGTTGTGTGCTTTCTATATGTAAGCCTAGATGTTCAATAAAAGGAACTGTTCCAGCCTTTTAGCTGTGTATGTCTGCAAGCACGTTTGATTCTGTGTGCTTGGGGCAGTGATGCAGTTACCTATGCAGGAAACAAGGGTCCAGTGCACCGAAGAGGAACAGCCAAGTGATTTTTTTTTCACAAAACGCTTCCATTTTCATTGAGTTGTACGTTTCGCTCTGGCCTCCCGGTTCCTCTCTGATCACATAAAGTGAGATATTGACTGAGCCACAGATCTGAGGGAAGGGAGCTGCCTAAACTGAACCACCCCAGAAATAGACCTGGGAGGCTTTGTGTGTCAGACATGCACCTCTGAGTCACAATGCCTCTCTGGCTTCCTCCTCGGTCAGTGTGGAGATAGTAATTTACTACTGGCTTGTAACCAACAGCAAAAGTCATGTGCTGTCCCAGCAGTACATGCTGTGCTGGCTCATCTACCCTGGCCAGCAAATGGGGGTCTGGGGTGCAGCCAAGAATCTGCCAATGACCCCCTTATTCCTATCTAGATAGTGAGCGAGCGGGAAAGCAGCCCCATTTACTCATAGGCACCTGTGGCCCAGTTCCAGGTCCCACTGCAAAGGTGTAAGGGGGAATCAAACTATCTCTTACTCCCTTGTGAGGGCACTTAGTCCAAGTAATAAGCTAGATCTTGGACACCATGTCTGATGCATTTTTCGGTATGCTTAAAGTTTTTTCTCTTTGTCAAATTCAGCTCCCATTCCCTACGTAATTTGAATTTGCTTGGTGCTACAAGACAGAGGGAAGTGTGTTTTCTTAACTAGAGCAGGCTACAGAAAGCATTTTTAGTCTGAGGCCAGGCCCACACTAGAAGCATTGGCAGCAGTGGCAGTGTTGGTTACGGGGGTGTGATTGTTACGACAGCAAAAGCCCTAGTGCACTTATACCGGCATAAAAGTGCTTTTGCTTATTTTGCCAGGACAACTAGGCTAAAGTATACGCTCCCTTGCCAGTGGAAGTTGCATCTATGCTAGGAGGACTTGGCTGTATAGTTACACAGGTATAGCTATGTCAGCAAACCTTTTGCTGGTGTAGACTAGGCCTTAGTCCAGTAACTGGAACGCAGCGATGCATGGAAGTACAGTAACAGTGTACACAACTTTTTAGGAGTAAGCCCGCGAAGGGCCAGATCCCCAGTTGGTTTAAATCTGTGTAGCATCACCTGAGTCAATGGAACACTCTCTGATTTACACCAGTTGGGAGTCTGACCCTGAATATTCAACAAGCACTTGAATTCTCAGTGTGACTTCTCAGAACAAGCACATCGTTCTATATAATGAGCAGTATCCTTATAAGAAAAAAAAATGAGGCACCCTGTAGCTAGAGTTTGGGTTTCTCAAAGTTCTGAAGTAACAGATGTTTCTACAGTTCCTAGGGCTGGGTGAACCGGTTCAGATAATGTGTGTTGACATGAGCCCAATATTTGGATAAGTCCAGGTAAGCATCCATTCTTATGATTCCTCCTCAGAACCAGACTTCTGAACATTCCAGGGTTCATCCATTCAGGTCTTTAAAGGTGTATTCATGCATGACTGAGGCCCCCACTGCCTTTATTCTGACCTGAGCTCTAAATGGAGCAGAAGGGCTGATCATCCATAAACCTGTCATGGCTATTCACTGTAAGTGTTTGGTTGAAGTATTAATTTCATGTTCCATAGCTGCAGAAGGGAACTGTGCTGCATACCTTTGGAAATACTTCCCACCCACCAAACCCCATCAAATGTTACCATCAGCTCTTGCATGACATTACAGTACAGAAACACAAATACCCAGTGTTCTTCTGTTCTACATTACAGCTTGAGGTCCGCCTCTGTCGCTGTTAGTACACATTCTTAGGTCTGATTCCCAGTGGCATCTCTCTTGGCTTCTTATTCATTACCCAAACATCTTGGCTAGCAGGGGCCTATTAGTGGCTTAGGTCATTTGGAACACATGGTGGAATCTTATGGTAAACCCAGAGACACTTATGGAGGTGTAATATCTTGGTTTTGATTCCCTCCACATTTTCATAGCACTGAGGCCAAAACCACAATGAAGGAGCAAAATCTGGCAAGGAAAGTCAACCCCAAACTCATTACAGACCAGTTAGGCTGTTAAGAAGAGATAAAAGAAGGAAAAACGCTTCTCTGTCCCCCTCAATTGCTTGTTTGCTGAGATTTCTTCTTTCTTTTGTGGCATGGGTTCCCAGGCATCTTATCCCACTAGCCCTGGCAATGGTGTGTGCCTGGGGAGAGCCGAGACATTCTTATTAAACCTATGATTGGATCATAGAGTTTGCTGGTCCAAGTGGAAGTCCTAAGGCTTTCATGCATCCCTTTGTTAATAGTCATGTTTCACCATTTAATCTCATTGCTCTCTTCCCCCTTTCCTCTCAGCAGCTGCACAACTTGCAACTAGGAGGGTAAAGCCAATTGCAGCCAGTCTGCATCAGTGATCTTGCACTGGTCACTAAAAGCTGCTGAAGCAAGACCCACTATATCTTGGCACCTAGCTAATGAGCACTGCCCTTACAGCGCTGCCTGTCCTGGAAGTTCCACTTTGCTCATCAGCCTGGGTCTTTCACAGGACAGTGGCATGAAGCTACATGCACTAGGCTTTTGGTCTCAAGAACATGATTCAGATGCTTTGCCATAATTCAGAAAATATGGAGACAAAAAAAGTGCGTATGAAAATGCTCACTACCCAATGGGAAAATAACTGCCAGCAATTCTGTAATATCTATCAGTGCCTTGTCAGCAGTGATGTCACAACAGTGGCTATTCATAACTTCCAAGGTTGTGCTGTCATTCCCAGAGCTAGTGTGTAGCATTGTTTACTAGAGTGATCTGAGATCTAGATGACAAGAAGATCCAGGGTGCACCCTAGCTATGGGTAGATAGTTGCATGGGGTACTAAATACCCTGCTATCTACAGACTGTCTAACTTCTTGTGTAAAGAGTAGCACATTTGCCCAACCTGTTCATCTGATCTATGGTTGAAAAAGTTAAGGTTATAAGCTGGCTTAGTAGGGGGGAAATACCCCATTTTCTTGATCAACATTTGAAATTTAATCAAAACTTTTGAAATTTGAAATTCTATAGTAGGTCCAAATATAGGGAAATATTTTTCATAAAACCTTAAAAAATATTTTCCCCGTTTTCAACAAAATTTGAAATGTTGACAAAAAATGTGAATTTTTTCACCCAGCTCTAGTTATAAGACATAGTCTATCCCAAAATGGATATAGCTTTGACTTAAGGTTGAAGGATGTATAGAGAATCCAGAAAAATTCACACAGCAGCAAGCAGAGTGGCAGCAAGATTGTCGAAAGATAGAAAATATCTCCGTGAAGTGAGAGTATTGGCTTTGTGGGATCAGGCGGGACTCTGAGAATCCTGGCTATGACATAATTGGATGGGAGACAAGATTATGAGGCAGGAGGACTTCCTTTAAGAGAGGCCTGGGAAAAAGTGATGAAGAATGATGTTAGAAGCCATGCAATGAAACATTTTCTGACCCAAGTGATAGTTCAATCCTTTAAAACATGACACAAACGTCACAGCTTCACTGCATGAAATATTCTGGGTAATTTGATATTTGCTATCCAACATGCCTTGTTACTCAGATTTTAGCAAACAAATTACCGAACAACCTCTTCCTCCTCTCTGCAGCTTTGTCTTCACTGGGAAAAAAAAGATGTGTTCTTAATTTGTTAGCTAACACATGGTAACTAACATGAGATAAAATCCGAATGAAGACAGGGCAATTGCAGGTTTAACATGATCCGTGTAGTCTTTCTGTTTAGGAGTGAAGCTGTGTTGTAGGTGATCCTCATAAAAAGATTCTTTTGAAGCTTCAAGAAATGGTGTAATGGCCAGCCTCACAGTATGCTCATCCAGTAAGAGCTTGCTCCGGTTACATCACATTTCTAACCTGACATTTCATTGGTTGAGTGTTTTGTCACTTAATAATCTGATAGTTTAAGGGTTGGAGCTTTGTGGAAGCCCAGGACCTCCTCTCTCCATTTCATATACTTCTTGATATCAACTTTTCCCCCCCTAAATAACTGGGGATTTTTAAGTACTATTGTTCCAAACACAGCAGAGATTAGGGTTAAGGATATACATCTCAAAAATCAGTATCTGGATGAATGTCAAATTTTATCACATTTGGGGTTAGTGTTTGACATGGTCTAACCAGTGCCCTGAATGGGAGTTTTGTCTGAGTAAAGACTGGGGAGACAGCATAATTTGCACTTACATTTGTAGAAAAACAGTGCTTCCATTAATATCAGATTGGGCTGTTAGCTCTCAGTCCCTATAAATAGAAGAAATCCTGGAAAGGAAGGAGGGTTTGGATCAGAACTGAGGCTCGACCCAGAGAGACTGACCCTAAGAGCCTCAGACAGGTGCTCCGTTCACCTTTACATCTGAGCAGCTGCTTCCTTTGCATGTGCATGTATGGTGTGTGTGTTTTAGTTCCAGTCACTAAGAATGGGAAAAATCCACCCTACCCCCCCAACTTCTGCGGATGCCTGGTTGATGATCTCATTCATTAGGCCCCTGTTACCCTGTTGCCTGTGAGGAAATGGCTCCGTTCTCCAGCTGAGGGCAGGAAGTGTCAAAGGGATTCTTTAGAACTGTCTGAAGAGTGTTTCCCATGGTGTTATGTTTATACTCACCGCAAAGCCACAGGGAGATCAACCTTTCAGATGCTTTTGATTCAACATGCTTTGGCACAAACCACACACCCTTCATCCGCTTTTTGAAGGAAAGTTTTGAGCTTGGACTCTCTTCCCAAACATGTGGAGCCTGCCCTAGTACTCTGTTCACAGGGCTAAATTCTGGCTCTGTCCTGCGTGGGGATGTTAAGGCAGGAGAAAGGGGATCCAGGAGCTTCTTGTCCCCTTCTTCTCAAAGTGTTTGCATGCAGGAGCCAGGCAAAGTGCTGACCTACCACGACCCTGAAATCTAGGTGATGTCCTCGGAGGTACTGGGCTGCCTCAGAGAGGCAGCTGATATGGGGAATGAATTGCCAGCTCAATGGCCTTCATCTGCCAGAAGATGAAGGGGAAGCACCCATTGCCTCTCTTTGAAACAGCAGTAAGGAGCACTGTAGGACGCAGTTGGCTGGGAAATGATTGAAAATTGAACAATTTTTGCTTTTGTTTTCAACAAGAATCCCCAAGAATGTTGATGAAAACAGAACTTTTTTGGTGATGATTCCACTTTACTGAAAAGCCATTTTCTGTCAAACAAACAAATATTTCAACAGAAAACTTTTGACTACTTCTGCTATGGAGTGTGCCTCCTCCAGACCCCCAGAGCAACTTTACCGTGGTTGGTCAAAATGGCTCCCAAAACCTCCATTAAGACCCTATTGTTCTACTCCATCCCCACAACCCTCCAATGTTCCAGGAAATTTTGTCAGGCGTGAAGGCCCAGCACTTCTATTAACTGAACGTGCACCCAGCTCAGGGTGACTCTGCACTGGATTTCGGAAATATCTAGCTCACACTGGGCATGCTCAGAAGCTTCACATTGGCATAGCCACTCCCTTACTAATATTATACATCTCATTTGCATAGCCACAGCCAATCTTAGTAACATGACACCTTTGCTTCTCTCTTTGCCCCTCTCCCCATAAAATATTAGAATTTTAGCTCTTATAATGTAATTGTTAAACCAGTGTGAGTTTCACTCTGTTCCATTTTAGCTTCCCTTCCAGAATATTAATTAAATACAATGAAGTTTATTACCTACTTACCTACCTACTGCGCTCTCTCTCCCCCTTTTTTCCTCTATCTACCAGCTTTTATGGTTATTATCACAAAGGCTTCCACAACAAATGTTAAAAGCCAGCAATTTAAATCAATGTCCATTTTTATTAGAAACAAAACTGAACTTTTTTTCTAAGCCCCACATTCCAGTCTCCAAAGCTGAGATAATCTTCTGAGGAAGCTAATGGACATTGTTAATAGCTGGATCAAATTTATAAAGAGTTAGGGGAAGACAAACAGGAGAGCAGGAGATAACCTTCAGCAGGAAAGATGTGACATTAAAACATCATTCCAAGGTTCTATGGGTCTCGTGCCAGCCACTTCATTCATTCAAGGTAATTCAGAAACACGATGTTTAATTATTTGCAAGGATTCTTTCTGTTTTGTCTCTACCAGAAGTTGCTCACTCAGTTGCCTATTGCTTTTAGAATAAGATTTAATATGTTTAGTACTCATGGTACATGTAATACAGAGCTATCTCCCAGCTTTCTGTATTACATGTGCGTTGTTTTAGAAATCTAACCTGTGCCACTGTTTGTGATGGATTTATGGTAATGTCACCACTGTGATATTATAGTTAAAATTAAAAAGTGATCTCCAGCCTAAGCCTCTTTTCCAGTTGCTTAAAATGAGAGAGAGAGGTCCTGGCTGGAAAGTATGGCTCTTGAGCCAAACCTTCCCAAACTTCTGTAGACTGTTTAGTGCAAGGAGATTTCTTCATCAAATTACAGAGGTGGGAATCAAGTGTAAAGATCTGGGGCCTGACATGCCACCTCTCTAGACCTTATGCTATTTACAAATGAGCAAAAGGAGTGCAAAGAAGGTGTACAGCCCTGCCAAGTCAGGCCACTGTATGCTTTGCCCAGTGGCATCTGTTACAGGTGTAAATGATGACACAAGCTGCAGGGCAGTGGCAAATCAGGCCCTTGGTCCAGATTTGGATTCAGACTTCTCCAATGTTCAGGCTGTTCAAATCTGGGTCTTCAGTTCAAGTTCATCAGTTTGTAAGGCTTTCTCAGAACCTCTCCTGGTGGAACTTGCGGGGAAGTTTCAGAAAAGTCCATTTTGGAGTGATTCAGTGATGCATAGAAAAGGGGTTTCTACCAAAGACATTTTTCTGATGCTTTTCTGATAGCTTTGTTTTAAAACCTTTGATGTGTCATTTCCATCACACTGGCTTAGGAGTGGTGCCTTTGGCATGTTTCAGAGTACTTGAGTTTTGAAATAACAAAGTTATGGGTGTTTTAAAATAGTGGATAGCAAGGACTTGCAGCATATTCCATTCTGCAGCTTCAGAATGTTCAGCGAGATTACCGTGCTGCAAGTGATTCTATTTGACTTTCAAGCGGGGTGGGGAGATTTTAAACAAGTTTATATCCTCTACTGGGCATATCTTCCTATTTTTGGTTAATACCCAGCTTCTTCTGTGTCCATCCCTCTCTGCACACATCTGTCCAGCCATCATGTGTGCTAGGAATCCCATTCTGACTTCTGAGTGAGCCCTGGAATGTCTCCGTCTTTAATGGGTAAAACCATAACTGAGAATGTCTGTTTTGCTCTCAGATCAACCTGCTGTCCCTTGAAGATATGATATGCTTGGAGAGTGGCCTAATGTCAATCTGTTAACAGTTATGTTGTAGTGTTCATGAGCATTTTGGCTGGAACTTCCCTGCTCCTACCCTGGGAGAGCCTATATATTTACCATCCATTTGTCATGTCTGATCTTTACCAGCCTTGGGGAATGGGAGTCATCAGATCTTTCTCCATCCTGGTAGAGCAGCTGACAATATGCTGTTTTCTGAGTGCTGGAATCTGTCCCTATTGTGTAGACCCCTAATTTGACCTCAACAGAGACCACACACGGGTGTCTCTGGAGGAGAGGGAATGTATGGAATGTTTTTCAATGAACAGTTTATGAAATTCCTTCCTTATATGTTTTCAGAAATTCTTTAAGTTAAACAGCACAAACATTTCTCAAAGAGAGTCAGAGTTCACAGGAGCTCAGATAGAGACACTTGCTTTTAAAAACATTCCTTACTGGAAAAGGAGGGAGAATAAAAGAAAACCAGAGATGTACATGGCAGCGTATGTGTGTACACACACAGAAAACACGGTAGGAAAGACAAAAGCAGTGAGCTATGATGGCTCAAGGGACTGGTAATAGGGTACAGTTTCACCGCCAAGGAGCTAATCCAGTGTCCATCAGAGTCAGTGGAATTGATCCAATATCCATCAAAGCCAATGGGTCTTTCCATTGACTTCTATGGGCATTGAATCAGGCCCTAAGTCACTAGCTCACATCCAGCTTGGGTCAGTGGTGAATGCAAATCATTGGCATCTGATGGCCAATCAGTGGCCTCTATTATATGTTTGCCGTTCACTCTAGGGGGACAGGTGCACACATCACATTCGGCACCCTCCTTGGCAGTCTCAGGAGAGAGGCTGCTGAGTAGGCAGAGAGGGTGAATGACCTCCTCACCATTAGGAGTGGTTTCTTCAGTCAGCGGTGAGGCATCCATATTGGAACTTGCATGGCCACTGCATGTCTCATGGTTATTCAGTGGCTACATGGGACCTTTAACCAAGATGGATCATTTTATCAATAGGTCACTAAGAGTATCATTTAATGGCTTACTGGGAGAAATCCTGACCCCATTCAAATCAATGGATAAACTCCTTTTGACTTTCATTCAACCAGGACTTTGTCATTATATTTATTTTTAATTTTCATGCTGCCTCTTATGGTGCCCTTTATGGTTGGAACTAGCTCCTGCTCCTTAGTTCTGATCCACAGCCCACTCAGCTCTATGGGAAACTTGCCATTGGCTTCAATAGACTTTGGATCAGATCCTTTGTGCACCAAACAATCTTCTTTTCAAGTAGTTCTCGTAAAATACACAACCTCTGCAGTGACTTTCAGCATAGACGATCCCTTACAACATGGGCACTGCTTTGTGACTGACTTTCATCTGATACATTTTGTGTGACAATAAAAGAATAAACATAGGATTCACTGAACAAGTTGGCATTCTGTGTTCCATAAGAACACAACAATAAAAAAAGATACTTCTTGCTGAAACCAATGGTGTACTTAAAAATAATACCGGCTTAAAAACATATCTTTTATTTATTTCTTTCTTTTTTTAACTCTGTAAATATTATATAGATTTGGAATAGATATCAGCAGTTATATGTCAACTGTATTAGAAATAAGTTTTGGGGAATGCATGGGAATAACAAAGTTAGGATTATTTATGTTAACCCAGTATTTCAGTGGCCAACAAACAGGAAGCATGCTGGATTTAAAAGCCAGGAGCACACAGGATGCAGAGAACTGATTGCTCCAGTATTCTTCCCAGAATGCTTTGGGTTATCTCCCTCTAGTGGCGGAGTTTCCATTTCTTTGTCCCTATCGTGGTCCTCTACAATCCCTGTGTGTTCAACTCTCCCTCCCACCGAGTGGGCAATCCATTCCTTTTAAAGGGACTTCTCATCTTTCCCCTTAATCTTTCTTTCTGTCTTCTCTCTTCTCTGCTGCAGCTGACATTTTGTCTATTCTCCCTATCTTCCAGACACACATTGTCAGTGTAATATTTGACTCCTCTCTATCATTCTCTCCGTAACATCCCAGCTATATCATTAGTATTATTATTCACAACACAGTAGAGCTTAGGGGCCTAAATTGCATTTCAGGCCTGTGATGGGGTGTACCAGGCATTTGCTGCCCCCTGCTGGAGGTCCCACTGACTTGTCACACCCCACTGAAAGAAGGTGTCCTTTTGGGGCAGAGAATCACTGAGTTCAGTCCTCCAAGAACTGCATAGAGAGTTCATCCAGGATCAGCTGCAGGCAGAACCAATGAAGATTGGTTCCAGTGGCTAGAAAGGCCAGGAATAGGCAGAAGCCAATCAAGGCCCAGCAGACAAGATAAAAGGGGCTGGCTGCCTCTTCTAGGGGCCAGTTCTAGGTGAAAGTGGGATGGGGGTGGTGGTGGTGGAAGAATCTCCCTTATCTTAACCCAAGAACCCTGGCTTGTTCAAGGGCCTAACTCTGACAACACCCATTGATTAGGTCAGTAAAGGACTGTTGTTTTATGTTGAGGAATTTTAAACCCCGGGGGCTATTTTGATTTAAATATCAGTTTACTGTTGTAAAATCCGAGCAGCTTGTTTTGTGCGACACTCCCATCGCTCAGGCAAGCTTGTGACAGAGTGCTGTGCAAACACATAATAAGAGATAATCCTTGCCCTAAAAAGCTTATTATAAATAGAAAAAGGAGAAAGAGCGGCATAGAGAAGCTTGCCCAAGGCCACACAGCAAGTCAGTGGCAGAGCGGAGAATAGAAACCAGGTCACTGGGCTATTCACTACACCACACTACGTCTCAAAAATCAGCCCTTCTTCCCTGTCCCAACAGGCTTGTCTTCTCTTGGGTTATGTTTCTTCCTTATAACTGTAACTTTTTCCTCCCTGTCTCTCTGATACTCCCACTCTGGTCTATCTAAAATGCCACTGCTAAAGTCATCTTCCTTTCTCCCTGCACTGACCACATCACCTCATCCTTCAGTTCCTTCAGTGATTTCCCCTCTTTCACCATAGCCAAGCTGCAATTCATCTACAAGGTTCTCATCCCTGTCTAAAACTCTGCTGTTACTTACCAGGACTTGGGATCTGCACACACATAAAAAATGGAGTCCCTGCCCCAAAGAGCTTGCAATTTGGGCAAACAATATACAAACCCAGGGAAGGGGCATGAATGAGCAGTTAAGTACTATAATACCTGGCCTGGATTAATTCTATTTTACATAATTGTTTTGAGCAATTCCCTCAAGGGAGGGACAGAAACTATTTGGCCTGTTGGAAAAAGCACATCTGAAGGAGGGAGGAAGGTGTGGCAAACCTGGTGATGGATGAGGTTCCGGAGGAAAGGCACATGGGGAAGAAGATGCAGAGATGAGAGTGGGTGAAGGACAGTGTCAAGGCTGATTCCCCATTCTGGCACTTCGAGTGCAGAAGGTGGGGGCCCACAAGGATTCTAAAGATGGATACTGGCCACTCCAGGCTTACGTTAAACTCCCAAGGTTACAGCTTCTCTCTGACCTTGGATGGGTAGATGCTGACACCACCCAAGTGCAGAACTCCTTTGAGAATCCAGGAAGGTGCACTTGGGAATTCCTTCCTATGGGGTATCCTCAAGCCCGTTCACACACACACCCTGCCCCCCGCCCCGCCTCGGGGAAGAGAAAGAGAAAAAAAAGAAATCAGCCGCTGCCACCAGCTAATTAAACAACATGTGCACAAACCTTTTAAGACACAAAAATCCAATTCTGTTAAAAAGGTACATTTTTATTAAAAAAAAAAGAGAGAGAAAGAAAATACATTTGGGAACTTAGGCATTTGTTAGTTTTAAAAAAAACATCTACAAGGATTAAGCATCAAGAATAGCTTTCTTCAGGTCGAGTTTAATGGTTACAAGCAAAACAAAAACACCTGGGTTTAGCACAGAGGAATCCACAAGCCATAAAGAAATAAAAAGAGATAATCTAATTGCATCTTCCTAGACATTTCCTGATCTACTTACATATCTGGGGTTTCAAACGAGTAGTTTCTAGGTATGATACCGAGGATTTTTCGTACCTGGCCCCAAGTTTCTTACAGCATAGCTGTTGCCCTGTCCCCTCTCCAGCTGGTTGAACCACAAAGACAGACAAAAGGGGAGTCTTTGTTTACTTTTCAAAAGTTCTAGCCTTCCCCTTCAGGAAATGGGAAGGGGAAATTTGTGGTGTGGACAAAACAAAACTGATGAGAAGGGGAGCAGAAGGAGCCCAAAACTGGAAATTTGCAGTTGCTGGGCCAAGGGGGTATAAGGCAGTGCTTCTCAAAGCTGGTCCACCGCTTGTTCAGGGAAAGCCCCTGGTGGTCTGGGCCGGTTTGTTTACCTGCCACATCCGCAGGTTTGGCTGAGAGCAGCTTCCACTGGCCGTGGTTCGCTTCTCCAGGCCAATGGGAAGTGGCGCAGACCGAGGGATGTGCTGGCTGCCACTTCCTGCCACCCCCATTGGCCTGGAGTGGCGAACCGCGGCCAGTGGGAGCTGCGATCAGCCGAACCTGTCGACGTGGCAGGTAAACAAACCGGCTCGGACTGCCAGGTTCGGGCAATCTCTGAACAAGTGGCGGCCCGACATTGAGAACTACTGATGTAAGGTCTTCCCTTCATCTTCTATTTTTCTCCTGTTACCAGAGTTCTGTATAAAGGACATGCATATTTGGGAATCATACATGGGAATCATTACAAACCACCTTAGTAGATGCCCAAAATGCCATAATCGAGGAAGAAGATCATATTAGTTAAAAAAAACTGACCTGGTTTAGAGGAGAAGTGAAGGCACAGTGATATAATTAATTCCATTTGTTATATATAAACAAATGGAAGAAAGGGGAAGTTGATAGAAATGAATATAAATCAGAGCTAGGAACTGCAGAAAATTGCTAAGGGAAGCAAAGGGACATAGAGAGACATCTATGGCCAGCAGAGTTAAGGACAATAAGGAGTTTTTAAAATATATTAAGAACAAAAAGTATCCTGACAATGGTCTTGGTGCCTTACTAGATGGAAATGGTAGAATTATTGATAATAATGCAGTAAAGGCAGAAATGTTCAATAAATATTTCTCTTCTGTATTTGTGGAAAAACAGATGATGTAGTCTCATCATATGGTGATGATGATAATCTTTCCATCTCACTAGTACCTTTGGAAGATGTTAAGCAGAAGCTACTAAAGTTATACGCAGTGTTGTATCCATGTCAATTTTGGGATATTAGAAAGACAAGATGGGTGAGGTAATACCTTTTATTAGACCAACTTCTGCTGGTAAGAGAGACAAACTTTTGAGCTTACACAGAGATCTTCTTCAGGCTAAAGTTAAAAAATTTTAAAACTAGAGGTCCAGACAACTTGCATCCAAGAGTTTTAAAAGAGTTGGCTGAGGTGCTCGCTGGACTGTTAATGTTGACTTTCAATAAGTGTTGGAGCACTAGGGAAGTTCCAGAGACTCAAAGACAGCTAATATTGTGCCAATCTTTAAAAAGGGAAAATAGGAGGACCTGGATAATTATAGGCCTGATATTGATCCTACAAGTCAATGCAGCTGCTGATATGGCACTTGATTAATGAAGACTTAAAGGAGGGTAATATAATTAATGCAAATCAATGTGGGATTATGGAAAATAGATTCTGTCAAACTAACTTGATTTTTTTAATGAGATTACAAGTTTGACTGATAAAGGCAATAATCTGTAAAGTGTTTGAGTTGGTACTACACAATATTTTGATTAAAGCTAGAGCGATGTAAAATTAGCATGGCACACACAAAATGGATTAAAAATTGACTAATGGATAGGTCTCAAAATGTAATATTAAATGGGGAATCATCATCAAGTGGGTGTGTCTCCAGTGGAGTCCCATAGGCATCGGTTCTTGACCCTACACTGTTTAAACACTTTTATCAATGACCTGGAAGAAAACATAAAATCGTCACTGATGGAGTTTGCAGATGACACAAAAATTTAAGGAGTGGTAAATAGTGAAGAGGACATTTCACTGATGCAGAGAGATCTGGATTGCTTGGTACACTGGGTCCAAGCAAATAATGTGATATAATACAGCTATATGTAAATGTACATATCTAGAAACAAAGAATGTAGGTCATACTTACAGGAAGGGGGAATGTATCCTGGAAAGCAGTGACTCTGAAAAAGATGTGGGGGTCGTAGTGGATAATCAGCTGAACATGAGTTCCCTGTGGGACACTGCGACCAAAAGTACTAGTACAATCCTGGGATGCATAAACAGAGGAATCTCGAGTAAGAGTAGAGAGGTTATTTTACCTCTGTATTTGGCACTTATGCGACCAATGCTGGAATACCATGTCCAGTCCTGTGTCCACAATTCAAGAAGGATACTGAAAAATTGGAGAGGGTTCAAAGAAGAGACATGAGAATCATTAAGTTGTTAGAAAACATGCCTTACAACAGTGGTTTTCACACTGTGGGTCAATGTAAGGCACTGAGTCATGGTGGTTCTGGTCAGCACCGCCAACTGGGCCGTTAAAAGTCCCGTCAGTGGTGCTGCCCGGCTAAGGCAGGCTAGTCCCTACCTGCGCCCCGGAAGCAGCCAGCAGCAGGTGTGGCTCCTAAGTGGGGGGGCCACAGGGCTCCACGCGCTGGCCCCACCCCAAGAACTGGCTCCGCACTCCCATTGGCCAATGGGAGTTGGGGGGAGCAGTGCCAGCGGGCAAGAGTCACATGGAGCCGCTTGCGTGCCTCTGCCTAGGAACTGGACCTGCTGCTGGCTGCTTCTGGGGCGTAGCGCAGTCCACAGTGCCAGGACAGGCAGGAAGCCTGCCTTAGCACCCCCGGTGCACTGCTGACCAGGAGCTGCCTGAGGCTAGCCTGCCCCAGCCCTGAGCTCCACCGAAACCCAGAGCCCCCTCCTGCACTCCAAACCCCTCATCCCTGGCCCCAGCCCAGAGCCCTGACCCCCTTCTGTACCCCAACCCCCTGCCCCAGCCCAGACCCTCCTCCCACACCCCAAGCTCCTCATCCCCAGCTACGTTGCGTCGCAGGCATAAACAATTTTCTTCAACTGCGTGACCAGAAAAAAAAGTTTGAAAACCACTGCCTTATAGTAATAGACTCAAAGAGCTCAATCTATTTGGCTTAGCACAGAGAAGGTCTAGGGGTGACTTGATTACAGTCTATCTATAAGTATCTACATTGGGAACAAATATTTAATAACGGGCTCTTCAGTCTGGCAGAGAAAGGTATAACACGATCCAATTCCTAGAAGTTGAAGCTAGACAAATTCAAACTGGAAATAAGGTGTACATTTGTAACGGAGTGAGTAATTAACCATTGAAACAATTTGCCAAGGGTTGGGGTGGATGCCCCATGACTTGAAAATTTCAGATCAAGATTGGATGTTTTTCTAAAAGAGATGCTCTAGGAATTATTTTGAGGAAGTTCTATGGCCTCTGTTATACAGGAAGTCAGACTAGATGATTCCAATGGTTCCTTCTGGCATTTGAATCAGAGAATTATAGAATCACAGGGTTAGAAGGGGCTGCAAGGAACATCTAGTCTAACCCCCTGCCAAGATGCAGGATTTGTTGTGTCTGAAACATCCAAGACGGATGACTATGTAGCCTCCATTTATAAATCTATAGCTGTACAGTTAATTAATATAAAGTGTGTCATCCACTGGCATGTAAAAATATGTAGCACAGATGAGAAGTGTTGTAATACACTTCAAATATCTTCCTGATTGTAGCTCTTTAGTCTCCTGCCAGAAGTGACCTCCCACACCCAGCTTTCAGACCTGTGTGCTCGGAAGAGATTCCCTGATTCTACCCACCAAGTCCCCTACTTCAAGTCCCTCCCTAAAACCTGTTTCTTCCTAAAGTTTTTACTATGTGAGTCTCTTCCCCATTAATATCTATTCACCATTCCTTAAATGAATTGGGATCCTATGTTTTACCTTCTCTGTGTCAGACACTAAGTGCTTTTGGGGTGGGACAATGTGTCTTAGAAGTGCTGTGTGCACTTATAGCATTGTATATTTTCCATTAGTTACTAGTAATAATCAATAATTCATTATTCTTCCTTGAACCGCTTTCACATTTCCCTTCAGACCCTGTATTGTATTAGAAATTGTTCCAGTTGATGGTTACCAATGTTATTCCAGCTTCCCAGCTGGTGGAAGTCAATGTATCTCCATTGAAGATAACAGAGCTACGCCAGTTTGCATGACAGAAGCTGCAGTTTGAGACAAAGTCAAATTCCTGCCAATGATAAGCTGTAAAGCAAAATCAAGTGTTTCTGCCGTAGAAATGTCTATGAATACCAAGAAGATTGTTAGAAATCAGTAGAGTGGGTACAGGAAATACAGTAATTGGACAATAACAAAGGATCAAACAAAACAGGAAGCCACCTTAAAAAGAAAATAAAAAAAAAATCAGCAAAGTGACTGTGGCTACAGAATTAAATTCAGTGTTTGAAGAATCAGAGCATAGGAGTCCTAGAGAAGTTCTATTGCAAAGACAACAGAACCAGTGATTGATCAAAACCAGAATCCAGAATCCCTACCTCTTCAAATTTAAGCTTCAAAGTAAACTTACTCAGAATTGGTTCTAGGTCAGATCTAAAGTAGATCCTTTCCCCCCGATCAGATCTGAAATCTAAAGCTCATGGGGAAATGTTTTAGCAAAACATTTTTTCATCAAATCCAAAACTGCTCACAGGGAAGTTCTGATGAATTTCCCAATTCAAAAAAGTTGATTTTTTTTGACATTTTCTAAACCAAAAAAAATCAAAAATTCATTTCAAAATAATTTTTTGTTTAAAAATTTAGGTTCAATGATAGCAAAACATGCTCCCCCCCAAAAAAACATGAAAAGGCCAAAATCAAAATGAAATATTTTAAAATTATTTAAACTAAATGTTCAGGTTGATCTGAGCCAAACAAAATTTTGAATGTTTGGTTTGTGAAAATGTTTGAGATTTTGATTTTTCATCTCCATTCAGAATAGGAACAGTTTTCTTAAACTTTTTTTAAAAATTAAGAATGGGAAAATAATTCCCTACCCACCTCTACTGAAATCTTTTGAGAAGAGTGGTAAATCATGAGATTTCTGCCAAAAATGGCAGAAATTTTATTAAAAAACCTGCAGCTGATTGCATGATACTGCGATCATTTTTAGGAGGGCAGAAATCTTGCAAGATCAGTTGTTCTTACAAAGTTACCACCATTTGAGGGATTTCAGCAGTAGTGAATCCAGCCTGAAACCCCTGCCTAAGTCAATTCCAGATCCAAATACCACTTCTCTACTTGCATCTATACACAATCTACACTTAGCAATGTGATTTGTGACAAAGTTAAGACATGATCCTGGTCACAACCCAGTTGTAATGGAAGTTTTGCCATTGACTAAAATAGGAGCAGAATCAGACCCTTAAGCAGAAGACTAGCTAATATGACTTCAGTTTAGGTTTATAGCCATCTGTCAACCAGCTGACAACAGAAAATGACTTCTGGTCCATGTGAGGCAGTGCAGGAGCCCAGTGAGATTTTTCTTTCATCTGGCCAGGATTAAGTATTTTGTTTTTCTCTTTTGCATGTGTTATTGGGAACAAAATGCCACCAAGGGACTGTTATTATTTCATGTAAGGATATAAAAGAATTTCCAGAGCTTCAGTGGATCCTCAGCTGAGGGTATTAGAAACTGCACTGTGCTCAAAAAGGGGTGATAACCTCACTGCCAACTTCCAGGCACAGAGTGAAGTCATCCAGCTGTCTCTCTCCAAGGAGGAAGATAAAGCTGCAGATCACTCCAGAGGTGGGAGGTGGAATTCAGAGAAGAAATAGTGAATATGAATGGGAAATATTAGCTGATTCAGAGTATGTTTATTACAGAATCAGGGAAATCAGGGAGGGAAAAATATTGTATTAGGTCAATTTATCCATCCCTGCAACCCATGTAGGAGTCCTTCCCTACATTGTGTACTTCAAACTAGCTTTAACCTTTGGAGGATCCAGAATGAAGGTCACAGCTCAATCCAGAACAAATGTGCTCTCTTTCCCTCTCCACAGCAGCAGAGGCCTCGTCTTACCTTCCTAATCAACCTACCATCTCTCCTTCACCCCCCTGTGAGAGCCACAACTGGGTCTCCCCTTCCAGGCCAAAAGAAAGGTCAAGAACTAGTAGGGCAGACCACCTGGGGAATGCAGACTGGAGGTTCAGTAAGCGTGGTTCTTATTCCAGGCAAGAATCCTGCCCTTCTCCCTGCTGCCAGAAACCCTGCTTTTACTTCCCAATACCTGCTTCTACATTCACTTAGCAATAGGTAGTAACCCAATGTTATCTACCTGGGATCTATCTGGTTTCCTGAGGACAAAGGCCCACGAACAATATGACAAGAAGGTCTTACATTCAGCAGCAAGGTCCCTGGGCTCTGCAGCTTTCCAGCACAACAGGCTGGAAAATGTGTTGCAGCTCCATGTAAATTGAAAAAAAAAATGGAGAAATGTAATGAATTAAATATGGAAATGAATAATACACTCAGCAGAGTGTCCGCTGTGTCATGTTGAGATTCAATTCATTTTACGCTGTTTCCACATGATCAGTTTTCAGTATGCTGCAGATTTATGTCTTGGGAATGCAGATCTGCATCGTAGAAGTTGTCAGGGAGGAAACTGGAGGTTTAGCCGTCTGGTAGGACCTGGGGAGGCATTGGAGACAGTTTGGAATCTGGGAAAATCACATTAGCTGGCAATTTCTGCTAAAGTGATCAGTGTTACCAATGCTCACATTCAAACTGTCAGCTTTAGGTGTTAGACTTACTATCCCATTGTACTGAAGGGTGCGGGAGGTGAGCTCAGACCTTTCAGAGTTATTGTCCCAGTCTCTCTGCAGACTCTGGAAGATAATGTGGGATCAGTTTTAAAAAATGAAAGCATAGGTTCTAGAGCTGAATTATGCAGAGTGGGATGGATTCTGCAGCAAATGGTACTGCCTCAGGATTGTGGAAAACATTGGGTCCCAGGCCTGAAGGTAATAACTGTCTGTCATAATGGGGATTCCAACACCCACCTTAAACTCCTTTTGACCATCCCAGGTAATTCCATTCCTCCTTAAGGGCTGTTCCGCGGAGGAGTTGAATTCAGCAGGAGTTGTGGCTGTTCACCATCTCTCGGGATCAAATCCTTAGCGCCTTTGCTGATATCCATGGCAAAATTCTTACTGGTTTCTGTGCAAGGACATGGTAACAGGAGTGCTAGAACAATTTCTATAGTGGGGGTGCTGAGAACCGTTGAACCAAATGTATATGATGGAAACCACTTCAAGCCAGAGGATGCAGCAGCACCCCTAGTTTTACCATGTATGCAAGGTCATTGATGTTGATAGCTGGAATTTTCAAAGGAGACTAAGAGAGTTAGTCAAATCCCATTGAAACTCAAAGAGCCTAACTCCTGTGTGGCTTTGAAAATCCCTTCAAATATTTGTAAGTATAATCTTCCCTCTACCCCTAAATCCATGAAAGGAGCTTTACTTACTTATAAAGTACCCCCACTGCATGGTGTGAAACCCTTAGTTAGGGGCAGAGATGGAAGGGGAAACCCCCTGAAGCAGGACATTGGGTAGGCTGACTATTAAGTGTGACTTTTTCCTCAGGGGTGGACAGCAGGGTGAATCCTGCCCTGCAGATGGGAGACTTCCCAGAAAAGGGGTCTCCCGTCTGAGTGGGTCTTTCTTAGGGAGAATGGAGCCTTTGATTAGCAGCAGGTGTTGCAGGTTGCTATTGGGGAGATGTATGGAGGAAGCTTTCACATAACCCGTCTGCACTATACCACGCCCTACCCAGTGCTATCAGTCTTTTAGCGCCTTCCCAGCCTTCATTCCACACTGACCTCCAATCTCTGACGTATATGCAAGTTATCTGTATAACAACAGCATGTCTCATGGTTTATATGCCTTGTCCTTTGATAGCCACCTCCTTGCCCTGTTTTGATTGTCCTCTCTTGATGTGTTATGTCTAATTTAGATTATAAGAGTCCGGGGACATGGTTCTGTAATTTTTATAATTGAGAATGGAATGTCATGAGCCTCTCAGCAGTGTTTATTATTTATACCACACCATAGGCTTTGCATTCCAAAAACTCAGGCCACAGATTTTTAAAAGGGAGTGTCAAGGCGGCCTTGAATACATATCTGAGCAGATGGAAATCAGTGCATGACGTCACTGTGACAGTGAGCCGTTGCACTTGTAGCAACTATCTTCCAGTCTGTCATTACAGCACTCCATCATGCAAAAGCAGGCTCCCTGTATCCTGGGACACCAGCTAACATAAAACCCATCACAGCAAGAGGCTTCTTCCACACTGAACAAAACAAACTGTATATTTTGTCATTCATTGCTCAGTCAGATTCTTGTGGAGAAGCTCTGGGATGACTAAAGCTTAACCATCCTCTGTTGGTTTCTATGGAGATGAGGGTCCCCATGTGGGGATCCACTAGTGAGAACTCTGAGGGCAGAGGCCTGTCCCCTAAGTGCAGGAGTGGGACCAGAAGTCTGCATAGGCTAGCAAGATGTTAGATGTTAACATCAAATATGCAAATCCAGACCTTACGTCATTGACATAAAATCTCCAGATTTCTGAGATTTCAGCCTTGACCATCCTGCCACAGAGTTACCCCATCTCATCTCCAGGAGGAAAACCAATGGCAACATGTGAGCACTCGCAACAGGGCTTAGCTTTTTAGGTGCACGATGAGCATCCAAATCCTTCATCTAACTTCTTAAAAGCATGCAATAACCGCAGCACAGCCATGGACGTGACTTGTTTGTCAGCCATCTTTACTCAGCTGTCTCCTATGCACACTCACCGCTAGGTGGCAATATAACACCATGCATGTCATATATTCCACTTTGGCAGAGAAGTCCCATGCTAGTCTCTCTGCTGCCAAGAATTGTGCCCTGAATCCAATCCAGGCTGGAACACAAACTCAGTTCATGTTCATGGGGTCCAGAGAGTCTGCAGACAATACTCTTTCAGGGTGGTGCCAAGTCTCTGTCACCAGGACACAGAAATCCAGGTCTCCTTGTCATCCCAGGGCTATTCTCAGAGTCCATTCTAGGTGACCCTTGTAGACATCCATATGATAATGTCACGCATGACTGCTGCAGAGAGGTGCCAGGGCTGAGCAACAGCAGTCCTCTTTCCAGGGTAGCCATTTTCCCTAGGATCTGATCCTGACAGCCTTACTCACACTGAGCAGCACCTTCCTTGGCAAATAATAGTCTGACTGAAGGAAACAGGACTTTGTGGAGTGAGGCACTACCTCAGCATGAGTAATGGGGTCATAAAATGCCAGCTTTAGATTGCACATGCTTTACATTAATGTAAGAGGAGTGGGGGAGGATGGTGGTTGAATATGGGATGTTGCCATCAATGGGTTGCTTTTCTCCATTTAAATCCAGCAACCAAAGAAATAAGAGCCAATGAGATATATAACTTTAGGCTTCTTCTACAATATGGGCTGGAATTTTGTGACTTATCCCCAGATTTCAATACCTCCTCCACGGCGTCTCTTCTGTCTTTTACAATAAAGATTTGCTTGCCAACTTCTTTGATGGGGGACAATGAGCCAAAAAGGGGCTGGAAGGCACTGTGCAATGCTGTGCTGTATTTTGGGAAGTCCTCCTTGATAATCTGTGTCCCCCTTCAATCTATTCATCTTTGTGGGGTTCCCCCACTGACGTTTTGTGTGCTTGCTTGAGGTACCTTTCTCAAAAGTCTAGTGCAATCTAGCATGGTAGTGTGTGAAGGGAGTGCCAATTCCTTTAATTAGTCAGGCTAGGTTCATGATGTAAGAGTGAAGGGTGGTTGTTGTTATGAAGGAGTTCTGTCTTCTTCTGGAGCATTGGGTATTGGTCATGTCTGGAAGCAGGACATCAGCTTAGATGGACCCAACAATCCAATCTGGTATGGTAAATTTTAAGATCTTTGAAGCCTCTGAGGCGATTTCCAAACCACAAATTATTTCCAGAAACTGGGACGCTCTGGTGAACAAGAGGAGGGAAAGCCAGCACATGGCAAGCTTGACACAGAAGAAAAATCCTTTGCAATGAAGTCATTGCAGAGAAAGTAAACTGCTCTCAAGCCCTTTTACCAGAAGAGTTTGAATCCAGAGCTCCCTGAATAGGCAATTACATGCAACAGATACTGTATGGACTGAAAGGGTATTAAGCGGGAGTTGTCCATGGGAAGGTCTGAGGCCTTCCACTGAAACCTGTGTGTGAGGGAGGGAGAGGAGGAGGGGAAGGAGAGAGGGAGAGAGAGAGATATTGACAGATTGAGATTGATTCACTGGGAGGATCAGTCCATGTAGCCCCTGTTCCAGAGCCAGGTTAAAGGAAGAGTGGAGTTTTTCACAGAAAATAGAGTCAAACCATTGCTTTATCAGATTTGCCGTTCACTAAACTTTGCTTAACTTGTGCAACAATTCCTGGCTCCTCTGTCTGGCCTTCACCTTTGAATAGTACTGATTAGCTGGTACCTAGCCTGGCATATGAGCTGCATCCCTGTTAGATCTTTCTCTTTTTTTATCTAATGGAGTTGGCTATTTTAACCCTTTGTTTGAGAAATCCACTCCTCTGGTCATGTGGGAGACTCCTCTGAAGTTTCTAAAATAGACAGTCTTTTTAAGGTGGGGAGGAAAGAGAAGGAGACTGCAGATCCTCCAGAGTTTAGCCTTAACGCTTCAGTTATTGGTGTTGCTAACGATTTGTGTTATAAGTAGCATCTTGAAGGCCACCCCAAGCAAGATCCATTATGGTAAGTGCAAGACAAGCACAAATAAGGAGAGACAGCTCCTACCCTGAAGAACTTACCAGCACAATAGACAAGACTGAGAGAGTGTGTGGGGGGAGGGGCAAAATAGAGGCATACAGAGAGGTGAAGTGACTTGGCTAAGGTTATCCAGCATGCCAATGACAGCTCTGCAAATAGAGCCCTTGTTGTGCAAATATAATCTATGTTTCCAATGCAGTGCCCTACCCAGGGGTCACACTGCCTCTAGCTTTTTATGAGAGTGTGCAAACCATTGGCTTTTGATTCACAAATTGGTTAGTGCCTATTAAATTAAAGAACCAAGAACTTTGTTACACAGAGTTAAGATTTGCGCTGTGGTACTTCATGCCCTTCCAGAATGCGAAGAATGGCAAAACATAATGGTCTGAAGACCAGGAAATGAAGAGTTAAGGTATCACACATTTAAACCTCTGCAGACTAGGAACATGCCACCCCTGCAATGCCTCCTTAACTCTGCCCTCTTTGAGCGCTGCCCCAACGTGCCAGCAACACACTTTGTAGCACTCTGTCTTCACAGAACTCTGGGAAAAGAGCATATGAGAACTGTAGGACAAAGCCTAACATCTTCTCTTTGCTATGGCAAAAAGCGGGTTTAGGTGAAGTGTAGCAAACAGGAGCTACCTATACTTGTCCTGCACTCAAACACTGAGCCAATTCTATACAAACCACTGCAGGCTTACTAAATGTCATCACTCTTTCACCTTCACTCTTGCCCTAAGGAGTCCTGCTGAGACATTGCCTTCACTTACTCCTCCCTAAACCCTGGAGACCAGTGTCCTATGGGCCACCAGATGGCCAACAATCCCCATGGCAAAAAAACAAACAAACCCTTGAGCACTTCTGTGGCTACAACCTACAAAAGACAGTGCTGAAGTGAGGCATAATCAATGCCTCAAGGTACATGGGGACCTCTCATTACCTCACAGTGATAGCTCTGCCAAGTTGCTCCAACCAATCCCTCCACCAGTCAGTACAGTGACATCTAACAGTGAACGCAGCTGAAGTACATGCAGATAAATGCTGCAATTCAACTCCGTAGATCATATCAAGCAATAACACATTCTATTACTGCTTCCTCGTACGTCCTTATTATAGATTCATAGCCAGAAGGGACCGATAGGTCATCTAGTCCAACCTCCTGTGTGATACAGGCCATAGAATTTCATCTAGTTTCTGTTGTATTGAGCTGAATACCTTGTGGTTAGCTAAAGAATCTTCCGGAAAGACATGACTTGTATTCTTGTCCAAAATCCATCATTTTGAATCCATTTATAAAATGCTGGATTCTTGTTTTGTGGGTGAATGAGGTGGGCTGTATCTGAGGAATCCCTTCCTAAGCAACCCCAAATTTGTATTACTAACACTACCCCCATGAGGCATAGCAAAATTCAGGTCAATCCAAAGAAGCATACAGATTTTAGAGCTCTTAGAAGCGTCCACCTTTAAATTGAAAGCAATGGTCAATTGTAACTCAGGTGGAGTTTGTGCATGTTCATGCTGGTGGCATATGGATTAATTTAACTGAACTTCCCTTTCATTTTAGTGGAAGGTGGTTTCTTCAGGTCATGGTTTGGGGTCCATTGTGAAGCAGACTGTGCAGAAGACCAGGAACAAAAGACCATGGAAACTGAACTCCCCTATCATTACTTGGAGAGAAGGTAATCCCTCTAGGGCAGGGTATAAAAATTCTCTCTAGTGGGTGTGGAAAGGAGACCCATATTATGTCTGCCTCTCTCATGCTTTTATCTAGCATGTGAATAAATACGTTTATCTCGCTGGTCCTCGTAGTTCTTCACTCAGCAATCTATTCACCACTCAACCTCCTCCGCAAAAAGTAATCAATAAATAACTATACTAGTGATTCTGATTAAATAATGCAGGGATTGCATTAGTCTGTATACCCAGCGATAGCCTTCATAGGCATTTTCAGTAAGCGGCCACATGGGGCATCAGGGCTGAAAGGACACTCACATCTCAGTGCCTCCCAGGAGAATAAACTTCTTGTTAAGGCCTGGATTGTGACTTGGGAGACCTGGGGTCAGTTCACAGCTTGGCCACACACTTCTTGTGTGCCCTTGGGGCAGTCATTTAATTTCTCTGTGCCTCAGTTCCCCATCTGTAAAAGGAGAATACCAGTCCTTCTGCCTGTCTTGTTTGATTCTATTGTAAGCTCTTTGGGGCAGTGACTGTCTCTCACTTCGTATATGTACAGTGCCTGACAATTGAATCCTGATCTCAGATGGGACCTCTAGGTGCTATCGTATTAAAAAGAATATTTGATCATTGTTCTGCCCCCTTAAACCAGCAGTTATGGATGTGAAAAATCCGCCTTTTCCTGATGCACCATACCTCAATGCTAGCTTTTGTTTTTCATTAAATAGTTAGTGTGATTTGGCTAGTCAGGGAATTCGTGCTCTCATGTTACCCAACAAAGCTTCCTATTAAAGCTGGCTGAAAAATTCATAATGAATAAATTATTTGACCAATGTTTCCCTTTTCCTGTGCACAAAGTGTGAGGAATTTCCCAAATGTGTTCATTGTTCAAAGTTGTTTGTTGAGTCAGTCATCCAAACAAATTGCAGCCTGTGGTTTACTGTCAAACTGAGCACTAGAATTAGCAGTTCAATGTGATTGGGTGCATAAGTCACATGATATTGTTTCCATTTCCTAATTGGATGACTGGAACTTCTTAAAAAGGAACTTTTTAATAAGTGGCAAGTAACAAAGAACAAACAATGGATAGTGAATAGCTTCCTCATGCATGAATATTATCCAGATGTGAATAGAGATATTTCTATAATGAACAACATCTCCACAAATATTTGTGTGAACAGAGACTGAACTTCTAAACACTGAAGGAAAGATGAACAGCAAGTGGCAAAACTATGGCTGAATAAAATCATTTGCAGAATCATTTACCCATCTGCCCCTCATCATAGTAGCTCTGTACCTCACAGTCATTAATGGATTTTATCCTCCCAACATTCCTGTGAGGTAGGGAGGCATTATCCCTATTTTGCAAGGGGGGAACTGCAGCACAGGCAAGACTAAATTACTTGCCCAAGATAATGGAGGGAGACTGTGTCTAAACCTGGAACTGAACTTGGGTCTCAAGGTCCGGTCCAGCAGCCTGTCCTCTAGACCACCTTTCCTGTCCCCCCTGAATACAGTTTCCCATTATTTCAGCATCTCTGCCTCATACTAACATGATTCCTTTTGGGGACACAAGGTCTGTTTCCATTGTGAACAGTACACCAAAGCATCAGTGGCCATTTGACCAACCAGCAAAGACCTTCTCTGATATTTTGGGGGGTGGCTTAGCATTTCTTGCTTTTCATTGTGGTCTCCACCAAACAACTAAAATGCTAAACTCCCTTTGCACATGTTACATTTGTACAAAATGTTTCTCTTAAGCCTATCCTTATTAGGGCAATACAGCTAATGGAAGTTGTTCCCCTAGAAGGAACAGAGATTGATTGATCAATCTACCTACCCAGTTATTATTTAAAAGGTACCTACCACCTTCATATCTGAGAGCCTTCACACCAGATCCTCAGTTGGTGTAAATTAGCATTGCACAATTGACTTGAGTGAACCTATGCTGATTTAAACCAGCAGAGAACCTGACCCTTAGTATTTAAGAAGTGCCAGGACTAGAGAGAGAAAACCTAAGAGGCTGCCTCCAGATCTTAGGCTCAGAGACTCATACATTTTAAAACAAGAAGGGACCATTATGGTAATATAATATGATCTTTTGCAAAAGACAAGTCATAGAATTTCTAATAGTAATTCCTGCCACCATCCCCATAACTTGTGGTTGAATTGGAGCAGATGCTAAGGCATCATGCAGTAGATACAAAAGGCCAACAGGTGGGCATGTGGAGTGTGTTGAGGGCAGGGCAGTGGGAAGGGGGAGGCTGAGTGGTACAGACTGAGTGGCACAGAGCTTTGCTGCAGATTGGGATTTGGTTTTCAACATGTCTCCCTCTATTTTTGGCAAGAAATGTCAGTGTGAGTGGATGCCGGAAACCCTGATCATTCCTCTGTGCAAGTCTGGATATGTTCAGTTTATTCTTGCCAAGCTTGCTGAATGAAAATGACTATCACACGACCCTCCCTACCATCCCCGGACAACAATTTGGCACCCAGCCTCTTACAATAACGCAGCAGCATACTCAAACGCTACCTGGGGGTGGGGGGCATTTTCTTTTGATCAACCCTCCCTATTGCCCAAATTGATTCTGTGTAGAAATAATTGTTTATTTTCCAGCCCTGGGTAAATTCGGTGCTGCTGAAAAGGGCTGGAAAGTAAAGTCCTTTATCCATTGATCAGGTACAGTATGGGCAGCTCTACATTACCCCATTCCTCTAACATCATAGAGGGACCAGCTCTAGGTATGAGAGTAGTTCAGATTCTATGGTCAAATCCATTCCTGGACTCTCTGCCACAAGCTACAGCAGAATTAACTGATTCAAGGAAGATCAGATAAGTTCCCTCCATTCTGCCTTGCTGACTCCAGCAGGCCCCCTACCTCTGCTGAAGTTCAGCTTGGGCCTCCGTTAGACCTGACAGTCTCTTCTGTGCTGGCTAGTATCCTCAGCGTTTACCAGTTCCAGGGCTGCTTCAGTCTCATGAATTCACTCTGGGGCACCTCTGACCCTGGAATGCTCTATAAAGCACAAAGCCATGATCACAGTGCCATTATATAAATCCACGTCTTGAATGCTGCCTGTAGTTCTCGTTGCTCTATCTCAACAAAGATATATTAAAATTGGAAAAATGCAGTGAAGGGCAACACACACGGTTGGGAATATGGAACAGTTTCCATGTGAGGAGAGAGTAAAAAGACTGGGACTAGTCAGCTTGGAAAAGAGATGACTAAGTGGGATATGATGGAGATCTATAAAACCACGAATGGTGTGGAGGAAGTGAATAAGGAAGTGTTATTTACTCCTTCACATAAAAACAAATAACAGGGGTCACCTGATGACATTAATTGGCAACAGTTTTAAAACAAACGTAAGGAAATACTTCTTCACACAATGCATAGTCAAGCTGTGGAACTCATTGCTGGGGATGTTGTGAAGGCCAAAAGCATAATTTGGTTCAAAAAAGAATTAGATAAATTTATGAAGCATAGATCCATGAGTGGCTATTAGCCAAGATAGTCAGGGATGCACCCTCATGCTCTGGGTGTCCCTAAACCTCTGACTGCCAGAAGCTGGGACTAGATGACTGGGGATGGATCACTCAATAAATTGCCCTGTTCTGTTCATTCTCTCTGAAGCACCTGGTACCAGCCACTGCTGGAAGATGGTATACTGAACGAGATGGACCATTGGTCTGACCCAGTATGGCCATTCTTATGCTTTTATGAAACTATGACTTAGGACACTGCTTGTCAGAAGCTGTATTCTGATTGGTGAGTTAGCTCTTTCTGATGATGTCACACTCATGCAACAACTCTCAATGGTGCACAACAGGGACTTCATCACTGAACACCCCGGTCTATGTCTGACCGTAGCTTTGTCCAGAGTGGAATATCATCTGGTGGGGTGTGTGTGTGTGTGTTTGAAGGGCTTAGAGCAATGGTTCCCAAACTGGGGTTCATGAACCCCTGGGGGGTTTGCAAAATATTACGGGGGGTTCTTGGGAAAAAATTCACTAGTGGCAGACAGAGCTGTCCCTAGGGACCCCAGCACAGGAGCCCCTGGACTTCCAAGAGCTAAGCAGATTAAAGCAAGCCTCTCTATCACACTGAGGAGATTTAAACTTCAAGACTCCTTATAAGAAATGGAAAGGGAGGTGGATATTTTTTGCTGTTTTTAAAATTAAATAGGCAGATAGTATTGTTTTTAAAATATTATGAAGAACAAGTTTAAGCTTTATGTTGTTTGCCTGGCCTGCTCAAGACCTGAATGCTTCTGTAGGAGGAACTCTTCGAGTTGGCTTCTTAAATACCTTCATACTGTCTCACATCTCATACTCCTTGATGAAACATAGGAGCCTTGTCTTATAACAGGCTTATTCAAAGTGACACAAGCTACAAAAGTGAGATCTTGGAAGAGTGTTGCCATTTTCATAATGTAATAAAAATACTGTAATGATAAATAATAATAATAAATAGTGTGTAATAAGCATGTCATAAAAACAAATTTTATATTTCCAAGATCACTGCTTTTATAATTTATACTCAGATAAAGGAGAAAATCCCTGGAAATATTCATTTTTAGGAGGGGGTTCGCGAGACTTGACATTTTAACAGGTTGTTAAAGTTTGGGAACCACTGGCTTAGAGTAACAGAGAGAGACTTGGAAATTGGGGAAAGTGAGATAGGAGAATGAGAGGTGTGTAGGAGGGAGTAGGAATTCTTTGGATTGGGAAGAGGAAGATAAGTAGATGTTCAAAAAACTGGTGACCTTAGATGTACTTTTGGCTGCTTATCCAAACAGAAGTAAAACTCTCTAACTAGTGCTGGTAGAAAAACGGATAAAATTTTCATGAAAATGTCATCCCTTTTTTTCCATCTAATTTCAAATGTCGCTGACATTTTGAATTTCAATTTTCAACTTGTAGCTGTAGCTTTTTGAAAAAATGGTGAAAATTTTCATGATAATTTTATTGGTTTTCCATTGAAATTTAGAAATGATTAATTTTGAAAATTTCACCAAATCCTATTCTGAACTTTTGTTTGTTCCATATATCTATTTTACCACTTGAGGTATAGTGAATTCATTAGACAAAATGCCATGTCTCTCTAGCCCTAAAGAACACTATCTGCTCTTCCTTCTACTTTGCATCATACAGATCCATCTGGGACCTCCAAGATCCGTTAGAACTAGGCAAGTAGAACATTTACCGCACCTAGGTGGAAGAGAAGGGTTTGACTAACTGGTAGTTGCCAAATGGCCCAACCAGTTGTAGAAAACTAATTGTTAAATATCATGTCCTCTATACCTGAGATCCACAGCCCTCTGAATTTAATGGAAGTCTTTCCACTGGCTTCAGTGGGGTTTGGATTAGGCTCTGAAATATGTATATAATTAAAAATGCCAACTGATGGGGAAGAAGAGGCGAAAGTACAGATTGGTGGTGCTTATATTTTATTTGTTTAATGTTTCCTGCATTTTGCCAACTGAGAAGAGGAACCTGGCTGCTGATCTGCAACCACGAAGGGTAATTAATCTCAGCTCTGGCTGGTTTAAATTCTGGCCAGATGAACAGGGGAAAGATTATACATAGTTCTTAATACTGGGCACTCCCCAAACCAGCCAATAGAAATGGGTCTACTGCTACCTAGCTGAGCTTTGCCTGGAATAAGAGGAGCAAGATGACCCTCGATATTTTGCCAACTTCCTGCCTGCAGAAAAACTCAATTTGCTGAATTGGAACCTTTTCTACACCATTATTGCAGTGTTTTGTCAAAAGGTCTTAGCACTTTCCCATTACTTCACATTTTTATGTTAATGATACCTCTGGCCTTTTTGGAAGTTTCTGATGGACAAATGTGTTGGTCTTATTAGCAGACTTCTGCCCCCTTTTTTGTGAAGGACATCTTCATTAGAGAACTGCATGTGATGGAAATCAGCACGTTTTATGCAATTATGTGACAAACCCATTGAATAATTTTATAAGAAAGGTCTTACACTCAATTCTGGATATCACTTGACTCTCCCCTGTCCCACTGCCTACCCTTTGATTCCTCACCCCCAGTGACAAATGCCTAAACTTTAATAGATGCAATTTACAATTGTCTCCTTGAGCGTAATAAATTTCTCCATCACACCCTGAACAAATATGCTTTTTTATTTGTTCTTCTGAACCTTCTGTTGAACAATCAGTTCTCTCCCAACTGCCATGTTTCTATTTGAATCAAAGACAGATTCTTGTGAAAATAGGGGGGTGGGGAGGGAGGTTGTTTGTTTGTTTGTTCGTTTGTTCTTTTTTTTATTTCCTAGAAATGCTGAGATTTGGCTGCCCCTGAGGACTTTCCTACTGGAGTAGGTTTTAAAGGCAAAGCTGGGTGGCCCATTCATTTTCAACTTTAACTGCTTCATTGTTGGCACAGCAAATCTACCCCTCCCTGCACCCCACCCTCGGCGAGGGGGAAAAAAAAGTCCTATGCATCTCTCACTGTATTTGGCACACCGGGCCTGAACTAGTAACTTAGGTACAAGTGATCATCATTTGATAAAAAGTGCAAGCAAAATAAAGTCCAGACGAGTAATATATATTCTTGGCACTTTAAAAGGGCCAATTTCACAGAACTGTGAAAATAATTATCATCCAAATCATCTGGGAGGAAGAAATTCATCAGAAAAAAAGTGAATGATAATTGGGAATTGTTTAAGAACACTTTACTAGATGACCAAAAAGCAACAATAAAGGAAGAAGGCCGTATTGGTTAAAAAACTGACCTGGTTTAGAGAGGAAGGGTTTGTCTACACTACCGCGTGGGTCAATCTAAGCTATGCAAGTTCAGCTATGTGAATAGCGTAGCTAAAGTCGACGTACTTAGCGCTACTTACTGCAATGTCTTCAGTGCGGTAAGTCGACAGCTGACGCGCTCCTGTCGACTCCACTTGCGCTTCTTGTTCTGGTGGAGTACCGGAGTCAATAGGAGAGTGCTCAGCAGTCGAGTATAGACGCGATAAATCGACCCCCACTGGATCAATCGCTGCCCACCGATCCGGAAGGTAGTGTAGACAAGCCCGAAGTAAAGGCAGCTATAAAAAATTAAAAAATAATATATATAACAAATGGAAGAAAAGGAAAGTTGATACTAATGAATATAAATCAAAAGATAGGAGTTGTAGAAAATTGATAAAGGAAGCAAAGAGATAAAGGAGAAATCTATGCCCAGCAAAGTTCAGGATAGTAAGAAGAATTTTTTTTAAGTATATTAGGTAAAAAAAAATCCTGAAAATAGTCTTGGTGCATTACTAGATGGAAATGGTAGAATTATCAATAATAATGCAGAAAAGGCAGAAATGTACAATAAATATTTCTGTTCTGTATTTTGGAAGAAAAACAGATGATATGTCATATATGATAACACTCTTTCCATTCCACTTGATATCACAAAAGAATGTTAAACAGCAGCTACCTAAGTTAGACATTAAAAAATCAGCAGGTTTCGATAACTTACATCCAATGTTTTCGAAGAGCTCCCTTGACCATTAATGTTGTTTTTCAACTAGTCTTGGAACACTAGGGTAGATCCAAAAGACCGGCAAAAGCTAATGTTGTGCCAATTTTAAAAAAGGTAAATGGGATGACCTGGTAATTATAGGCCTGTCAGTCTGATATTGATCCTGGGCAATATAATGGAGCAGCTGATACAGGACTCATTTAATAAAGAATTAAAGGAGGGTAATATAATTAAAGTCAATCAGCATGGGTTTTTGGAAACTAGACCCTGTCAAACTAATATGATATCTTTTTTTGATGAGATTACAAGTTTGGTTGACAAAGGTAAGAGTTGTTGATGTAATAGACTTCTGTAAGGCACTTGACTTTGTACCACAGGACACTTTGATTACAAAACAATAATGATATAAAATTAAAATGGCACACAATAAATGGATTTTAACCTGACTAACAGATAGTTATCAAAATGTACCTGTAAATGGGACTCATCAGCAAACAGGTATGTTTCTAGTGGGGTCTCACAGGAATTGGTCTTGGCCCTATGCTCTTTAACATATTTATTAATAACCTGGAAGAAAACAAATAATGAAGCGGAATGGTCATTGATCTGGATCGCTTGGTACATTGGGCACAAGCAAACACTATGTGTTTTAATACAGCTAAATGTAAATGTACACATATAGGAACAAAGAAGGTAGGCTATACTTACATGTTGCGGGACTCTATCCTGGGAAGCAGTGACTCTGAAAAAGATTTGGGGATTGTGGTGGATAATCAGCTGAACATGACCTCCCAGTGTGATGCTGTGGCCAAAAGTCTTATGCAATCTTTGGATAAAGAGGGGAATCTTGAGTAGAAGTAAAGAGGTTATTTTACCTCTGTATTTGACACTTGTGCGATGGCTGCTGGCATATCATGTCCAGTTCTGGTTTCTACAATTCAAGAAGGATGTTAATAAATTGGAGAGGGTTCAGTGAAAAGCCCCAAGAACGATTACATGATTAGAAAAGATACTTTATATGATAGACTCAAGAAGCTGGAAGCTGAAGCTAGACGAATTCAGACTAGAAACAAGGCATACATTTTTAATAGTGAGAATAATTAATGATGATATGTCATTGAGTAGTTGCTCTTGTTCATGCTTCTTTGTTTCTCCTGCAACAGTAACCCCAAAAAAACCAAACAAAACCAAAAAAACAACCCACGGTATTCTCACAGTTTTTCATAGTGTGGACCATATCTTAGCAGACAGAATGTCTTATGGATACCTCCCTCCCACTTGCAATCATGTAGCATCTCCATGTGTACAGCATATCCCTTTATATATTAGGGCTAGTCAAGAATTATTCCATGTAATGTTTTTTTTTACTGGAGAATACCAATTCATCCAAATCAAAGCTGCAGGAAAGGGGCAGTTGTGACAAATTTCCTATTTGAAAAAAATGTTGTTTTTTTAAAAGGTTCAAAATTGTTGAATGTTTCAACATATTCTAAGCTAAAAGATTCTGGGGTTTGGATCAAAGAGACTTTTTGGTTTAAAATTTAAGTTAATTTATATTTTTAAAAATGTGTTTTAAAAAAAATTTAAAAAAGGTAAAATTGAAACAATATGTTTCAGTTGACCTGCCCCAAATTTTTTCTCAGATTTTCAGTTAGTGAAAATTTGAAGATTGAACGTTTTCTTCCCAGTTCAGGATGGAAAACATTTTTGAAAGCCAACAGTGTTGCCAACTCTTCTAATTTCATCCCAAGTCTCATGATATTTGGTGTTTTTCTTAAAGCCTCAATTCCTGGAACAAGGTTATTACTTGAACATCTCAGCTTTATTTAAAAAAAAAATTCTAGCCCTTCTGGGTGCAGAACAAAGCTTGATGAAAACCCTAAACATTATGACATTAGGAGGAAAATAAAAAGGATCCTATTCTGGCATATATTTTATAATGTAATTTAGGAGGTGGTAACATGGAAGAGAATTAGAACTATGTGATGATCACCTGGTCTCAGCAGACCATCAGTGGCTCACAGATTTCCCTGGGGGCATTACTGATATACGATATTGTAGAGAGCGTGGGCTGAATGGCAGCAGTTGTTTCTCCATCTATGGGAGAGTTCTGCCACCCCAAGTTTCCCTCCTTTAAGGGCGTCTTGTATGAGACTGGCAGCAGAAGTATCTCTCCTGAGACCAAGACGTGCTGTACACGTTTGCAGTGATGTTTGCGTTGGTGAGATATGCAGTCTAGAAACCTTAACTCAGCGTTAACAAAGTTTTGAGGTGAGGTGCGGGAGGGAATATATAAATTCAAAGAGTAAAAAGAACATGTAAGATTTATCATAACAGATCAGACTAATGGTCTGATAGCCCGGTGTCTTTAGCAGCGGCCAGTACCTAATGTGTCTGACAAGGGTTAACGTTAGAACTGTCTAGAAGATGACAATTCCATTTTGCGGCAGCTCTGGACCTTTCTTTTCATTCCACATTGAAATGAAGCCAAGACCTTTTGAATATTTTCATGAAAAGCAGAATTGTGTCATAATGTTTGGTTTTGGTTTGAAACTTGAGTTTTTCGATTCGTGAAGAGAGGTAGTGATGTGTCTCTTTTTCTAGCTTTGTGTTAGGACACCAGTCTGGGTGTTGGAAGACCCAGGTTAAGAGCAGTTTTTTTTTTCATTCCAGATGACTGAATGAAGCAGGGCAGAGATTTAAACCTGGGTCTCCCACATCTCAGGCCAGTGCAACTGGACTATAAAGCCTCAGGCTCACACTCCCTCTTCCTCCAAAACAACCTGCCGGAGGAAAACGTCATAGAAATCGATAGATCGCCACACAAAATTGCATGTAATGACAAAATGATGTTCCAACCAGCCCTAGTTAAAACTCCTCCATTTCCCACCTACTTCCTTTATCAACTCCTGCTCACACCCAACATACTCCTGTGGTCTGATTCCTCCCCCACAATATATCAGCCCTTTGGTTGAGTTCCCTGACCTGGATTGCTAGTAAGTCCCCATTCTCTGTTCCTCTCTTTATCTCCTCCCCTCCCCTGCCCCTTTTCCTCTTCCCAGAAGGGATCCCTACCTTTGTTGATATTCCAGTTGCAGGACCTCAGCAGATGAGGCCCAGGCTGGCTGCAGTGGCACATCAAGTACACTATGGTGTGAACCTAGTGATGCCACAAAGATGAGATTTGAAGACAGCATCTAGCCCAGGAAATCATGAATGTTAACAGGGCTTTGGGGGGTCAGAATGCACCTTGGATCAAGTATCTAAACCTTTAAATAGGTGCAAGTGCAGTATAAGGGTTGGGTTGAAATTCCATTTCTTATTTTTGCCCAAATTGCTCTCCAGTGCTCATAGATGCATAGGTGAAAAGTTTGTACATTTAGCCACTGCATCAACTGGCCTGCTTGTAAGAGCCATTTTGGGAAAATTATCAATGGCTATTTGTAAACTTTTCATTGAACTATACAATCAGCTTTCTCCCTTTATGTACATTAACCCCTGTTCTCACTCTCCGTTCTTGATGTTAGAGGAAGCACAGAACTGCCTTGCAGTCTTGTGAAGCATAAGACATTTCAGCAGATGGCACCCTTTCTATACACATTTATACCTATCCAGGTGTGTGTGTCTAACTGTGGTAAAGGTCACATTTCAGCATCATTCGGTGACAGGCCATGATTTTTAACCTGATTTTAATTAGACCGCTAACTTCCACTGCCAAAGAGAATAACATTAAACCCCAAAGCAAAATAAAAGTGTGATTGACCCAGCCCTTTAGCAACACAATGAAGTGAACTGCAGTCTCTCATACTGGTCTATTTTACTATGTCTGTTAAGGATGGGCAAACTGGAAATGGAAAGCATAGACTAAAGCTGCACAAAAAAAACCCCTTTTTGTTCTTTTTTTTTAATTATCCAAAAGTCTTTAAACCACTTTCAGGTTCAAGTTCCAGATGTAGGCTGGGTAGAATGGAGGTCAGATCTTGGTTTTACTCCGGGGTATATACAGTTAACAGAGATGCTGGAGTAGTTCTTACAGGTACTGCAACAGCATCATATATTCAGGAAGTCATCTGGAAGTGGATGGGGGCAGCCAGCACCAGGCCGAGGAGGGAAAGCAGGCTCAGCTCCAGATGTCAATGAACCTTGGTTGCTTTATGGTTTGCTCCAGGTGAAACGGATAGTTTTGGCTGAGTTTTGCTTTGCATTTTTGGAGTTTGGTTTTAAAACTAGAGATAAGCTGAACCAAAACCAAGGATCCAAGTTTCATGCCTCTTTAATGGGGAAAACCAGTCTCCTGGATCCAAATACTTCAAACTGGAGGGTTCAAAATTTTTAGTGACTCAAAAATACCTTCCAAACAAGCTACCATGTAATTTGCAAGAATAACCAGAGGTTATGAGGAAATACTAAGAAAATAAACAAGAGTTTGGAAAGGGATATAAACCTTCATGCTTCAGGGCATAAGTTCAACTCTAACTTGTGGGGCTTAGGAGGAAACTGTCCTTGGGGGCAGGTCACCCCATAACTGCCAAGTGAAGGGCTTCTTACACTTTCCTGTGAATCAGCTGGTACTGGCCAGGGTCAGAATCAGTCAGAACACTGGACTAGATGAAGCTCAGGTCTGATCCACTATGGCAAGTCCCAGGTTCCCATGTAACATATGTGCATTAGGTTCCCAACTTACTGCATGCTCATATTATTAGCACCTTTCTCCTCCCTTTGCATGCCCCCTCTGTGTTGTCATCTCCATATACTGTTCTTGTTTACACTATATTGTAAACTATGAACTCCTGGGGCATGGACCTATACAGGGAATAAATAATAACATAAAATAAGTCATCGTCATAAATAATAATAATAATAAATACTGTAATGATACACCATTAATACATTCAGTTAGTAATAAACTTTCCCCAAACTTTCAGGTATTTAGAATGAGTTTTTGGATTCAGACCATTATACACTTTTGTGCTGAAAACTCGAATCCCAAACCTAGATCAGGATCAAGGGATTTGGCTGGGGATCATCCATACTTAAAAAACCATAGTGGGTATGGGGTTTGGAAGCCATCCCATTAAGAATGATTGAAACCCAAGAAATTGTTTGTAGGAATTCCAGCAGAGCAGAACCACCAAGTTTCCAACAGCTCTAATGCCTTTGAGGCAGCCTAGCCATTTACTTCTTGTGTCACAGCAGCGTGGTTAGGCTCAGGGTGGAGAACAGCTCTGTAACCCCAACTGCATTGTGGATTCTTTCAGCCTCTATGAAAACCTCACTGGTCCTTGACCTATTTTGCCTTCTCAAAGCCTTTTAAAAATATCGTATGTATAGTTATTTTTCTTGTTCTCTATCTATACCATGTCTGTATACTTTATATTTGGGAGCCTTCACTCTTGGGCACTGTTTGTGAATAAATCTACTTGTTGGTCTCATAACCTTTTGGCATCTAGTGTCCCCACCAAATTATCACGCAAATGACTTGCCAAAAACATCTCTGCCCATAGCCCCTCTTTAAGCCACCTTTGTGTTTCCTTTATTCTGGGGCAATGCATGGGCCTGCCTAGCCTCTAGTGTAAGTTAGTCTCAGGTATCCTCTAAATGATGCTCTGCATCCCATGAGCCCCTGTTGGCCCTAGGAAGCAAAGAATGGATGAACTGCATGGCTCTCTGGCCATGTCCCCAATGCCAGAAGCTGGGCTAGTGTAGGGAGCTTGTGCGAGCACTTCACCAGTTGCGGTGGGGGATCCTCAGTGCAGGGGTTTTTCTTAAGTGGCTGTTTCTGCCTCATTTAAGGCCTCTTTACGCTGTGGCTCCTCTCTCTGCACCCTCTCCTCAGGAAACTCTACTTTTTCTTTTCTTCCTACAAATCCAGGTCCTGACTGCTACCACGTGGATTCTGATCATGAGAGGTGCATCTGGCTATGCTTGCTATCTTCTGGTGCAGGTCGCAGGCTTCGTAGTAGCTTGCCACCAGAGGCCAAGAGCAACGCTGCACTGTTTGAGCCAGGGCTCTGCTTTGGCCAGACCTCTGTTTTGACAACTGTGTACAACCAACAGTATTTCATTTCTTTACAGAGTACCATTTACAGAGCAACTAGCTCCATCTTTCTTTCCATCCTGGAGTAGGCATGCACCCTGAATAATATCCTGTAAGCCAGGGCATTAAGTAGCTCCCAGAAGTTCAGTATCCCACAGGGTAGGGTGACCAGACAGCAAGTGTGAAAAATCGGGACAGGGGGTGGGGGGTAATAGGAGCCCATATAAAAAAAGCCCCAAATATCGGGACTGTCCCTATAAAATCGGGACATCTGGTCACCCTACCACAGGGGCACACTATCTGCTATAGACCCTGCCACTTCCCACAAACTTGCCCATCAAGCCTTTTGTTTCCCTCCACCCCTCCCCCAGTCTGCTTTTCCTCTGGGAATTCGCCATTGCAATTGTCTCTGTGGCACCTGGGTATGTCACACCATCTTTTGGGGAGCTATATGGCCATCATACTTCTTACAAAGGCCAGCTTTTGAGTTTCTCTGCTGTACATTTCTTTAGGCTAAGAGCATTGTCCAGTGTCTTTAATTTGCCAAACTGTCACCATTGCTCCCTCTAGCCTGCTCCATCCCTGTACTCTTGATAGTCACTCCTTCTGTGGTCACTTTTTCTGCACCATCTAGCTTACATGCATTACTAGATCTATCTCCTTGGATGTCAAGTTATAGTTATCAAGGAAAGATGTACAAAACAGACTTCGCCTCTGTGCTTCACTCCCTGGGAGCAGAATAATGTTATGGTATGTGTCTGTCTTGTACTTCCCTATCTGGCAAATTCCCTTTTGGTCAACTTTCTATGTGCGCATTTGCATTTTGTCACAAAACCTTTAGGAGTCTTGCTCGCCATTGGCTTGGCAGCACTGGCTGACTTTATCTTCAGCTAATGCTTCCTTGCCTATGTCCAGGCTTCAAAAAGCCAGAGCTCTATCAGCTTTTCATATTCTGTTATATGAGCTGGAATATTGCTCCCTGACCCTGACCCATTTATTAAAGAGCTTTGCCAAGCAGTAAAGCTTGTCAGAAAATGTACCCGTTCCCCCACCCCCATGGAAAATTTTGACAAAAATTAAAAAAAAGTTTGTTTTCATAGACATTTTCATCAGAAAAGTTCAACTTTTCATCAGAAAACCAAAACTTTTATCAGAAAATCAACAATGTTTTGGTTGTGGGACAAAAACTTAAAAAAAACTTTAAAAATTTCAAGGAAGGCAGATACTGTCTGCAAAAAAAAAATCATTTGCCCCAACAACTAATTTTCCAGCAAAAAAAGTTTCAACAGAGACTTTGTGACTAGCCCTAGCAAGTGGCTCAATTCTTCTCTGGGGATTTCTGTGTTGCTAATCCCAGCACTACCACTGGACGGTCTTTGTGTTGGTGTCACTATTCTTGGCAGGATTACCTCCTAGACAACTTTGTGCTTTCAGCTCATCTAGGAGTGTGATGGGACGCACTCCCATCCCACTTGTGCAAAAGCTAACTAGCATGCCTTCACTCAGGCAGCGTCAATTAGGCACACCAGCAGAACATGTAGGGTGACCAGATGTCCCAATTTTATAGGGACAGTCCCGATTTTTGGGTCTTTTTCTTATATAGGCTCCTATTACCCCCCACGCCCTATCCCGATTTTTCACATTTGCTATCTGGTCACCCTAAGAACATGGTCCACCTGGAGAAGTGAGACTGGCCACAGAAAGTGAGGGGGAAGGGGAGTTTTCCCAGGAGAAGGGAAGCTGCCAGGGACTGCTAGTGAGCTCCAGTAGCAAGGGGAGCTCAGCCTGAGGCAGCTGCTAACCTTTTACTTCAACCCCTTCGGTCTGGGGTAGATTGACACTACGAGCTCAATATAAGCAAAGGCCTTGGAGGGCTGCTTCCAGCCAGCACCCTGCTGTGGGTCTTGGGAAGTGCCACCAGGGGCACGAGACAAGGGGACTGTAAATTGGGCTCTGAAAAGGTCTAGGAGTGACCTGAACTTCTGCCAGGAACAGTCAGATTGCCCAGGAGTAAGGGGTCCCATAGGGGCCCAGGGGCAAAAGACTCAAAAATACTATGGCTGAGCCAGAGCTGAGGATCAGCAAGATACTCCTTGTATCATGTGGCCATCTTAACATTCCTGCCTTCTGCACCATTCCGAGCGTGATATGGTGTGAAACACATCACTCCACTATTCCGTGCTTGGATGCTGGTGTTGTCCCCTGTCACCCTCTCAGATATAGTGAGGCAGCACTAATTATTGTCCTTGGCTATCAGCCAAGTCACCAGAAGTTCCTTTATCACCATGTCAGCTGATCTCAAGTCACCTGTGCCTCTCATATCCTTCTCCTATCACCTCTCAGCCTCCTTCCACCTCCTTTCTGTCTTATCCTTGTGAGAGTTGCCTTTTTATTCTGACTAAGTCCCTTGGGTGACCGATTATCAATGGCGGTCTTCAAGGATTATTTCTGAAGGTACATAGAATCATAGAATATCAGGGTTGGAAGGGACCTCAGGAGGTCATCTAGTCCAACCCCCTGCTCAAAGCAGGACCAATTCCCAACTAAATCATCCCAGCCAGGGCTTTGTCAAGCCTGACCTTAAAAACCTCTAAGGAAGGAGATTCCATCACTTCCCTAGGTAACCCATTCCAGTGCTTCACCACCCTCCTAGTGAAAAAGTTTTTCCTAATATCCAACCTAAACCTCCCTCACTGCAACTTTATGCCATTACTTCTTGTTCTGTCATCAGGTACCACTGAGGACAGTCTAGATCCATCCTCTTTGGAACCCCCTTTCAGGTAGTTGAAAGCAGCTATCAAATCCCCCCTCACTCTTCTCTTCCACAGACTAAACAATCCCAACTCCCTCAGCCTCTCCTCATAAGTCATAGGAGCAGGAGGGAATGTTACGACTTGGGTTCTTCTTTCTCTCCAGCACAAAGACTGCTGTTTTCCTCTTCAGGGCTGGAGTATAGGGGTATTGTCACCTCAGACCTTTGGTTAGACTGTTTCATTCTTCAATTGGCAATCACTGATTTTACTTGGGGCATGGCCTTGGTTAGTCTTTAGTCTGAGTGCATCATTGCTAGCCCCTCCAAAAGATGCATCCCATTCTTGACAAAGTCCTTCATTGCTATTGCTGTTGCAGAGTGCTCAGAAGCCTCAGAGGAACTGAAAGGCTTCAGAAGCTTGGAAGTCTGGCTGAGAGTGGACAGAGAAAGATGATCTCTGGGAGGGAGGGAGGGAGGCAGAGAAAGAGAGCTCCATAGCCAATCAGGATCAGGGCTTCATTGTGCTAGGTGCTGTTTGTGCACAGTCAGGAGACAGCCCTTACCCTGATGATCTTACAATGTAAAGAGTCAGGACAGACTAAGGAAGTATTATTATCCCCATTTGACAGATGGGGAACTGAGGAAGTTGCCCAAGTTCAGACAGGCAATCAGTGCAGAGCCAAGACTTGAATGCAGGTTTCCAGTCCTGTGCCTTAAACAATAGACCATCCTTCCGCGTCAATCCAAGCTCATTTCATAGTGCCATGTGGTCCCCAAGAAAGCCTTCGGCATTTGTTACCATTTCAAATACAAAGATCTAGTGCAGGGCTTTGTTTTTATCCAGGCAGCGGCGTCCATCTAGCCCAAGGGGTGAGGCATTATATTGCTTCATGCTCATTAGACAGCGCCCAGTTGTGAACGTGTGAGGAGGTGGAGGATCAGATAAAGCCTGGAAACGTGCCATATGTGGGACACGCTCAGGAAGCCCCTGGGATCACTGGAATTAAGCTTTAACATATTCTGAGCAAATATTGTCCTAGCCTGGTTCTGAGAATTCTCTGTGTGCCTTTTCTTGTGGAATCAGAGGCATGGAGCGGGCACCCAGCCAGGTGCTCTGGCTCAATACGCTGGGGCTTGGCAGCAGGCTCTTTTCAAGGATTTGGACCTATGGCTTTAGCACCCAGTATCCTCTTCTGAATTGGTCTCCAAATGTAATCCATTCATTTAATAACAACATGGCCTCTTCACAAGCTGCTGCCACTGCAAGGAAGACCTTGAAAGCCACGTTCCTGAAAAACAACACTTCTCATAGGTGTTCCAGGTAAGAGATTACCCCCTTCCTTCCACACACACTCTTTTGGATTTGTTTTGACACCCCAACGTGCAAAACTTAAAGGAAAAAAGTGCCTTTTCCCTGCTGCTGAGCTGTATGTGTTTGCTGCAGTCTGCCCACTCTATGGCATCACCATTGTCCCAGGGTGCCTGAGCCTGTTCGCGCTCCATCTCTGCTGGCCTATGGAAGATATAATGGCTCAGAAGTGGCTTAGCTCCCGGAGCTGAACTCATAGGGACAGACTGAGCATTGCAAAGGAGTGGGAATTAAGGTGTCTCTCTCTCCCTGCATGCACACACACTCATAATGAATAACACTGCCAGAGAGGGCCTCTTCACCAGCTCCTCACTGGAACCCCTACTGCAGGGGTAACTTCAAGATGGAGTGGGGGGTATAGTGAAGGTAGAAGGGGGATGGATTAAGGGCAGAGGAGGTGTGACCGGGGCAGTCTAGTGCCCAGGTGATTGTTGGTTGCAGCAACAAAGAAGGGAGGGTAGTTATGAGCACAAGTTAGGGGAGCCTAGCCTGTGCCAGTGTCTGATCCAGCCCCTGGCTGCTGCTGAATAGAGAAAGCGCAAAGCCTTCTATCTCGGTCCATGCACTGGCCATAATGCTATGCAACTCATGGATCAGTATGTGTTATCTGTCCCTGATCCACAGAGAATGGGACTCTATTAAAGCTCTCAGCAAAAGAGGCTGTCTCCTTAGCTGAAGCCATAGATGCATGTTTTTTTAGCCCTGGAGGTCCACAGTTCAATTCCTGGTGTCTGCCATAGGAAGATTTTCCTCTCCACTCCCTCTCCATGTCTTGGAGGCACTCAGCTACTGCATCATCTCCTTCCTCCTGCCTCTTCACTGGCTGGTGACATGGGGACGACTCAGGTGGTAGAATATGAAGTGAGACCAGCAGGAGGAGCAGGTGACCGACTGGGGAGTTTCTAGAGTTCTAAGCCTTTCCTTCAATAGGTGGAGCAGCACTGGCAACTGCTGGACCAAGCTGGCAACTGCTTGTCCAAGCTGGACAATCCCTTTCTGCCTCCTTGTGCAGGAAGATTTCTTCTCTCACTGATTCTCCCTGTCTTTCAGGGGGGAAAAAGAAGCTGGGGTTCTAAGTCTTCTCCAATCAGGACATCTTTTACATAAAGGATCTGCTTCCTGCCAGCACCTCTTTCACATATAGCTGAGATCTGGCCGGGCCCCATCTCCCACTTGGCAAGGTGGGAAGGGCAGGGCAGTTGTGACCTCCAGGCAGAGAACATCTGTTTCCCTCTCATATATTTTCATTCACTGTTCTCCTGCTCCTTCTGTTTCTTTCTATGGCTGTGTGGAATCAGATCATCACAACAAAATTAAACCTTTGAAAATAGATTTGTTTAATTTCAGTTTTGAAAAACTGGTCCAAAATGTCATTTTGGTTGGGTGCCATCTGTTTGCTGCTGTTGTCTGAAAAAGGGTGTCTTATTATGTCAAATTGGAACATTTAATTGCACATAAGATTGAAGAAGTGCTATTTTCAAGTGACTCTCTTGAAATTTAACGAAAATATATTTTGAAAATTCTTTCTGGGAAACCTGAGGGGGTTGGATTTTTTTTGCCACAAACAGATGCAAAATCTTGAAATTTGATTTGGAAACTGCCATTTGCTAAAAATGCCATTAAAATGGCCTGCAGCAGAATTGCAAGAAATAATTGTAAGGAAAGATCATGAAGGAAGAACATTGCCATGTTCACACAGCCTTACTTATTTTCCCCAAGTGAGGGTGCTTTGGTAGGTATTATTACATCATAAACAGGCTGAAGAATAGAACTGGCTGAACTCTGCAAAAATAGTGATGACCAATATCTCTTCAAATTCCAAACTCCACTTCCAGTCAGATATGTTCAGAGCCATGAATATTCACTCTTAGGAAACATTCTTCACATAAAATGGGTTTTGTTTGCAAAATGTTTGGGGAATAGTGGTTCTTTAGTCTAATGCCTCTATTCTGAGTGAATAAAGGTACTTTGTGGAGGAGGGTGACACAGGGCCAGGTATGCTGATTCCCCTTACACTCAGGGAAGCCCCAACTAGCAGTTTAGGTCTGCTCTAGGGCCCAAAGCAGAACTTTCTAGGTCTCAGAATGGAACCCCATGTGTAGAGAATATACAGTACCCTAGGAGTCTGTGGAAAGTGTCTGAGGCCGAGAACCAGAAGAGGCCATGGGAGCTGGTGGACTTGGGAGTTAATATGGCAGGCTTTGTGGATTGGTGAGTTAAGGCCAAAGAGCTTTATTTTTGAGCATGGTAGGGGGGTGGAATAGCTGTGAGAACAATTTTGCTCTAACTGGTCTAAGGAATGTGTCCAAACAGCTTTAGATATATTCTCCTGAGCATGCTAATTATATTCACTGTCTGTTCTAATTGGTCCTACATTGAGTTAATGGGGACTATTCGTTCCCATGGGATGTACGCTACAGTAATTCAGAATGGCTTGTTGATTGCAAGAAAAGCTTTGTTAATCATTGTCCCCGGTCTGTGTCCTTTCTCACAATCTCATGCAGAGTATCCAGAGGAGGAGTGGAGTTTGACATAAGTTACAGTGGCGCGCCATGGGCTGGATAACTTTCTCCCTTGGCAACAGATGAATGGCAAGGCCTTCCCAGCACAACATGGTGGGCAAAAATGGTGAGGAAGGTTGGTCTTGTGGTTAAGTTGTCGGCCTGGGCCTGGAGAGATTGAGCCTCATATTCCTGACTCTGCCCTAATCTACCTGTGTGAGCTTGGGCAAGTCACATGGAGCCAGTCAGCTACCCTGCACCCAAGAGGTGGGGTCAGGTGTTCAAAAGAACTCAGTTCCTATTCTGCCACCAAAAAAATTGGCAACATTTTCCAAAAAGTGCTGCAACTCCCTTTGTGACACTTATGGCCAGGTTTTCAGAGCTCAGCACCCAGTGCTCATTTATTTTGGTGCCTACTTGAGAAAGGGGCTCTTTTGAAAATCTGTCCCTTGATTTTTCTGTGCTTCAGTTCCCCCTCTGTAACAGGGCTAATAAATCCTTCCTTTCTCTCACATTTTGTCTGTCTTGTTCACTTAGATTGTAAGCTCTTTGGGGCAGACTGAAATTTTCTGTAGGGTAAATACAGCACTTAGTACAACAGGGCCCTGATAGTGGTGGAAATCTCTATGCCCCACTGCAATACAAATAATAATAATAAGCGCATGGAAGCAGGGAGTGGGGGTAGTGGAAGGTCCATAAGCTGATCCATGCAAAACCATCACACCTTCTACATTTTTAGCTCAAGACAAAAACAAGAAGGTTTTTTTTTTGCAAAGAACATATGTGAAAAAAAAATTTCATCCCCCATCAGCGAAACCAGTAGGAGGTGGGAATGTTTTCACATAGCTCTGTCCACTAATAGTTGTCTTCTGTGTTAACTACATGCTCCCACCAGTTGAGTCAAGTATATAAAATATCCCACTGGCATGCAGTTGAGATCCCACTGAGGGACTGTCTTCTTCTCTTGTGCTGGTTTGTCAAAGAGCAGGCAAACTGCAACTCAAGTTATTGCACGGTGGTAGTGGTAGTGTGATAAAATAAGGATTTAATCCAAGTTTTAGGTTAATATTCTCCTTAAAATGTTGAAGACTAAGGAAAGCAGAGCAGGGGAAGGGCCAGGGAAGAATTTTCAGATGTTTTCAATTACCCTAGGAAAAGAGGGAGGGCATCTGGTCTGGTTAGCGTAGGGGAATGGGAATGAGTTTGACAATACAGTGCTTACCTTGCTATTTTAGGAAAAGTTTATGTCAATGGCATGATCATTGATAATCACATTGTAGGGATACATGATCAAATAATAAACATTTTGATGGCTCTTTACATTTTAAAGACACTGTACAACTACTGGCCAATTAAGCTTCAAAATGGGCCTGATTCTCAGGTACTTGAAGGCCTCTTTATATGGCTTGGGTGGTGCAAAAGGACCTTAAATTGGGGGTAAACCTTAGTGTAGCACATTGCTATCCAAAGGCTCTGTCTGGCCATGTGTTATTACCCAGGTGTGGAAATTCCGGCATAGACCAGTGGCCTGATTTTCGGAGGTGCTGAGCTACCCATGTTTCTTTTTTCTTTCCCCACATTCTCAGCTCACCTCCTCTCATTATCCTTCTCCATCTCTTTGTCTTTCATCTATCCTTCTGTCCCTACCTCTCATTCTCCTCCCCTCCACCTTAACAACACTTAGTCCATCACGTTTCAAAGAACTATGCAAACCTTAACTAAAGAACCCTCCCAGAAGCTCGTTGAGGTGTATAGCTTATCCTCATTTTGCAACAGAAGATATGGAGACACAGAATCAAGAGACTTGCCTAAGGCCACAGAGGAGATCAGTGGCAGAGCTAGAATGAAAACTCAGGAGTATCTGGCTAAGTGCCCCAAAACCAGACCCATGCACAACACATGATAAAGCTTTGGTTATAGGATGTGGCACAAAGAACATCAGGAAGAGTTGTTACTCACTTGTGTAACCCACAAGGATTATTGCCCTCTAGTAGCAGGTCCACATAAAAGGCTAATGAGTCCATTGTAGGTGCCTATAATGGGATGTATTTCTTTAGCTCAATTAATAGAGGCTCATTCTTTTGGTGCTGAAGGTCCTGCTTTCATATTCCAGTATTAGCCCAAGAAGAGCTGGTTGCACATGCTCTTGAAAGATCAGTTTTTAAAATATTACTGTTCAGCCACAGCACTTATGTTTAAAGATACTACAATTTCAAGAGACCAATCATGGCCCCATCAGGTTTCTTTGGCTCCCTTCTCCTTGCTCCATTCTGCCTCTCTCTTTACTTTCTTTCCCATCCACTTTACTCTTTCTCTCATTAACAGTCCCGCAACCACCTCACTCCATTCTCTGTCCTCCACCCCTCCTCACCAGTTGTCCCAATCAGCACAAGAGGCAGCTATGTGCCTTCTAGCCTGCTCTTATCTAGTCACAGCATGTTCCCCTAAGGGAATTTTTGGCTTGGGATTTTGTGTGTGTGTATGTTTTTATATACTTTATTTTTATCAGAGAAGGGATAGAGAGTACATAATGTTTTCAGGCCATGAGATTACATAGCAGATAAGGGAGAGGCAGATGTAATACAATCACTCTAGGCCATGAAGTTTATGTTGCTAACATCGAAAACACTTGGAATGTAACAGGTAAAATTGCTTCCAACCCCTATGCAAGCACCTGATTTGTGTCAACAGATCCAGATCCAAGTTGAGATTTCAGTGTTAATGTGCTGGCAGCTAGAGGTAAAATCCGTGGCTTTCCCTCAATTTCTGTTCCTCGCCTGCTTTCTTATTTCACTTGTCCTCCATTCTTTTCTGATTCTTCTCCATCTGCTGCTACTCCTCTCTTCACCTTTTATCTCTCCATCTCTGATTTGAAGGTATGGTTCTGTGCTTGGATTCTCAACCTCTCAACTCAATTGTAATTTCCTCAGGGCAAGAATTTACTTGACATCTATAAAGTGCCATGCATGCCTATGGTGCTATAAAAATAGTAATACTATAGCAAAAATAGTATGCCCATGTTGAGGCCAAGAACTTTGCTAGATTCAAAAAGGGACTGAACATTTATATGGGTAACAGAAATATCCAGATTTATGTAGTTAATGCTAACAATATTTTTAGAAAGAGATTTAAAAAAAATCCTCTCATGCACAGGATTTAAGACCATCTCTACCTATTAGAGATTAGGATTATTCCACATCTGCCCAGTGTAGTGGCTTCGTCAACCTTCCTGTGAAGCAGCTGGTGCTGGCCAGCATCAGAGACAGGTTATTGGACTAGCTGGACCATGGGTCTGATGCAGTGTGGCCATTCTGATGTTTCTATATTCCTAGAAATAATGTGCTTACATCTGCGACAGAATTCTGTGAGTTTAAGTTTTATCCCAGGCCTCCAGGAAGTGGGCAGAGCAGCAGAGGTTCAACATGTTCTCAAGGGTTAAGGATTACTGTGTTTCCCAAATATTGTGAGATGACACATAAAATGGGACATTCCAGAGTACTCCAAACATGGTGTGCAGAGTAGCAGACATTCCCCAAACATGATATCAAACCAATACAACGTCATCTCTCATTGTGTTGTTAAGATTGCTTTGCTTTGTGAAGCAAAATCATGATGGTGTGAGGATGAGTTTGTTTTCTTGTGACAAACATAAAAATGGCCCTTACTACTTCCCATCATCTAAACTAAGTTAATATTCTTCTAAGCATGCCAGATTTTATAGTGGCTCTGACAGGACCTGATCCAGTGCCCCTTGAAGCCCTTTTGATCAGGCTGACAAGGAGAAATTGTGGTTCTACTCCACCAATATCCATCAAATGCAGTGATCAAATCTGATTGGTGTAGTAGAGATAAAGTCGCTGTAACCAAATAATGTCACAGGATCAATGTGTCTCAGTTGAAAAATATTGTCTTATCTCAGGCTCTAGCTTTTATCTAGCATCAGGAAACTGTGATCTTGGAATGACAATGTTCTTGACCCCTTAGACATTCTCTCTCTCAAATAGGCAATGTGTATTTTCCAGTCACCAAACTGGTTGATTTGCATGACATTTAAAATATATTGTATATACGAGGCATCGGCGTATTCTGTCATAAATATGTATTAACACAACCAGAAATTACATTTAGTGACAAGCATAGGTTTCATCACACCACACCCTGCCCACCAGAAACCTTAAGAGCACAGAAATATGAAGTTAAGGGGGAAATCTCTAGCATTTTTTGCTTGCCGCCTTCACATCGCCTACAATGCTATTAATAATACACTCCTGCCCTCCATAAGGCATTCACATCCAAATTGTTCACTCATACAAAATCTTAATGGTGAATTTATAGATTCAAAACATATTGTGCCACATTAGGAGTCAGCACATTCTATAATAAATTATGTTAAAAAATGAAATTAAAAGAACAGTAAGGTTGCAAAGACGTGCGCTCCAGAGTTAGGAAATACCAGACTTAAGGTTGCTCCCTTCTGTGTATGCATTATGATACAGTCTTTAATTACACGATTACATACTATTTTTTCCACAGGACTCCTGTCTTATTTAGCGAATGAGTAGTTATTCAAGATTTTTTTTTTATACTCTATATGCAGAATATAGCCCCAGGCCTTATTTTCTATACACTGGCCAAACGCTGCACGGAATTATTCATTTCCTTTTGAGCATTTCTATGGTGCGCTCACCAAACTATCAGAATACATCACAAGCACTGACACAAACATTAATTAATTTATCCTCACAACATATCTGGGAGATTAGCTGTTATAATTATCCCCACTTTACAGCTGGAGAACTGAGGCACAGAGAGATTAAGGCAAAAATTGTCAGACGTTTCTACAAATTTCGTGTGCCCAATTTGAGACATGCAGGCTTTGATTTTTCAGAACACTTCCCTTTTCAATAGCACTTTCTACGTTCCAAGAACAGCTCCCACTGACTTCAGTTACAGGTGAGCATGGTCAGCACCACTGAAAATCTAACCCTATGTATTCCGGGCACACACCAGTTGAGGCACACATGCTTAGTGGCCATGGACAAGCTTAATTCTGGCATCTCTTGTCTTCTGAGTGCTTGACCTTGAAGTCTTAATGTTCTTTTAATGTAGCTTTTTATACAATTTAGTTTAATGTAATGTGCAGTATGCACAGTTAAAAATCACAAATGAGCAGGAAGTTAAGGTTCCAACAGCAAGGTTAATTTAACCACACCACAAATCCTGTATTCTTAGAGTATATGAGAAAATAAAACAATGTGTATTAAGCTATATATTTAACCAGAAAAAAATATGTATACAAAATACTACAGCACTAGTCAAGTAACACCATGTTGGCCTCTTAGTGTTTGCATTCCCTGACTTCTCATGATTTTAACCGGGGGTGGGGTGGGGGAGCAGAGTGGACCCCTTTTGGACATTCATGTGTCCTAGGGACTGAGGGCCAGGAAAATCCATGAGACCCTTATAGAACTTCCTCTGCATATTTCCTTCAGGGGGCATCACTTGTCCACCTCTCCTTACAGAAGTATTAAGGGGCCCAGGTCACAAACCCTGTCAAATCCTCAGCATACACTGGGGTTTAGATCATCTGCTGAGACTCTCCATGCCCCTGCATGGTCCTGTTCCCATTGTGGCTCTGCTGTCCCATTGGAGTGCTCCTTGGCCTCTAAGATCACCCATTTAAAGGAGTTCCCTGGTGCACAAGGTGCCCTGAAGAAAAGTTAATACAGCTTCAAGTTATCCAGAACAAAAGTTCACCTTCTGGCAGAGACTGAGTCAGGAAAATGTCAGCCTAAAAGGTGAATCTAGCAAAGGAGCGTGTGAATTCAAAGAGTTATAGTCAGAGTGACCAACACCAGCTATAATACTTAATCAGTTCAATGAATAAGGAACCTAGCCTGAGCTCTGGGCATCTTATATCAGTTAACACACACAGCGACAATCTTTTACATTTTCACTATACTAATTCAGTCCTTCCAAATCCAATCACACAACTCTTCAGTTAGACAATGTGCCTCTATCCCCCCTCGTCCAGGAAAACTGAAAGACTGCACCTATACCCATCTCCAACATACAACCCTCGTCTTCTGTCTACAAACCCCTGGCTTCTCCAAATGCCTGTGAAAAAAGAGGCTTTACAGTGTGCCTGAAAGGTCATCTATATGGTCATGTTCTATATGTTTTCCGTCTGTAAAGAGAACATGGAAAGCGCCATGATTATATTCAGCGTTGTGAATGGGGTTCCAGCCAGGTGCTGCTGAACCTCAGGAGTTATTTGCACGGCATCTGCACTGCAAACATAGATATTCATGCTTCCCCAGCCTTGCTGGCACTGAGAGCCTTTCCACTGACTTCGATGTCTTTGGATTGGGCCCATGGCAAGTCCAACTTCCCTCACCACACCTGCAGCATGAGCCCTGCCTTTTGCCGCAACATGAGACCTACCTCACCCATGATGCAAGACCTGCCTCCTCCTCCAGCATAAGTCCCACTTTCCCCCCCTCACCCGCAGCAGGAGCCCCGCCTCCGCACCTTCATATTGTGATTCCCACCTCTCTGATCTCACCTGTGCTCACTTGCAACACCGACAGCTTCGCACCAGCAGCAAAAGCTCCAACTTCCCCACTGAGAAGATTTTTCCTTTCAGTCTGCTGCTATATTGACTGAGCTCTCAGGGACAGCATCGAGCATACAGAGAGTGTCTAATCTGGAGAATGTCCTCTGACATCACTATGATCAATATTCCATGGGGATAATTACACTATCCTACCTTTAAGACCTTGGAGGCCCCCAGATCAGATGAAAGGGACAGGGAGTGCAAACTCTTATTATTTACTACTGCTATTAATGGAGTGGGAGGTGGGTGATACAGCAGAGCTTCTCATGCCAACAGCAGCCTACTTTAACTACCCCAATTCACTCACCTATGGTGCTTGTGAGTCTTCTGCTACAGTTGTGTTTCATACAGAAAGTGAATGTTTTGCAGCATAGTCTGTTCCAATGTCTACTGTCCTTTCTCTTCCCACATCCTCACCCCGGTGTTGATTTGTTCAGCTGCAGAAAAAAATCAGGTTCAAAGGTCACAGAAAGGACAGTGAAGCCAAGGTCTCACAACAGGCCTATCTCCCTATCTCTGCACTGTGTAACAGCCTGGAGGAGACCTTCTCGTTTGCTTAAACAGTGATACTGTCTCAGAGGTCAAGCCCCCAAGCCCATGCCCCAGCTGCCTGGGGCACTTGGGTATTAACTGGAGAAACCAATGGGTTGCCTTGAATATAATCAGTGCATTATTAATGAAAATACTATTACATTCAGAGAGGAAAATATCTATTTGAGCAAGGACTAACAAAACATGACACTCTTTGGTACAGTGAGTAGTTACTCTGCTCAAGAGAGGGATGGACCTGGAATAGTATGTACAGGTCTGTACTGGCAGAGCCCCGTAAGGAGGCCCAGAGCTGGAGATGGAGGGGTGCTGCAGGTCAGCGTTGAGGTCTAAGGGGGTATTTGTTTTTGCATGCCTCTCTTGGCCGCGGGGTAACACCAGCACCATAATATCTTGAGAAATAAATTCCCTTCAGTGAGGTGGTCAGAGAAAGAGTTGATCTGTTAAGATGGCCAGCCTGTGATAGGTGCACAAGAAAGATGGAATGAGAACACGAGAAAGAGGAAAGGGGGTAAGCTAGCGGAAAGAAAGAATGAAAAACGGAGATAAGAGGGAGATTAAGAAAAAGTGACAGGGAGATACATCTTGAGAGAAAAATAAATATCTAACTGCCCTTTCCCCATAAACGATAGTATTTGAGTACCTTTCATGCATCCTGTGAGAAAGAGCTATTGTTCCCATTTGATGGGGCCGGAGTTAAGGGGTAGCAAGCTGGGCGTTTGCCTGGGGCCCATATCACAGGGAGCCCTGTGAAGCTAAGTTGCTTAGGCTTTGGCTTCAGCCCCGGGTGGCGGGGCCCAGGGTCCCGGGCTTCAGCCCTGTGCAGCGGGGCTTCGGCTTTCTGCCCTGGGCATCAGTGAGTCTAATGCTGGTCCTGCTTGGGGGACCCCGTGAAACCTACTCATGGCAACCCAGTGGGCCCCAAGCTCCTGGTTGAGAATTTTTGTACTAGTCCGCTGGAGTATCTGACTGGGCTCCTTGTGGTTGGCTCCTCCCAAAACTAAAAGGCCTGGCTGGACAGCAGGTTTGCTCTTTATGGGTCCTGGGAACCCGCAGTGAAATCAAATCTTTCCCCTTCTCCTCTTCCCAGTGCTGGGACTGTCAAAGCTGGCACATTTTTTAGTCTGAGTATCTCCTCATGGTTTAAGGAGCTGGGATGATGTAGGCACAGGTTATACTGTCTTATTCTAACTCTTTGATTTCACTGCTCCTCTGTTTAGTCACTCGTACCAAAGAGAGAATGTAAGCTTTCTGGGCAGGGACTCTCTCTCACTGAGTCTGTAGAGTGCCTAGCACAATGGGGCCCCGAACTTAGCGGGGGCCTGTAACAATCATTTGCATTATGCTATTGTTATTTGTTCATTATTATGTTCAGTTAGGCATAGGAGAAACTGATAGATCTTTCCAGAGTAAATAACACTGGAGTGGATACAAGTGCCAGAAAACAGATGGCTTCTTGTTGCTACAGAGGATGCAAAGCTTCCCTCTCCCCAATACTCCCTAGCATAGTAGCTTGACGGGGTAGCAGAAACGCTTTCATTTGGGCTAATCTGTGTTTGAGAGCTGTGTTCTTTTTATCCTCTTTCTAATTTTAACCCACAAGGAAAACATAGAACTCTGAGCCCAAAACACACAGTCCAAAGTCTGGCAGACAAAGATAGGCCTGCCATTTCAGGAACTGTATAAACAGTAATGTATAACTGTATACAAATGCCTCTCCCTACCCCAAAACCTTTGAGCATTCTGCAGGTGCCCAATTCAGCAGGCTGTTGCACACCCGCATGTCGAATGGCTCCCATGGAAGAGGAGGCTGCTCAGCACATCATTGGTTTGAGCCCTATCTCTGCATTCACTCACTTTGATTCAACTCCGCTTCCTGTTATTCATTTACTCTCTTTGCACCAACAGAAAAAAAACTCAGGACATGTTCTGCTGTAGCCCCTGCTCGGGCAAAGTTCCTATTAAAGTCACAGACGAAGGACTCGGGCTGGGCTGGTTGCTAGACAGTCTGACACCAGAAGCACAGTGTGGAGTAGTAATAATGGGTGACTCTTAAAGCTGGGCTAGAACCATGTTGGAGCAGTGGCTTCCAACCCTGGCTGCTGCTAATCCCAGCTGGCATGGGACCAGTGGGAAGGCCCGAAAACTTCAGCACCCTAGGTATATGCTGCCTACTTGTAAACCCAGCCCTGACTGCAGGATTTAGCATTTGGACAGGATACGAGAAGAAAAACAAATAAACAGCCAGCCAATAATCAACTACAAAGTCTAGCTTTTCAAGTCAGCACCAATGTTTTTAGGAAGTTCAGTGGTAAACATCAGCAGCGAATGTGATTTTGCAGATTGCTGTGGTAAATTACTTCTCATCATCATCAACAATAATATCTTACATCCATGCTGTATCTCAAAGGATATCGCAGCAGCATACACACTTGATATAGATACCACACAGGTGACAGTGTCCTCCATCTGATGAATTGTTCCTCTGGCTGCCTCACCTGCATTCTGCCTACCTCTCCCTCCCCAGCAGCATGACTGTTAACATTTCCAATGTCTCCCTCTTCAGCTGCTTCAAACAGCTGCCATTTTTCAAAATCAACCTGCCACGGAAATGTTCCCTTTTCCCATCTTGGTTCTCTCCAAATTACAGTCACCCATACATTTAGCTGGATGAAAGTCAGTCCAGGGCAATGGGAAGTTTTGCACCTGATTTTCAGTGGTTCTAAGAACAGTTGCCACTGAAGTCAGCCCCCTTTCCTCTGCTATGCTCACAGCACAGAAGAGAAGTGGTGACATCAATTCTAAGGGCACTGATGCAGCTGCACTGATGTAGAATGTCTGGTGAACGCGCGCTATGCCGACGAGAGAGTGCTCTCCTGTCAGCATAATTATTCCACCTCGGTGAGAAGCGGAAGGTATGTCAGAGGGAGAGTGTCTCCTGCCAATATAGTACCAGTGTGGACAGCGTGAAACTTGTGGTGCTCAGGGCAGGGGGGAATGCTTAACCGGTAGTGTAGAGCTGCCCTAAATCACAGGAGGGTGGGGTCACCCCTTAACTGGAGCAATCCTTCCTGGGCTGTAGGGCCAGAAGACACCAACAGCATGGTGCAAAGTGGCTGCACTGGGGAATCTGATCCTTTGTCAAGAGCCTGGTGTTAGCTCTTATGGTTTGTCCTGATTTGGGGTTTCTTACCATTAGCTGTACTATTTAGTTCACCATTGTCCCAAAGACAAGAGTGCTGCCAACAATGCTTCCTGCAGCAACTGGATTTTCCTGTAAGGTCTCCCATAAAGTTACCAATGAGACTTGCTCATGTAAGTTGACCAGATCACCTGCCAAGGTGCTAGGGCTGGGAGCCACATAGTAGCAGACATATGTCTAAGAGCTAGGTTTGTATTGCAATAGTCTCTTCAAACAACCCAAGTGTATTAGTATTAAAAAAGGACTCTATGGTATGCTTCTGCATGGTGTTTGAGCTGATATTTGTTACATATTAGGAAAGTGATGAGGGTAGGAATGGCTGATTCACTGACCGAAAAAATGCCAAGCCATCTGTCAGCTGAGTTCAACGGTGGGTGAGCAGGAGGGTTGAAACTGGTCAGCTCTACCTTCCTTCACAAAGTCAAGTTGGCATCTTTGGCGAAAGTTTCATATTTGTGATCAGAGAAGCGACTAAACACTCTCCACATCTACTCCCTCTGCACCTCTTGAGTAACATGAAAACTGCTCCAAATACTGCAAAAACAGGTTTTCATTCAAGTCACTACTCCAGAGCCCATGTAACTCTAGAAGGGGGAGCTGTGTGCCATTCTGCTTTCCTCATCAACAAAGCTACTAGCTAAGTCCTGATCTTGGCACTTTCACTGTGGGGGATGACTTCAGAGCAGAAGGGGTGGTTAAAAGAGAATGAATAAAATAAGAACCACGCTGTGCCTTTGCTCAGAATATAAACTAAACCCAAACTCAATCATTTGCAAAGTTCCATCCAAGTTTGCAGACTCAAAAAGTTTCATATAGTTTGGAAACATTTGGAAATACATTCAGGCTTCTGAGTTACATACATGGCTGGAAGGAACCTATCTTATCTTTCCAATACCAGGTGAAACTTGCAGTGCTGACAGCTAGAAAAACCTTGGTTCAACCTATAAACACTGAGCAACTTTGATACTAGACAGAAATCATAGAAGGGGAGTAGTCTGACATGGAACACAGAGTAGTCATGCTTAGAGACCCTTTACTGACCATAACCTCACTCCATAAGGGATTCTCTAAAAGTATGTCAGCCACAAGGTGGTTTCTGTGGGGAAAGGTTGTTCCAAGTCTGTGAAAACCTGGAAGAAATCCCAGCTGGAGTAAACTGGTGAAGCTCCATTGACGACAATAGAGTTACATTGATTTATGCTGGCTGAGGAACTGGCCCCCATTTTTGCCAGTGCTGTTTCCCATGATTGCTTCTTGGTCACCCAAGTGGGAGCATGAAGGGGCCCGTGTCTAACAAAGAGACTGGTGGAAATATTGTCAAGCTGTGCCACATGTTGAGAGAGCGAGGCATTGTCTACTGGAGATGGGTTCTGCTGACTTCCTATCTCAGGTCTAATGTTTCTCTTATGGCCTTGGGCAAGCCACTAATCCTCTCTGCCTCAAAAATGGAGATAACACCACCGATGCCACAGGAGAGTTGGGAAGATTAGTGTTTCTAGAGCACTTTGAAGAGGAAAAGTGTCAACCACCGGTACCCCTTACAAAAAATGATTCTACTGGACAGAATCTCCATGTCCTGCACAAAGTTCACATTTTCCCAAATCACAGCCCAAAACCACCTGCCATAATTTCAAATATTTGCTACATGGGTCACAGCGACTACATCCATAGTTACAGTAGATAGGTTAATTCGCTTTTTAAGGGCTAAAAAAGCCTCATGCTGCAATACATAAGCCAGTCACTTATGGGAGTTTGAAGGAAGCTTTCCCTGTAGGCAGCTTTATCCCATAACTAACCACCAACCGGCTTCTAGCTCCTTGTTCTAAAGCACCTGGTACTGGCCACTGTCAGAGGCAGAATATTGACTAGCTGGACCATGTGTCCAACCCAATCTGGCAATTCCTATGTTCCTATAACTACGAGAAATAATGATGAGGGCAGAGCACCTTGCTGGTGTTGCTTTAATACTAAGGCGTATACCAAGGCTGGCCAAGTAACCCTGTAGCTAACAAACTGAAGTGTCCAATGAAGGCTTGGGTTTGATTCCAACCCCTTGCCTCTTGCACTCTGGGTTAGCAGGTACTACAAGTGTCCTCACAGGAGCAACTTGTATTGCTCTGCAGTGCCTCTGCAAAGCGTGATGGTGATGGGCTCTGAAAGAAGTTCCACACATTCCATAGCCAAGGCAGGTCACATTAAGGAAGTGACGACATGATGGGGAAAGGGAACTCTGTGGTGGACTCATACACAAAAAGAAAATATATGGATAACTTTTCCTAAGGTCAGACACTTGTAGCTCAGACAGGTGGGCCAGAGGGAATCTCCTGGGAGAGCTGTTCTTTGTCACCCACAAACATCCTGGTTGGAGGCTCAGCTTTGGGAATGCACAGAATATGCCCATACAGTGAGTCCAGCCACTTAATAAGGATTTTCACCAGTTGGTTACATTCTCTGGCCACCCACTGGAAGGCATAACAGCAACAAATGCCAGAGCATCCATTAGAAATTTGTTATCTGTCCCCTCCCCTCAGCTGACTGGAGTTTAGACAACTGAATATGAGATAGAATGTGCTGAGTGGTAACTTTCTCAAAACCACAGTGCAAGTTGCCACCATTGGCTCTTTCTGCCCTGCCTGACAAAACAAAACAACGAAAACATTTTCAATCATTTCCCTTTGCCCGCAGGTAAATTAGCCAACCAAGCCTGGTGTCTGAGCCAACTCTCAGCTGGATAATTTAATTACATTCTTCCTACATCAATTACCCCCGTGGATGTGTCATTCTTCTGTACTTCCTGTTATGTAGTCAGTAGATTTGCTGTGCACAGTTAAACAGCAGTAACATTCCCATTCAGTGCACATCAGTGATAGCTGAGGAGATGATGTACATTGCATGTACATAGCACATATACAATAGGACATATACGTGCACACGCAGCTGTATCTATCCAGATCTAAACTTGGGAAAGTCCATATCTTGGGTTTTGGTTTGGCCTCATATAGAGAAATAGGCCAGTTGTGAAGTCTAGCTCAGAGAGTTTTAGTTTGGCTCTATCTATTTGTCTATCACGAGTGATAAAAAAAGCTCTTACTGGCATAACTTCAGGATGGGCGCAATATTCGTGAGTGTTGAAGCCAGGGGTGGTTTCTGCAGGACATGCCAAATGAATGCCAATATGATCATATTACCACACTCCACCATCAGATATAGCGTCTCTGTCACATGCTTCAGAAAAACTGTTTTAGGGATCTTAAAAAATATAATGGACTTATCTTGTGTATCCCTGTAAGCACATGTGCATTAGTTACCAGCAGTCCCACTGTACAGGGCTCGTGTGGGCGGGAGGGGAAGGCGGTTTTAAAGTGCATTATCTTGGGTTTTTCTAGGGTGTATCCCTTTGGGGAAGTGAGACTATCCCCTTTCAAATGGCATAAAGCACTTGCTTCTTGCCATGATTTGGGATTCTCCTATATCACACCAGTCCTCTGCCGTGTTTTCAGCCCCTGTGTCTGTTGCAGCCTGATTAAAGTTAGGGTATCCATTAGGCTGCTCTAACATGGTGCATGGGTGCTGGCTTGCACGGGGTGGCAGCAGCAGGATCCAGGAGGTACAATGAAGTGCTTTAAAGCACCTTTGCTTAGCACCGCTGGGGTTAGCCATAGACGAGGGTCCGATCCAAAGTCTTTAGTCTAAGGATAGCTTCCCCCGATCCTAAAACAGTGTGACCACAGTTTCCCCCAAACCATGAAACCCCCCTGCACCACGCCAAGTGCTGTAACTGTCTGTAAGTGTTCCTGATGCTAAAACTGAGGGTTCAAAACAGAGCCCCCTGGAAAATGACTCTCCTCTGGCTCATTAACTCTTGAAAAGACTTTAACCAGCCCCGGCCTTCCAAAAATAATTCAACTACACTGAGACAAGAAAGAGGCTGTTAAGTTACAGAGAACTTAGCCACATCCCTAATCATTGTCCATCCTCATTAATGGTTAAGCTCGCTTTCCTTAATCGTTTGTTGTTTCCCTGCAGATGGGAGCTGTTTGAATAAGAACCACCACCTTCTCCCTGAAAAAGCTGTTTGTGTCTCTCTGCAGCTATAGGCAAGCAGCCTGTTAAAGCAGCACCTGAAGGATCCTCTGAGTGGCACATCCTCCCTCTCTAAGATCTATTATATGGCTTGTGGATAGGTGAGTTCAGAAGCATTTTCAGTGCATATGAGGGGAAAGGGCTATGGACACTGGCTAGAAATATGTATAGTGTGGGACGAGCTGTGTAGGTCAGGGAAACTTGATAAGTGATGCCCCTGCTATTTTAGTCCTGGGCCTCATGCAGTCCTGCCAATGTACCCACATCCTAAGTCTTCAGCACCCCTTTTATTTCAACCCTGGGCACCTACAGCTCCACTAACAGATATCAATCCAAACTGCTATCTCTCCTGCAATTCCAGTCCTAAGCCCCACATAGATCTGTTAAGATATCACAGTCCAAACCTGCTATTGCAGGCCTGTTCCTTTAGTCTTGGGCCCTGATTGGACCCTAGCACCAGCCTGGAACTCTACATGTGCATTAGGGTCTAGTGATATGCCACCAGTTGCAGTGCTGTGGCCCTGATCTGCTATTGCAGAGTTAGTCCTCTACTGGACCCAGACTGCTGATAGTGGCAAATTTGCCAAACTGAGTGTTAGTTTTTCTATTACAGTCAAATGTTCAGTGAGGGCTAAGTTCAGTCCAGAAGCTCACTGTCACTTCTCATTAATAATCATGAAGTTATATTTGAACTAGGGATGTGTGAACCTTCTCAGATAGAGTAAGATCTGCATTCAACCTTAACCTGAAACTTGAACCGCTCTGAACTTGACCCTTCTTTCAAGTTTGAAAAGTTCAGTTAACATTTAAAAAAAAAAAACTTTCACATTCCTCTGCCCTCTTTGGGACTTGACTGGAGGTAAGAGCACTGAAATACCCTGAGGAATGCTGCCTTGCAGTATTTCTGACCCTGCTGAAACCAGTATTTCTGACCCTGCTTAACTCTGTTAAGATTTCCAGCTTGATCTCTAGGCCGAAGAAGTTCAGACAAGGTTCAAATAAAGATCTAGAGTCGGATCCTCAGCTGGGATAAGTCAAAGTCACTCCATTGATTTCAATGGAGCTATATCAATTTGTACCAGCTGAGGATCTGGCCTCTAAAGTATTGGTTGCTCAACTACACCAAACTGCTGAAGCTTTTGAAATCCATTCATTACAGTATTTCGCATTAATTGAATGTTAACAGGGTGCTCAGCACTAAACAAAAATATCAGATAGGGACCCAAGGAATTTACAGTCTAGTCCAGAGTTACACATCCCAACTGGTTTTGGCTACCTGAACTTGTGTGCTAAAAAACCAAAAAGTAATTCTACACTAGGGCCTGAATTTTCAACAGATCTTCCTACTCATGGTCAGGACCAGGTTTTCAGGAAAGCACAGCTCCTGGTTAGCCACCAAAACAAGCAGCCAGGTTGTCAAAAGGTCTCAGCATGCTGGGTGCTGCGGTCTTTGGAAAACCTGGCCATAGATGCCCCAATAAGAGCCGCTAGGTGCTGAGCGCATCTAGAAAGCTAACTCTGATTTAGATTCTGGATAGGGTATGAGCTCTCAAAAATCTGGCCCCAGCTGTGGCCCTGAGCTCTTGTGGAAATCTGTTCTTAACCTACTGTGCTAGTAATAGTAACCAGCTTTATGATTTCTTTTTTTCCTTTTTTTCCTCCTTCTATTTTATCAGACAAGAACTGATTCAGGATTCCCTTGATTCCACCTTGGCTTATGTGAATTAGTGCAGAGAAATGATGGGTCATTCTGATTTTCCTGTATGCAAAGGAACGAGACTTGCTCTGCATTAATCCCCAGTGTAGATGTGGCTAGGTTGATGGCAGAATGAGTCCTTCCACCTAACTACTGCCGCTCAGGGAGACGGATTATCTACAGCAATGGAAAAACCCTATCCGTCTACACTACAGGACAACTACAGTGCCACTGTAGTGCAGTTTAGTGATTGGGGCATGAGTCAGGACTCCTGTGTTCTTTTCCCTAGTGTGCCCCTGACTCACCATAAACTCTTGGGTAAATCACTTAACTAGCCCCTTCATATGCTGCCATTCTGTCTTGCCTTGAGAACCACCTTATACTCTAAGGATAGCCCCACGGATGGAATAAGGTAGGTCTAACAGTAGCAGAATTGACGCTATAGAAGTGTCAAGTCTCCTCAGAGGACCCTCAAAACAAAACAATTATCCATTATACAGAGAGATACTGTACATTCTATAGAAAATTAAAAACAGCCTACGATGTTTCAGACAACTAGGACTTCTTGAATGGATTCCACCTTCCTAGAGATTAGAGTCTCTTGTGCTACAGACGAAAAAAATACAGAAGGAAAATCCCAGTTTGAACATCTGTTAATGAAAGAATATTTCATCAAATGTAAAAACAAGAATACTAGTACCTCCAGCTAATTCTCACAAACACATTCCCATGATGCCACAGTGCTCATTGGCAAGCTCCATTATAAAGATTATACCTCGATGGAAGGAGATCATTTTAATTTCAGTCAGGCTATTGTGGGCTGGTATTTGCTTATAGCAGTGTGGACAAATACCCAGGGACTGATATAGCACTTAACAGCATCCTATGCAGAGGGCCTGATTCTCTTCTCACTTACACCAGTTTTGTACTCTAGCATATATCTATTGACTGCAGTGGAGTTACACCTGATTATTTACTCTTTAGCAAAAGAGAGGAGAGAGAAGCCCTGTACCAGTTCTGATTTAAAAATCTATTTTATTTCTTCTACAACATTAGTCACAATAGAATGGTATCTTTTCCTACCCATCTACCCATTGCTTTTGATTTCCTTTCTGGTAGAGGGTTCTTCTCTCACTGAGATCCCCTCAGGATATAGAAGCTTCACTTTCATCTTAGACTTCGCTTCCCCTGCTCCCAGAATGCAATGGGAATAGGGTGACCAGATGTCCCGATTTTATAGGGACAGTTCCAATTGTAGGGTCTTTTTTTTATATAGGCTCCAATTACCCTCCACCCTCGTCTTGATTTTTCACATTTGCTGTCTGGTCACCCTAAATGGGAAGGAAGTTAGTGAGCACCTCTGGGATATTTACTCATAAATTCTCCAAACCTCAAGACTTCAGCATCAAAATCTATGGAGCAATGACCCTGAACTCACGATATCACTGACTTGGCTATGCTTTAGATAAACTATACAAAATTCTTATAAACTTACTAATCTGAAGAACCAATGACCTAAAAATGTAACATTTGCCCAAGTGCATTTTTCTTTATCTAGCTGTGTTTTCTTATTTGCATAAACTGAAGAATGCAGTGGCACTGGGAGGTCTATGATGGAAGTTCTGTGTCTAATGAAATTAATTTGGACTATACTGCACCTGTGGATAGGGCACCGGACTGGGGCACTGAGCTGCTGGGTGACTTTGGCCAGGTCACGTCACCTCTGTGGGCTTGTGTTTCTCCTTCCACTCTTTGTCTGTTTAACCTCTTCAGGGCAGGGATTGTTTCTCATTCTGTGTTTGCACAATGTGTAGCATGATGGGATCCCTGTCAGAGCTGGGACCTGCAGGCACTACTGTAATAAATCATAATAATTAATAAGCTTTTAATAGAAAGTTAAATACTTGTTTTTTAATGCTTAAAAACAAGTTAAATGCCCTATGTAAATTAACAGCCCATCATTGTTACTTTAGCACACCGGTGCTGGGGCACTGATTGCTTCTCCCTCTGCCTTGGCTTCACAGAATGCCTTATCTACCCCACCCCATGTATCTTGGCATGTTCCTCACAGCTGCCCAGCTGTGGAGTGAGAGGAATGGGAAGCATCTGCCAGATAATGGGAGTGTTTGTTTAGAGGTGATGAAGAAGGTTCCAGTCAAATTCCTCCCCTCTTGAATGTCTGGACAGATAACACTGCTTCAGAGGAAGGTTTAAGAGCAGGCCCGTCCTCCTGGAAATCTCTTAAAAACACTCAGTTTAGAAACAATTCAGAGCTTCGGGACTGGAAATCTCAGGGATTATGAACAGGCTTTCCTCTGTAGACCAGGGGGTTGATTTCAGCCAAGAAATCTTAAAGTTAGAGCCTGTTGCCATTGAAATCAATGGTAATCTTGCAGTTGATTTCAGCAGCAGCAAGATTGGGCCCTAAATGTATAGTATTTTAACGGGCCTGATTCTGAGAGGTGCTGAACTGTATCAACTCATATGGCCTTTGTTGGAAATTGAAGGAGTTGTGCATCTCCTAGGAGACACACGTCACCTTCTAGGACTGGTAGGTATGTATCTCAGAACTGAACATAGAGCCTGAATTACCCAATAGACAATTGCTTCTCTTCCAGAGTGTGGGCACATTAGCATGGTGATACTGGGGGCTTACACAGTTACTGCCCATATTATATCGGCTCTGTGGATAAACAAAGAATTTCAGTCAGTCTGCTGTGCTGTGTCAGTCTGGTGCCTGTCACCTACACTCATTTCCAAAAAGTTTTCAAGAATCCTTCAACAATTAAAATACTTGTCTAGAGCTAAAGAACCACTCTCCACCCTTTAGGGGTGATGATTAACTGGGCAGCATACGTTCTATGGGAAGCTCCTCTTCCAGAGCTTCCCATCTTTGTTTTTTGGGGACACTTCCCAGCCAAAAAAATAGGGAAAGCTAAAACCACTGAGGGGTGGAACCTCAGCTGGTGATTATCAGTGCAGCTACACTGGAGACAATGGATCTCTGCTGATTTATACCAGGGACCCAATCCAAAGCCCACTTAAGTCAAAAAGAGTCTTTCCATTTGTCTTCAAGGGGTTTTAGATCAGGCCCCGGCTGAGGATCTGGCTCTGAAGTTATTGCGTCATTCACCCTTTTTCTCCCCTACTCAAAGCTTCACCCCCAAATGGCTTATCAATAGGCACATGTGTCCAGAATCCATGCAACAGCACGTTCCCTCTCATCCAGCTCTTGCTGGGGGCATGTAATTCTGTGTGATCCTGCAGTGACACTGGGATACAATGAGAGGCAGCATCACTCACTGGAAAGGTACACAATTCTACAGCAATGGTTGCTATAGAAATGTTATGGTAAAGCGGTGGATATTGGACCATTACTATAGAATGCTGGAAGAGTTTTCATAAGGGCAAAAGCCCAGCCATTCTTCTGGCCTTGGTGTGCATCCTGAGGGAAAATAATAAAGCACAGCAGCTGAACCTTCTTTATATACGGCTTCAAACAATTCCAGCCAAGCTGGGATATTTTTCTCAAGGGGTGAAATTCACCCCATCTAGTGAGCCAGCGCAAGACCTAAGTGTAACACACACACCGTCTGGGTGTGGTGTTCTGTCCCATCTAGTGGCACCAAGACCACTTAGAGAAACAGATTAAATGAGTCTGCTCTATAGCCTTAGCTAACAGCCGGTTGGCTTTTAGCTCATGCGGTAGAGGCTCATGCATAAACTCCAGAGGCCCCAGGTTCAATCCCACCTGCCTATGATTACATATGCACTGCTTAAGTCCTATAAAAGCCCTATTTTAAGGACTTAAGTGGTATGTAGCCCTCTGTACAGGGGTAAATTTCAACCTTTGGGAAAAGTATCCCAACTTAGCTGGAATTGTTTGAAGCAGCTTGGAAAGAAGCTGTGGTTTATTTGTTTGTTTGTTTTTTGACAAAAATTGAAAGATGCCTTGTCTGCAGCCATAGAAGTAGATAACTAGAAGAGATGGAAAAACTAATAAGCCATCCACTAGAGGCCAATGTAGGATTGTTCCATACAATGTGTTTCTTCGGTGCTTTGTCCAGTGCCATCTCAAATGTGTCAGTCAAATGTGCCATCTCAAATGTGTCAGCCACGGCTTCCCATGGAAAGACCTTTCGATCAGGTGTCTATAGAGTGTGGGAGAAGCTTAGCCCACCTCCTCAGATTATTTTCAGCCAAGAAGCCGCCTTTCCTGTTTACAGCTGGGAAAACTGCTGCACAGAGAAGTTAAAGGCAACATTTTCAAACATTTGGGTGGGAGCCATTCAGGTGGCTGCCTGGAGACTCAAATGGGAGTTGGATGCCATGTGGGGTTTCCAAAGCTGGAGTTTGGCTCTGCCCAAGTTGCCTGAACATCCAGTGGCTTGTGAACATGAGTGGGGTTGTGGTGTAGCCCCAACCACATTTTCCAAACCACCTGGGGGCATTCAGGTGCTAATGGTCACTGATATCTAGCAATATGCATTGCAAACACAAACATCAAGGGGACCATCCAGGAAAGGAGATAACTCATACCCCCTGCAACTATAAGTGTTGGGTCACACATCAGCAGAAGATGAATAGGTTCTGAGGTGGGGGAAAGTGTATGTGCTGTACTGAAATAGACAGAGTGGAATTCAGACTATGTTCAGATGCTGGGTTAACTAGAGTGAGGTTCTGTTTGCGCACTGAAATTAAGGGTGTTTACAGCCCTGTGTTTTGTCATCCAATACAATTTACTGCACACCGGAGACCATGACTATGTAAAATAGAATGAGGGTCACTGGCTGCACATTAAAAAGAAAAAAAACTTGTTTTGAAAAGATCGCAGGTTGTGGTTCACCATCTGCTCCTTTCCCGCGGCAGTCACTAATGCCTGGAGACCGCAGCAGACTATACAGTTGCCAGGGTCTGAAGGGCAAAAATTCCTGCATGTCAGTCTCTGAATTCCTCCATCCGATTCCTGTGTTTTCACAAAGACGTGGCCTGCTGCTGGGTGACCTGGAAGAAGCGATGTAATGCTTTGTCAGCACACCCGGCTCGCTGCAGAAGCTAAGGACCAACTTGTCCTATTAATCATTTAAAAAGTGGAGAGGAAAAAATAAAAAATAAAAGCATAGTTCTGGCTAATTGTAGAAAAAATGAGGTCAGAGTTCATTTCTCTCTCTTCTGCTGCTTCACAGTTCACTGACTGACAAGGAAAGCGAGATAACAAGAGAGGGGAGAGACATTTCATGGAAGACCCTCCATCCCTCACAAGGGAGTTTTGGATGGAGTTCAGGACTCTGGCATAGAGGGGGAATCCTGCAGATCCCCTGTGTTGGGCTTCATAGTCCCAGGATGTTCAAAAGAGAATTCTGCATGTCCCCTGTGTGAGGATTCAGAGCTTTGGAATTGGTGGGTCTTGGGATACTATGGAACTGTACTCATTGGTGTTACATCAGTATTGTCTAATGTTGCCACCTCTGAGGTACAAAGAAACAGAACATCTGGGATGACCTTGAGTCCATAAAACTGGAGAGCTGGCAGTGTGTACTGAGCATCTGTAGAGGAAAACCTGGGCAAGTGGCATCCCTAGTATTGTCCACAATTATTTCTTGTGGGGGAGTCTGGTATGGAAACAACTGTGAGCTCCCCATAGCCAGTAATCCAATAGCATTCTCACTAGTTACCTTTGAAGGCCATACAAGATGGGTTCTCAGCCTGTGATTTGCACCTGGCCTCCCTTTCTTTATGGCTAAGGGGAAGAAAGGGAGCTGTCCTGGACCTCCTTTCTATTGTAACACGGGTCACAATATGGAAAAGGGTGAGATGTATTCACCGCTTTACAGCATTCCCTACCATGATTTCTGGTATGGGAGGCAACCAGTGAAGTATCTATGAGCTCATTGTAGCCAGTGCCCCAGAGTCATTAATGCAATGGAATCCTCCTGGGCATTTGTTATACTAACTTCTGCTGGGGAAACTCTCCCACTGCCAGCGTGTGAAATAAAATACAGCATAGGCGGCTCTGACATTCAAGCTGGGTTTCTGAGGAGTGTTCTGTTCACGAGGCCCACACAGCACAACCAGAATAGTAGTAATAAGGGCTTGCCCCAATCTGACTAGTTACATGCTAACCCTAGCCTGAAATTACAGAGCTGCAGAGCAAGGTAAATGTGCTAAGTCTGACTTGAGGGGCAGTGCAAACAAACAAAAAACAGGCTAATGTTTGTGTACCTGTTGCCAACTCTTAGGATTTTGTCATGAGTCTCGTGATAATTATTGTGTTCCTTAAAGCCCATGGAATCAAGTGGATGCGTGATGATTCCAGCCTTCATTCTTAAAGAAAAAGTAAGTGTCTAGCCCTCATGGTTGTGGAGAGAGCTTCAAAATGTGACCTCAGTGCACCCTACAGGCTCAAAAAGCAGAAGGCAAATAAAAAGAACACCAACTCTATTATCTTGACATGATCTCATGATTTGAAAGACAATCTCATGATTTTTGGTGAGCCTGACTCATGTTTTTTGAACATTTAGGGCTGGCAATACTGAAAGCATCTCTTTCAGAAGGACACCCAGTTGTTGATTTAAATCTAGAGATGCTGACTGGGGGAGAGAGGGCAGGGTATGTGGTGACCACCGGGAGAGTGGGAATATAGCTAGCCCCTCCCACGCGATTTCCCAGGGGTGATGGCCATGTCATATCAGCAGCATTGAACACCATTTCTAGACTCAGATCGTACAGCAATGATATCACAATACTCAGTGTGGTGAATGTACTAATAAAGGATCTCCTAAGGCAGCCTTTCTCGAAGGCTAGGCCTGGCTGTCAGACCCTGCTCAGTGTCTGGGTGGGGCCCGAGTTTCTTGTTTTAGTTTTTTAGCTGCACTCATGAAAATAAGAAAATGCCTGAGTGTCACATTCCTCTATGCACTAAAGAACCAAGCTCCTCTAGCTGGGGCTGTAGCAGATTTACATCCTCTGTGGATCGGGCACAGATTGGGACCTGTAACTCACACTCCCCCAGTGCGTTTCACATAGATTTTGCCCAGAGCGCTATGGTTGGGGAGAAACTTGAAAAGCACATGTATGGCTCTAGCCAGAGCTATCAGTGTTACATTCCCACAAGCCTCAGATTCACCAAACATATGCATGCATTCCTGCGCCCGCTACCTCTTATGGACCCCACAAAGTGGGGGGTAATATTTTTATAAGTGCAGTTCTGAGTATGTGCACAGAAAATTTGAGTTGGTGCCTTATTGAAATGTCTTGGGATAGATCAAGAGGGCACAGATGAGCAGAGTAAAGATTAACAGAGAGCCAGACAGGCTAGAACCATGATCTGGCAGAGAAAGAGAGGGTGAGCCAAAGGGCACACAAATCCATTTGCCCTAGCAGTTTCCTGTGCCAATGATTAGCTACATAGGGCTTTATATCTAGCAAAGGAAGGAAAGAAGGGTAGGATCTGGCTCTCGGTTGGTATCTTTGAATATGATGAACATAGAGTCAACTTTTATAAGAGCCAAAGTAGACCAGTGAAGAAACAACCCACTACCAGTGAGCAGTTGTTTATGATCTTGTTTGCACAACAATATCCCTCTAATTGTATCGTCTCAGAGTCTATTGAAGCAGGAAAATACAGTCAGTGCTTCCACGTTCCCCTCTCAAATGTCTGCAGGTGATTTCAATCACCACGCAGTTCTGATACCTTCTCTCCACATGGCTGTTTGGATCCACTTTCCGGACAACAACAGTAATTCTATGACTTGTGTTACTGAGGAGCTCAGAACAGATGAGCATAGCAGTCCCTTAAAAATCTATGACTCTGTGTTCATGCTGCATACAGGGTTACTTTGTTTAGCAGAAGCTCATTATAAGATGGTGCCTAAAGCAAGTACAAAAATATGATGCTGCAAGGTTTTTTTTTTCTTCCAAGGCCGAAGTGGGAAGTCAAGATGGCAGAGTTCATGGGGAGATTGTGAAGAGAGAGTCAGTCACCAATTCTCCCTTTGACTTTCTGTGGCTTGAAAGAATAGGGACATCTCTTTCCTTAGCACAGCACAGATCCTAATCAACATTTCCAGCAGAGTGGAAGCATGAAAGGATGAGCAGGCAGGTGCCCGGATGCTGAATAGATAAGAACTCCCCACCAATTCCACCAAGCTCCAAAACATAATCGTCAGCCCAAATCACTAACTAGCTAATATATTGTATTGCAGCTAAAAGTCACAGAGAGGAGCACATAAATATTTATGATGCGAGAATGGATCATCAGGAAATAAACATCACCAAGGGCTCAACTTCACCCACTCCCCTTTATGCTCCCTGCTCAGCCCTTTTCATTCTGTCTGTTTCAGGCCCATTTTTGTTCTGCTGTTGCTATTGAAGTGATAACATTTCATTTCTCTTGTTTTGGCTGGGACATCAATAAAAACCTCTCTCGGCTTAGACAAGACAGAGGGGGAAAGAAAATAGTCTTGTTTTCAGTAAGATGAGAGCTGTGCATCAGTCATTTGGCCATTTGTACAAGGCTTTCTGGCTTTGTAATAGACAGTTTCCCTGGAGGGAGTGATTGGGATGGGGGAGAAAAGGAGAGTGTTGGAAGGTAGCCTGAGGATAACAGGCGTTATAAAGAGGATTTTTTTTTTCCTGATGCTTTTGTTTGTTTTACTACAGAGGCTCAGTGGAGCTGGCCAGCAGCCTCACGCAGCAGGTGGTGCCTGGAAATGCAAGGGGAGAAAAATTCCTACTAAATGGAAGGATTATTTGACACCACTGCCTTTCGCAATGTTTTCCTTTTGTTTCCGACAAACTCCAAAGCCCCTTGGGCATCATGATCAAGGCTGTAGCTAGACTTTTCTGGAGTGGGGGAGAAGGAGACGTGGTGGTGTCCCAAGCATGCCAGAGAGTTGGGTGACAGGCCTAGAATTCTGGAAATAATGTTGCAGAGATTTCAAAGGCACAGGTGAAGGGCAGAAGGAGAAAAAAGACTTCTGTCTTGGCTTCTTTGTGGCTATTTTACAACCCTTTCTTCTAGAGCTGGCCCTGAACTGGAAGTCCCAATCCAAGCCTCCTCAAAAGTTGGAGAAGTTTGGAGCCAGAGCCACATAGACATTTCATGGTGTTTGGCCCATTTCTACTCTCTTTTCTTCCCCGGGTTATCTGGAGGCTGAGGAGAAAGGATGGTCCTGTGGTTATGGCTTTAACAGGGGATGCAGGATCAATTCCCTGTTGAACCATAGTCTTCCGGTGTGACTTTTGGCAAGTCACTTAGCTTTTCTGTGAATCAGTTCCCCATCTAGGGATAATACCACTTCCCTAACTCACGGGGGTGTTGTGAGGATAAATCTATCTAAGATTGTGAGGCACTCAGATATTACAGTAAGAATACCTGCCTCATAATAGGAGGTATCCAGGGAGAAATTCTCTTAGACAGGAACAGTCTTCCAATAGACACTGAGAAGTCAGATCAGATCTCATGCACCAAAGAGGCTCCCCCAGGAGATGGGGATACCATAGTAAGCTGTAGACAGGCTGTAGCACTAGAGGATTCCATCTTCATAGACAGACTGTAAAAGTAACAGTATCCGTGTATGGGGTGATGAAGAATATGATTTGGTGACTGGATGCCAAGGTGAAGGATCTTACTAGATATCAAGATCAACTTCTGCTGAGTGCTGTAGAGAAGTCTGTGTTCATCATACGTGATATTGGAAAGTGTGGAAAGAGGTCCTAGAAGCTAAATTTAGATTACTAGGACAAAGACTTCAGTCCAGGCTTTTTATGGTAGGTTTTCTGAACTGCTTCAGTTCCATGCACATAGCTAAATAGGGGAACTTCAAGGCCTGTGGATAAGAAAATAGAGTAAAGAGGAGGGAATTAAGTTAATTGGAAAGTGGGGAACTTTTGGAGAAGGCAAATCCTTTACTGGTAACTTCTGAGGGATGGCAGATCCTACAGGATCCTCTGTTCTCTTTGGAGAAGGCAGATCCTCCATATTAACCAAACAGGAGCTAGGACTCTGGTGCAGAAGATCAACAAGGTTTAGGGGGATTATGTACATGAGGAACTGGGAGAGGCTGATGGGCCCTGAGGAGCACTTAGATCAGGCTAAGACATCTGCTGGAGTTGTCAATAATACAAAGGTAACTATGTACCCAGGACAGGGCAGTAATCATAGCTGAACTGCAGGAAGGGCAAGCTGAGATCCCAGAAGTCCATTTCAACAAAATAACAGTTTGTCTCCTAAAGGAGTTCAATCAAAAAAGGCACATGGCCAAAAATACAAATGTTAAGGCTGAGATTTTCAAAACTGCCAAGGGGACTTGGATGCCCAATTTTAATTAACATTAATTCTACCTTAAATGTCCATGTACCAGTAAAATCATCTTAAAAGTAAAAATTAGAGAACTAGAATGCCTGGCAGTGGAAGAAGACCTTGCGGCATTAAAATTGAAACATGGTAGAATAAAAAGAATCAGCAACATCAACAAGAAACTGTATTAACTGGGTATAAAGTATATAAGGAGGGCAGATTGAGTCATGCAGTTCAAACAGAAGCAGTCTACCTAAAATATTCCTTAAAATCTAATGAGATAAAATTTCTGACTGGAGAGGATCATTCAGTCGAAGCCATATTGAACAACAAGTTGATTAATAAAGATAACTGTGTAGACGTAATAGATTTTTGTAAGGCATTTGCCATAATATCACCTAACATTCTGATTTTCAAATTATGCACATCAGTAAAGCATATGTCAAAAGGACTAAGAACTTTGGCTGAGGGATCTCAGAAAGTAATTGTTAATGGGGGTGTTTCTAGTGGGGTTCGGCAGCAATCAGTACTTAGCCGGGTGCTATTCAACCTTTTCATCAATGATCTGGAAGTAAATGTAAAATCACTGCTGATGCAATTTGTGGATGACACAAAGTTTGGCAGAATGGTAATAATGATAAGAACAGGGCAGTCACACAGAGTGATCTGGGTCCCTTGGTAAACTGGGCCTATTCAAATAAAATGCATTTTAATACAGCGAAAAGGAAAGTTTTATACCTCCAGGAATAAAGAATGCAGGCCATGCCTGCAGAGTGGTGGACTGCATCCTGGAATGCAATGACTCTGGAAAAGGATTTAAGGGTCATAGTGAACAAGCAACTCAGTATGAGCTCTCAGTATGATGGTGTGGTGAAAAGGGCTAATGCAATGTTTTAATGTATAAGAAGGGGAGTAATGAATAGGAGCAGGGTGGTGATTTTTTTCTCTGTATATGGCATTGGTGAGACAAAGACTGGAATATCATCTAGTTCTGGTGTCCACATTTTAAAAAGGATGTTGAAAAATTGGAGAGGGTGTAGAAAAGAGCCACAAAAATTATTTGAGAGCTGGACAAAATGCTTTACAGTGAAAGTCGTAAGTAGAGTTCCAGCAAAGAGCAAATCAAAAAGATTGAGCTGTGACTTGATTACAGTGTAAAAGTACCTTAATGAGGAGAAAATATAGGGTACTAAGGATCTCTTTAATCTAGTGGACAAAGGCATAACAAGAACCAGTGGCTGGAAGCTGAAGGTGGACAAATTAGAAATTAGGCATACATTATAACAGTGAGGGTGATTGACCTCAGGAACAAACTGCCAAAGGAAGTGGTGAATTATCAATCTCTTGATGTCTTCAATAAGTGGGTGAAATTTAATGGTCTCAGATTATGATATACAAGGGGTCAGACTAGATGATCTATTGGTTCCTTCTGGCCTTAAACTCGATGAATCTATGAATGAATCTATGAAATCCTAAACCCTAAGAATACAAACATACTCATAGGGTGTTATACTTCTGGCCTCCAGATCGGGGAAAAGATATTGAATGTGCATTGCAAAGGTAGATCAAAGAGGCAGCTAAATCTAAGCAGTAATAAAAGATGACTGCAGTAATTTACACATAAAATGGTCATATGTCATGTCAGGGCAAGGTTCAGAGAAGTGATTTCTCAGCATTTTAAATGAATACATTTGGAATGGATATTTCCAGAACACACGAGAGGAGAGGCTGCTCTTGGCTTAGTCTTAAGTACCACAGAAGTTAGTTCAAAAAGTGACTGTAGTTAAGCCACTAGGTAATAGTGACTACAACATACTTAAGCTGAACGACCTGGCCATAAAAACTTGCACTGTGGCATTCAAGTTTAGCAAAGGTTTTTGTTTTGAGGTATAAAACATAAAAACAAAAAAGGGAAGCTAGTCATAAGTGAGGAAATTAAAATCCGTAGACTCAGCATGAAGGCAACTTAACCATAGCCTAACCGAGTCACATAAAACACGCACATCCCCAAACAAAAAAAGGAAGCAGGAAGGCAAGAAAAAAAAGCAATGGAAGTGATTCTGCTCTTGAGAATTGGCGTTAGTAATACTTTGCAAAGGCCCCCATCGACTTCAGTAAGGGTCTAGTGGACTTGGGTTCTAGTCCCAGCGCTGAACTGACCTGCTGCCTGACCTTAGACAAATCAGTTCATTTACTGGGGGGAAGGATAACTCAGTGGTTTGAGCATTGGCCTGCTAAACCCACGGTTGTGAGTTTAATCCTTGAGGGGGGCCACTTAGGGATCTGGGGCAAAAATTGGTCCTGCTAGTGAAGGCAGGGGGCTGGACTCAACAACCTTTTGAGGTCCCTTCCAGTTCTAGGAGATTGGTATATCTCCAATTATTCTATTCTATTTCTTTATTTCCCCTCCCTCTCTTTGTCTGTCTTGTTTCTTTAGATTGTAAACTCTTTGGGGCAAGGTCTGTCTCGCACTCTGTGTTTGTCCTGTGCCTAACATAATGGAGTTCTGATCTTGGTTGGGGCCTGCAGGCATTCCTGTAATACAAACAAATAATAACCATGGAATAAGGTACTATTCAGTGTGAATAAGGGTATCAGAATCTGGCTCAGTAAGTATGTTTACTTGAACTATTTTGAAAAGCTATTGGATCCAAACAAGTATCCTTCAGTTCATAGAAATTCAGCCCAACAGAAACCAATGAAAAAAGAACATATGCTGGCTAAATTCTCCAGAAAAGCCTTCTCATTATATAATAGCTAATCCCAGTATACCATGAAAGCTACTGCATTTTATTACACAAAGCACACAGATATTATAATGTCACCATGGATGCCACGCAACATTGGGCGGAATGACAAATATGGCAATGTCACAGACCCAAACATAATGGCAGTGACAGCGGAACTAATGTACAGGCAATTATTCTTACATTATTCAGCACTTTCAATTGCTTTTCTTTTTAAATGGCAACATGATGTAATAATATATAAATACTGTAAGGGAGGGTTTATTTATAGTTGTCCTTAGTGATAACAATGAAAATATTAATGCATTTTCCCCACACTATCTTCATTGACAGCAGTAGGACAATCAGTTTTTAAGGTAAGAAATGCATTCAAGCCAATCAGCTCCAATGCATTAAAAAGAAGAGGTGTAAATGTAGGATAAGGAGTGGGGTTTTTAACATGTGAACAAAAAGAAAATAGGGGTCAAGGCAAGAGGCCACATCCAATGGAAGAAGAAAGTTAGCATGCTGAGTGTAAAGATACCAGCCACCTTTCAACCAGGAGACCTTCTTCTGTTAATGGGAAGTTTTAGCTGAGAAAGAACTATTCAGGTGAGTGAGAGTTCGTAGCACCAGACTGTTAGGTAACTCTGTGCTATTGATCAGAGAAAGCCACTTAGCTTTTCCGCAGGCCAGGACTGCATCTGAGATATGAGTGAAATGATCGCAGAGCTGGGCAAAGATGCAAAGGCAGATTCTAATCTCAGAGTAAATCTGGAGTGATTCCATTGACTTCATTAGAGTTACTCTGAATTTATAACAGCATAATTAAGTACAGCATGTGGCCCTAAAGTAAGAATACTTACAAACCACATGGTTTATAATGTATCCTTGGAGTTTCCTTTGGGAACCACATACTCAGAATGTTTCCTCTTTATGGATGTTAATATTACACTGGAGGAAAGACCCCAACATAGGTTAAAACTACACAAACACCTGACTTCGGGTAACTGCAGTCTAAGAGAGACCTGGGTACGGCCTGATCCAAGAAACCACTTGTTATGGCCCATAAGGGCTGCTGTGTATTTGTTTGTAAAGAGAACACAGCCTTTCCTTCTCCCTCACCACTGTAATTATGTGTAATCTTCAAAGCAATTCCTCCCTCGTTCTGACACTTCTGGAACTCAGTGAAAGTGGGAGAAACCAGGGCGAACAATGTGTCCTTTGCCCTGGCTGCTTACAATAAAATCAAATCTCACTATTGTAAGATGCTGAAATCACTTGTAAAATATAGATGTCCCTGTCCATGGGAGGAGCTGCCTTTAGCATGAAGGGACAAAGCACTGAAGGCCCCAAAGGAGCTGATTTCAATATAAGTGAGGATCCTAAATGGAAGCTAGGAGCCCCACTTCTTTTGAGCATTCAGCCCAAAGTGGCAAAGACCGTGTTTAGGATAAACAGTGTTGAACAGTTTGATTCTGTGCTGTGCCCATGGCTCACTCTGCAGTCTGTGCTGCTTCTTGGAATTGGAATCCCACAAGCCCTAGCAAAATAATCCTCAATCTACCCCCGAAAGGACTCCCTTTGGGAGACTGAACTGGAATTTATCTGCATCCTCACCATTCCTGCGACCACCTCTTCCAGACTTTTCATTTACAGGCATTCATGTCTTTAATGGGAGGTGAGTTTGCCCAGCAGTGTACCTCCCAGGATTGGGCTGACGATTTAGGCCATGTCTACACTTACAAGCTTTCAGCAGCACAGCTGTATTGATACAGCTGTGCTGCTGTCAGAGCTCTTGTGCTGCCATGTTATGCCGATGGAGCTCCCGTCTACATAAAACAAGCCAGCTCAAGCAGTGGGGGTAGCCATGGCGGCGGAGAGCATCTCCCACCGACATACTGCTTTGGACACAAGCACTTATGCCAGCAAACCTTATGTCGCTCAAGAGTGTGTTTTTTCACACCCCTGAGCGACAAAAGTTTTGCCAACATAAGTGTTAATATAGACATGGTCTTAGTTATCTATTAACGTTTCCCTCTTCTTAGAGGGATATTCAAATTGCCCCTCAAGTTCAGGTAAATATTTAAAAAGCTGCCTATATAACTCTGTCATGTCAGATGTATGAAAGCAAAGACAGGAGGAGTTCTTATCTTGCCAAGCAGTGTCCTTTCTTCTTTTAACTCTTTCAGAAGAATAACTATTTTAGACACATGGGCATCACCATTGTGCTGAGTAAGAAGGGCTTTGGACAGAACATAAGAATGGCCCTTCTGGGTCAGACCAAGGGTCCATCTAGCCCAGTATCTGGTCTTCCAACAGTGGTTAATGACAGGTGCCCCAGAGGGAATTAACAGAACAGGTAATCATCAAGTGATCCATCCCCTGTCGCTCATTCCCAGCTCCTGGCAAACAGAGGCTAGGAAAAATGTGTGACTATTTCAAGGTAATTAGCAGCATTTTGGTCCCAGCACCAGAAAAAAAAATCAGCTTTTGCTTGTTACTGATTGCTTTTTTCGGTTACAGGGGCCGTTGTTTGTTTTAATGACAGGAAAAGAGAGCTGTCAGAAGACATTTGCATAGTGCAAATGCGGTCACAAATAAGGGAATGTGTATGTTATTTAGCAATTAATGGGGCAATGGTGAGTATGTAACTAGGAGAACAAAATTGTTTCCTGGAATATGGTGAAAATCTGATTCCCTCCCCCCTCCACGTGCAACTGAAGGCTCAGCGAGGCAGGCAATTGCAAACACAAAAACCTGCTTGCTTCCTATTTGCACCAGGCTCTTGAAATGATCTCATGAAACTTTCCTGTTTGTTTATTTTTATTCCTGCCTGCTTAAGATGCATTCTTTGAAAATATAGCCGATACGTCTGTTTGTGTAGACTGTGCTTCTGGTGAGTTAGACCAGGGGTTTGTGTTCATTTGGGAAAAGGAAAAGAATCCTGGCCATCAGAAATGTTTACTATAGCAGGAAATGAATTCACTACTCGAGGGTTCCAGTGGATATAAAACAAAAATTAATACAGGAGCCTCATATAAACGCACTTGGTATTGTTTCCTCCACAAACAGCCCCATACGTGACAAAGCTCAGAGAGAGAGAGAGAGGTAGTTTTATTGGGTTAGGGAGGGGAAAGTTAATTGTGTTTGAGGGGTGGGGGTTCTTCATGGTGGTAAGGCTGAATAAAATTCTGTCGTCTTTCTCCTTCCTCCCGTTCCAAAACTTCACTGAGAAATATCACTAGGCAAAATCATTTCAAGCTGTCACCATTACACAATCTAAATTTTATTTCTTCATTAATGCATTACAGAGGAAGAAAAAAAAACAATGAGAGCATTGCTCTGGAATGTGTGTTTATTGAGCACAAAATGATATGTTTACTGAAAAAGCAGTTGCTGCCGGGTTACCCAGTGGGAGAAAGCTTTCTCTTTCCACACTATCCTGATATCCTGGTGTCACTCTGATCCGGAGCGTTTCACTCCCTAGATGGAACGATTCTGCCCTCCCTTGCACCTCTTTGGTTATGATCCGTGTTACAATAGCCATGCCCTGTTCTGAAGGGGAGGTCATCTCTTATTGTGCAATGGGACGGTGAAGAAATAAGCAAGGATGTTCAATGGAAACCTGACCCTGGGCCAACTGAAGTTGATGGGAGTCTTTCCATGGACTTTGCATCAGGCCCTCAAGAAATAGAGACTAAAGGAAAGAAAGGTCAAAATATCCTGATGTGGGGAAACTAGTGAGTCAGATGACAGAGAAATAGGGCTGAATCCTTGCCCCTTTGAAGCTAATGGCAAAACTCTCAGTGGCCTGGGATTTTCCCTTTAGGTGGAAAAAGACAGAATGAAAAGTATGAAACATATGCATGCAGAGAAAGACGGTGTGTGTCGTGATGGTGAGAGACAGACAAATAAATAGATCAGCTGAAGGAAGAGAAAGAAATAGATGGAGGCAGACATGTACCGACAGAGAGAGTAAGAGCAATAAATGCTTATACAGAGAAAGAGAGGCTAAATACAACTCTTTGGTGATGGAACCCTTCATCCCAAGAGCCCCGGAAGAGCCTAAGGGTATGGCTACCCTTAGTATGATATAGCAGTGATGCTACAGCACATCGTTGTAGACACTACCTACACAGGCCAATGGGGGCTGCTGGAAGCAGTGTGGGCCCAGGGATATGCTGGCCACTGCTTCCTGCAGCCCCCAGTGGCCTGGAGCAGCAAACCACGGCCAGTGGGAGCTGCGATCAGCCGAATCTGTGGACACGGCAGGTAAACAAACTGGCCTGGCCCACCAGAGGGCTTACCCTGGTGGGCCACATGCCAAAGGTTGCCAATCCTTGACCTACACCGACAGGAGGGATTCTCCTGTCGCTTTAGGTAATCCACCTCCCCAAGAGATGGTAGCTAGGTGGACCGAAGAATTTGTCCATTGACTTAGCACTGTCTACACTAGGGTTCAAGTCAGTGTAGCTACATCACTCAGAGGCGTGGCTTTTTCACACCCATGAGCGATGTGGCAATACAGATGTAAATTCCTAGCGTAGACCAGGCCTATGGCTGACTGACGTCAGGCCACAAGACCCATCCTTTTGCACAAGTCTTCCCTCGGTGACGGGGCGGAGGAATGGCTCGGGAACATTGCTCATGGATAAACCACAATAAAACCTTCCCATAAGTAACAGCTACTGGAACCAGGACTGATGGAGAGTAAATTTCCTTTGAGGTCAAAATAATGACATTCTTAATGTAGTTCTTGATGGCCTGGGTCTGATGGGCACATTATAAATGCAGCATCAGGCAGGTAGATGAGAGGTAAAAGGAAGGAAGGATGTATGCATTAGGTAGATAAATAAAGAAGAGGAGGGGCCTGGTTCACTGCTGCATTACCCCAGGTTCAGCATAAAGCCAGACTAACCTAGTGGTAAATCGGGGCCAAAGCAAATGAGGGAGAGAGAGAGAGAGAGAGAGAGAGAAAGATGTGGATAGATAAATATATACTCTAAAGCAAGTCTCACTTAGGGCTGGTCTTCACTGAAAAGTTAGGTCAACCCAGCTACATTGCTCAGGGATGTGAAAAATACAGTAGTTAAGTGCTGTGGATAAACTGACCTTCCTCCTGGTGTAGACCGCGCTAGGTCAATGGAAGAATTATTTTGTCAATTTAACTACCGTCTCTTGGGGAGGTGAACTAACTACAGTGATGAGAGAACCCTGCCCCTCACTGTAGTGCAGTGGTTCCTAAACTTGCTCTGTCACTTGCGCAGGAAAAGCCCTGGCGGGCCGGGCTAGTATGTTTACCTGCCGCGTCCGCAAGTTCGGCCGATCATGGATCCCAGCGGCAGCGGTTTGCTGCTCCAGGCCAATGGGAGCTGCTGGAAATGGCACAGGTCAAGGGATGTACTGGTCTCCACTTCCAGCAGCTCCCATTGGCCTGGAGCAGTAAACCGCGGCCACTGTGAGCCGCGATCGGCCAAACCTGCGGACGCGGCAGGTAAACAAACTGGCCTGGCCCACCAGGGGCTTTCCCTGCGCAAGCAGCAGAACAAGTTTGGGAACCACTGGTGTAGTGTTTTACCTGTAAACAGAGCCTCACACGTCTACACTACAGCTTATGTTGGCATAACTTATGTTGCTCGGAGGTGTGAATATATCACCCTCTCGAGCAATGTAAGTTACACAGACATAAGCGCTTGTGTGGATAGTGCTCTGCCTTCGGGAGAGCTTCTCCCACCAACATAGCTTCTGCCTCTCACAGAAGTGGTTTTATTGTGCAGACTAGAGGGCCACTAAAGAATCAAGTCTTCTAGTCAATGTGAAGCACTACTATAATGATAGGGCTCTGTGTGTGTGTGTGCTTGCGCATACTGTGGCAGAGCTCCAACCTTGTCCCCATGGATCCCACGCTTCTAGGTGGTTATGCTAGCCTCAGAGGCTCACTGCAACCCTCCACGTAGCCCTTCTCTCTCTAAGGCCAGGGTTACAGTCTACTGAGCCCTTTTCATCATAAGCCAGCAAGGAGGTTGGTGAGAGAACTCCCAGTCTCTCTGTTGTCTCTAGGGGCTTGTTTCAGAACAGTTTAGCCTCCTGTCCTGACAGGGGCCTGACTTCCCCTTCCAGGCAGTGTTTCTGTAGTGATGGGTTGAGGGGAACCCGGGCCCAGGGGCGGCTCCAGGCAAGCACATGCCTGGGGCGGCAAGCCATGGGGGGCGCTCTGCCAGTCACCGCGAGGGCGGCAGGCAGGTTGCCTTCGGCAGCATGCCTGCGGAGGGTCCGCTGGTCCCGCGGCTTCGGCAAACCTCCTGCAAGCATGCCGCCAAATCCGCAGGACCGGGGACCTCCCACAGGCAAGCTGCCAAAGGCAGCCTGCCTGCCGTGCTTGGGGAAGCAAAATACCTAGAGCCGCCCCTGCCCAGGCCCACCCTCTACTCTGGGTTCTGGCCCAGGGACTCTAATGGTAGCAGCTGTTGGCAGCCAACCTTTCACTGCCGGAGTTGCTACATATCCCTGGGCCCCTTCCCCACAGCTCTCCTGCTTCTCCCTTCTTCACCCTTACCTTAGGGCTCACTTACCAATGGTTTGAGGGTGTCTTCATTAACCAGCCCTTCAGCTGCACTTCTCCTCTGGCTCCCTAGCTCTTCTCTGCCTGACTGGAGTGAGCCCTTTTATAGTATCAGAGGGGCCTTAATTAGAATCAGGTGGTCATATTAGCTTAATGGCCTCACCTGACTCTTTGCAGGTTAATTGGAGTTAGCTGTTCTCATTAGCCTGGAGCAGCCCCCGCTCAGGTCAGTCAGGGAACAGAAAATTGTTAATCCAGTGGCCAGTATATCTGCCTTCTGCTACTCTGCTGTTCCCAACTGGCCTGGGTCTATCACAATACATATACAAGCATATATACACACACTATCACAGGCCAATAACTACAAAGGAAACAAATGTGTTTTCTTATTATTACACCAAGATCCAGGCAGCAAAAACAGTCTGCTGTATAATTAAGGAGGTTTTTGCTCAGGATGGCTGCCAAACAGACATCTGCATTGGCTACTACATTGCCTAGTGTGGATTCCACCACAGCTCTCTAGTGAGTCCTCACCAGCCAATCAGAACATAGCTTGTCAGCTCCCCAACCAACCTAAACAAAACTTCAGTGTTTTCTGTTCATTCCTTCATCCTTTAAAGAAAAATAACACAGGCACAGAGAGAGAGAGAGACAATGCTTCCTGCCATTCCTAACTGGTACAGCATATTAGTCTAATGAAGGGATACCGCTGCTCATGCATCACTCACAATGCTGCCAAAACAAGGAACAAACAGTCCCTACACATTTGGATGGAACTGCTTGATCCGAACTTTTCAGAGGCTTATAATATGAAAATTCTTGAAAGGAAACATTCTTTCCCCCCTGCTACCTCCCTGCTGTTTATGAAGCTATGGCAGATGTGACTAGAACAATGAAAGAGGAAAGGGCCATAAATAGTTCTGGCAATCGCAGCAGATCTACCTCCACGAAAAAGCAGCTGGGCAGGTAGTAACACTGCTGGCTTGCAGTTCTACTAGGCCCCAACATTGACACAGGGCTCCTCATGCTCTGCATAAGATTATGAAAACTGCACTCACTTTAAGCCCTTGATCCACTGAGGGGCCTACAGAAGCCTACAGCTGGCCAGGGGAAGTAAAATTGGTCTCCCATAATGGTTGCAACAGGTACTAATTAATTATCCATTTCTCTGTGATTATCTTAACCTGCTATGCACCTGGGAGATAGATAGATATAATCAAATCCAAATTAACATAAATATCTGCTCATCTGGGTTTGGTAACCTGGTACCAGCTAGGTGGTGAGTTGTGATTGCAGCTAAAGTTTGCACACATCCTATTATTTCTGTTACCTGGTCACTCCACCCTCCCATCCCAGCCTGCTTGTTTGTTTCATTCCCCTGTTGTATCTTGTCTTTTAAATTATGGAAGGGTCTGGGAGGGTCATTTTTCAACATGTTTGTACAGCACCTAGCACAATGAGGCATCAACTGGTTGGCCTCTGTGCACAATAAATAATAATAATAATTAATTGCAACTCTGAAGCAAACATCAGAATTTAGGCCAGAGTTAGTGACCTAACAAGTCATTACACCGTGAAGAATTAGCTTCTTGCTAGCACCAGATTTTGCAAATGCTAGCTGAAGCAAGAGCCACGGGCCCAGGTGATATCCAGATGATGACATGCGAGCTTCTCTCTCATTCAAATTGGGATTTTATCTGTCTAAGGTTCTTGTATGACTCCCATTACTGTAGTACCTGAGCATCTCGCAACCTTTAACATATTGATTCTCATGTCTGTGAGGTAGGGAAATGCTATGATCCCCACTTAGGGAACTGAAGAGAGAGTAAGACTCAGTCCCATTTTCATAGGTGACTTAGGCACATATAGTCAGATTTCTAAAGGTATTTAGGTGCCTAAAAAATGCAGACAGGCACCTACCGAGATTTTTAAAAGCATCATGGTGCCTAACACCATTTGATTTCATTCATCTAATTACGAGCCTGATATGACCTTCAGCCCATCAACTTCAGCTCATCTACACATTATCCCCTTCTCCCACAAGTCCCTTCATTCTTACTCCCAAGCCTTCCCTTCTGCCTGGGAGAAAACTCCCAGTTAATATCTGTACAGTCCGGCCTCCCCCCCACCATTTTCTCCAAGTCCCTCCTTAAAACTCACTTCTGCCATAATGCATACAGAAAACTGCCCTCCAATAACAGGTAGGCTGTTGAGTACTCTGATTACAGCTAATGACTGGCTACAAATTGTTCACACCGTTATTTGGTGCTAAAACATCTTGTTATTTTTGTTATTCTTCCCTTTCGCCCATTCACTTGTTTGTTTCTTCTACCTATTATGTCTTGGCTTGAGAGTGTAAGCTTTTTGGCCGAGGAATGGTCATTTACAATAAATATGAGCCATCTGTACACTCGAATTGTTATCTACTATACAAACAGTAAGATGCTGACTGAAACTATTAATATTTATATTCATAATTAATTTCAGGTGCAAAAAATATAGTCACAGGTACTTAAGGGTGCGAAACTGCTCACAAGAACTAGAGGCCAATGTGAGCCCCCCTGAAAACTTTTCCTTTATGTCTATATAGAGGCTATTACAGACTCATAGTTGTAATTAGATAGTTAAAAGTGAAAGGTAGTTAATACGGCAAGCCATATTTTGGGCCCCTTTGTAAGTACAATAATTTTAGTATGTGGAACTCATTGCCACAAGATATCACTGAGACCAAGAACTTAGCAGGGTTCAATAAAGGTTTGGACATTCATATGGATAACAAGAATGTCCAGAGTTGCAATAGTAAGGTTTATAAACAAAAATGTGAGTTATGGAAGAGATGTAAATCCTCCTGCTTCAGGACATTAATTCTGCCTATGAGGGGCTGGGAGAAAATTTTCTGTGTGGGTAGGTTAGCTCATCACTATCTGCTTCAGGGTTTATTGCACCTGCTTCAGAAGTATCTGGTGCTGATCACTGTCAAAGAGAAAATACTGGACTAAGAGGACCACTGGCAATTCCTATATTTCTTTGACCTTTCTTAGGTTTGTTCTCAGGACAGAGGAGAATTCCTTTGGGAAGTCTAAATGAAATCTGATGTCATGTCTGAAGCCTGGAATTTAAAGCAATCACCGTTTTGGCCAAGTCTTTGCCCACTTATAGCACAAACAAGGTTGGTTTGTACATGCTCAGATGTGGTCTGCACATATTCCATTATGAGTACTAGTATCTGAAGTGTGTTTGAGCATATTGGGTTGAGAAATCCAGAAAGTGAATAATGTTTGACTCCCTTAGCCTTTTCAAGCTCTGTGAACTGATCCTAGAAAAGATGAGAATCCCTGTCAGGCACCTGAGACCACTGGAACAATCACAAGTACCTAGCGGAGATTGTAATCTAGTCCCGGCAGTCAAAAACAAAGTGCCAACACAGAAGCCTAGAGAAGCTATTCCCTCGATTTCTGCTTTATGCTCAGTTGCTTGTCAGTCTCCTGGAAGGATTGTAACATGCTGCTAACAGCACTGGCTGCATCAGTGAAAAATTCAATGTACTACGGAGAGGGTCATTGGGGTATTGCTGACACTAGGGCCTGCGTTGTCTCACCACCTTTCCAAGGGGTCTCATGTAGCTATTGAAGAGGAGGGGACAGAGGTTAGATCTCCGTGGGACTCTACCTGTGAGGGCCTTTGTGGAGAAGGAGCATTCTGTGGGGCCTTCTGGAGAGGAATGACTGGTGCAGATGGAGTGCTGTGCTGTCTACCCCAGCTCTGTCCCGTGAACAGGTCGGTAGCATCCTATGGTTGGCTCTGTTGAAAGCTACGTGGAGAATTTTCAGAAGTCCCTTAAGGTTCATCTACACAGCAATAAAAAAACCCACTGTAGCAAGTTGCAGAGGCTGGGTCAACTGACTTGTGCTTGCATGGCTGCTGCTATGGAGCTAAAGACAGCAATGCAGGTATTCAGACTCAGGATGGAGCCTGGGCTCCAAGACCCTTCTCTTCTCACTGAATTTCAGAGCCTGGTCTCCAGTCCAAGCCCAAAGGTCTACACTGCTATTTTTAGCCCTGCAGCATGAGCATGAATCAGTTGACTCAGGCTCTGAAATTCATTGCTGCAAGGTTTTTGTTTGTTTGTTTGTTTTCTGTGTAGCTGTACCCTTAGTTACTTAGGCCTTGTCTACACTACAGGACTATTTCGAATCTACTTAATTCGAATTTGTGGATTCGACCTTATGAAGTCGAATTTGTGTATCCATACTAAATACACTAATTCGAACTTCTGAGTCCACATTAACGGGGCCGGCGTCGACTTTCGAAGCGGTGCACTGTGGGAAGCTATCCCACAGTTCCCGCAGTCCCCGCTGCCCATTGGAATGCTGGGTAGAGCCCCCAATGCCTGCTGGGGGAAAAAAATGTGTCGAGGGTGGTTTTGGGTAACTGTCGTCATTGAACCGTCAATCACGCCCTCACTCCCTCCCTCCCTGAAAGCGCCTGCGGGCAATCTGTTCGTGCACTTTTCTGGTCAGTGACAGCGTGGACGCCACAGCACTGCAAGCATGGAGCCCGCTGCGATCCTCGCCGTTTTCTCCTCCTCGCACTTTATCGTCCACCTCTTCCACATTCAGCTGCTGAGAAATTGGGCTACTTTTCAATGGTTCTGCAAGCACTGGGGGACCATAGGGGACGTTTTACCAACATGAACGTCGTATGGCCGGGCAAGGTTCCTGATGCGTGTGTTCTCAGGAACTGTGGGCTGCTCAGACGCCTGCTGGAAGGTAGTTTCTTCCCGTACCACGAAATAACTGTTGTGGATGTGCATTTGCCTATAGTGATCCTCGGTGACCCAGCCTGCCCGCTAATGCACTTGCTCATGAAGCCCTATACAGGCGCCTGGGACAGCGACAAGGAACTCTTTAAATACCAGCGAGCAGCGTGACCTGTGACTGTTCAGTTTCTTTACAGAGAAGCTGAACCTGCCCCTGTTTCTTTACCCAGTTACTGTTGACTCTACTCTTCGGTTAAATACCCCGTTCCCCGTTTCCTCCACTTCCAAGACACGTGTAAAAATAAAATACATGTCACACTGTTACTGAGGAGAGGTTTCTTTATTCATGACTTTTCGTTAAAGGGTCGAAACTGGAACGCAGACTGCGGTGGGTAGGGTGTGCGCTGATGTAAAGACCGCCTCTAAACTCAAGGAATGACAGGCTCCTGCTCCTACAGCGGTCCGCATTGCCGGACTGCTTGTTTCAACGGAGCCTGCCATCCCTCCTTTTTGGGATTCTGTGTGCGGGGGGCTATGTGGCCTTGTGGCGGAGGAGGACGGATACAGATTCCTCTGCTGCGTGACTCAGCGGTCCACGACAAGGACCGCTGTATAAGATCTGTACCTGCCCTCCCCCGCTAAAAAGTCACATCCCCACCGCCCACACAGAACCTGGAAACCACCTCCCATACCAACCACGGTGCCTGCTGACTGCACTGTGTGTGTTACCCGCTGCTGATCCGGCCCCCGTGTCTGTACCCTGCGAAAGGTGCCTGTCCTATGCAATTAGCAACGCACTTCCCCACGCACCCCATTCAAACACAGTCTTCAGTGAAGAAACATGACGGAAACAGTACTTAACAGCAAAGTATTTTTATTACTTAAGTACACAGTTATGGGATGGGACTGGGATTGGGACTTGTTTGAGTCCGGAAGGGAAGGACTTATGCAAACGTAGGGTATGAGAGCTTTTGGTTACTTGAGCACTCTGCTGGGGTGCAGTGACAGTATTCACGGCCCAGGGCGGGCATCCTCCTGGTTATTTGAGGTGAGGGGGGAATGTGACTTTGTGGCGGGGGAGGGCAGTTGCAGAGATACTGCCGGGGGCTCTGTCCTGCAGCGGTCCTGCAGAACATACACAAGTCGCCGGAGCGTGTCCGTTTGCTCCCTCAGTAGTACAAGCATTGCTTGAGTCGCCTGCTTGTGTTCCTCACGCCACCTCTCCTCCCATTCGCTGTGTGAGCGCTGGTACAGAGAGACTTTCTCCCTCCACTGCCTCTGCTGGTCCGCCTCGGCTAGGTAGCAGCCCACACATTCATCGAAAATCGTGTCCCTTGTCTTTTTCTTTCGCCGCCTAATCTTCGCCAGCCTCTGCGAGGTGGATGCTGTGGCAGGTCTGGAGACAGTGGAAGCTGTGAGATGGGAAACAGTTAGTTAATTCCTTGCAATGATACTTTTTTGCGAACAATTAACTGAGTCTAGGCTGTCTCTGTGAATTTTTTGTTGAGACCCCTGTGCCTGCTGTTGCACAAATCATTTGCGCGGTGGATTCTGGGTAAATGTCGCCAGTCATTCCTTCCTCCGGGAAAGCAATGGCAGACAATCATTTCGAGCACGTTTTCCATGAAATGCCCTGGCACACGCCATAGCGTGGCAACAATGGACCCTATTTTGCCTTTTGTGTATGTCACCGTATGTGTACTGGATGCCGCTGACAGAGGCGGACCAGCAGCGCTACACAGCAGCATGCTTATGCTTTTGCATGACAGCAGCGATGGTTACCAGGCATACTGCACCGTCTACCATACCATGAACTGGTAAGAAGACGGTAATAAGATGGTCATGGTTACCTGTCCTTTTGCACTGCGCCATTTGGTGCTGTCATAAGTGCCCCTGGTCGATCAGCCAGGGGCGCAAAAGCAAAATTTGGGAATGACTCCCCGAGTCAATCCCTCCTTTTTGGGTATCTAAAAATAGAATCAGTCCTGCCTAGATTATGGGCAAGTGTACTAGAGAACCACTGTATCATACAACCAGAGACCACAGCTGCTCTCTGTCCAATCCTGCATAAATTTTGAGCTGAACGCTATTCACAGGGTGTGCTCCTGAAACAACCCCAGCTGTTCATTCCATTCTTCCCCCAGCCTTCCTGGGTTCCAATACCATTGTCCCCCCACTTGTGTGATGAAGTAATATAGAATGCATGAATAAGACACAGGTAGTCGTTTGTGAGAAATGAGTGGAAGGAAGCCTCCAGCTGCAATGATAGTCCAGAGATGACATTAAGGGGTGTGGAGGAGGGAGCCACTCATCCCTCTGCTAGTCCAGGGGCAATTGAATCTTTTCTTTACAATGAAGGGTGGGGGCTGATGGAGCTCAGCCCCCTGTTGCAATGATGAGGACGGTTACCAGCCATACTGCACCATCTACCATGAAAAATTAGCAACAGGCGGCCTTGACCGACCTGTCCCAAGCAAGTTGGTACGGTCGTTATGGTTACCAGTCCTTTTGCACTGCCCCATGTGCCAATAGGCTGATGATGAGGATGGATTTCCATCTTATTGTACCATCAGCCATCCATAGCGTGGGGGGAGCAAGGATGTTGGTGTTGAGTGCTGCACCATCGCGTCTATCTGCAGCATTCAGTACAGATACGGTGACATGTAAAACAGTCAACAGAGGATTGTTTTCCCTTTAACTTCTGGGGGTCGGGGGGCTGCGTAAATTGCCGAGCTATGCCCCGACCCACCGCGGACACTGTGTTTGACCCTAGAAGCATTTGGAGATCAGCCAAGAATGCAAATGCTTTTCGGAGACAGCAGGAACTGTGGGATACCTTGCGTCCTCGTTCCCCCCTCCCTCCATGAGCGTCCATTTGATTCTTTGGCTTTCCGTTACGCTCGTCACGCAGCTGCGTGCTGAGTCTGTGCTATGCCGTCTGTCCGTTTATTTATTAAAAATACTTTGGACCAGGCGTAACGTAACATTTCTTCCCCTACTTAGATGCAGGAGTCTCCGAGCGAGATCACCGTGAGGACGGGCACTGAAGGAGATAGAGAGCGCATGCTGCGTGAAATCTAGCACGAACCACGGACCTATGCAGCCGTGCTCTGGGAGGCAGTGCTCCCTGAATACCGCATGAAAGCCTCGCGCGGAAAAGTGTGCTACCACGGAGCACCCAATAAGGCAGCTCTCCCCAGGAACCTCCTGCTGATGCTTATCGATTAATGGCAGGAGAGCTTCGTGGCATTCTCCCAGGAGGATTTCTGTTCTATCACCATATATACAGAGACCTCCTTTTCACACACTTCAGATTCCTGTTATATTAAGAATAAAAGTTAACATTGTTAAAGCACTTACCGACATATCCTACCCCTGATTCAGGATCCGGGTTCCTGGCCGGGGAGGGTTGGTAGGGGATCTCCGTGACGGTGATGAATAGATCCTGGCTGTCGGGGAAACCAGCGTTGTAAGCGCTATCGCCTGCCTCGTCCTCCACAAACCCTTCCTCATCTTCCCCGTCCGTGAACATCGTCGAGGAACTGTCCGTCGACACTGTCCCATCATCAGAGTCCATGGTCACTGGTGGGGCAGTGGTGGCAGGCTCCGTAGCGTCCGTTGGCCGCTTTGATTTTTTGGTAGGCTTGTCTGGGGTCCTTGATTTTCACGCGGCGCTGCGTTGCATGACGGCTGTATCCTCTGTCTGGATCATGGCTTTGGAGACCTTCTCGTAGGTCTTTGCATTCCGTTCGTTGGAGCGCAGCTCCGAAAGCACAGACTCCTCGCCCCACACACCGATCAGATCGAAGAGTTCCCGGTCAGTCTATGCCGGGTCCCTCTTTCTATTCAGAGATTACATGAACTCCTCTGCTGGAGAGCTCTGCATTGCTGCCGGTGCTGCGGAGCTCGCCCCGATGTGCAACCAGAACGTCAGATTCAAACCGCCCAGACAGGAAAATGAATTCAAATTTTCGCGGGTCATTTCCTGTGTGGCTGGGCAGAGAATCCAAGCTCGGGCTGCTGTCCAGAGCGTCAACAGAGTGGTGCAGTGTGGGATAGCTCCCGGAGCTACTAAGTTCGATTTCCATCCACACCTAGCCTAATTCGAACTAGCCATGTCGAATTTAGCGTTACTCCACCTGCCGGGGTGGAGTACCAAATTCGAACTAAAGAGCCCTCTAGTTCGAATTAAATGGCTTCCTGGTGTGGACGGTTGAGCGGTTAGTTCGAATTAACGCTGCTAAATTCGAATTAAAGTCCTAGTGTAGACCAGGCCTTAGGAGCCTAAGTCTTATTTTTTAAAGGGACAGGCACTTAAGCATCTGAGGGTATGTCTACGCTACAAAATTAGGTCAAATGTATAGAAGTCTTTTTTTCAGAAATCGTTTTTATACAGTCGATTGTGTGTGTCCCCACAAAAAATGCTCTAAGTGCATTAAGTCAGCGGACTGCGTCCACAGTACCGAGGCTAGCATCGACTTCCAGAGCGTTGCACTGTGGGTAGCTGTGGGTAGCTATCCCACAGGTCCCACAGTCTCCGCCACCCATTGGAATTCTGGGTTGAGATCCCAATGCCTGATGGGGCAAAAACAGTGTCGCAGGTGATTCTGGGTACATGTCGTCAGCCCCCCGCCCCCTCGGTGAAAGCAACGGCAGACAATCGTTTCGAGCCTTTTTTCCTGGGTTACCTGTGCAGATACCATACCATGGCAAGCATGGAGCCCGCACAGCTGACCGTCACCGTAAGTCTCCTGGGTGCAGGCAGACGTGGACTGCATTGCTACACAGCAGCAGCTCATTACCTTTTAGCAGCAGATGGTGCGTTACGACTGATAGCCGTCATCGTCGTCATATTCCTGGGTGCTCTTTTAACCAACCTCGGTGAGGGGCGCCTGGCAGATGTGGGACTTCATTGCTACACAGCAGCAGCTCATTGCCTTTTAGCAGCAGACGGTGCATTACGACTGGTAGCCGTCGTTGTCATATTCCTGGGTGCTCTTTTAACCGACCTCGGTGAGGTCAGTCAGGGGCGCCTGGGCAGACATGGGAGTGACTCAGCCAGGTCATTCCCATCTTCTGCTAAGCACCCAGGAGATGACGATGGCTAGCAGTTGTAATGCAGCATCTTCTGCTGAGCACCCAGGAGCTGATGATGGCTAGCAGTCAAACTGCACCATCTGCTGCCACCCTAAAGATGTAAAAGATAGATGGAGTGGATCAAAACAAGAAATAGACCCGATTTGTTTTGTATTCATTTGCTCCCCACTCCCTCCATGAAATCAACGGCCTGCTAAACCCAGGGTTTTGAGTTCGATCCTTGATGGGGCCATTCTGTGTGACAGTGGTTTGTGTTTCTCCTTGATGCAAAGCCACCCCCTTTGTGGACTGTAATTCCCTGTAAGCCATGTCGTCAGTCACCCCTCCCTCCATCAGAGCAGACAATGATTTCACACCTTTTTTCAGCCCAGACGCAATAGCACTGGGCTCATGGAGCCTGCTCAGATCACTGTGGCAATTATGAGCACTGTAAACACCACGCGCATTATCCTGCAGTATATGCAGAACCAGAAGCTGCCAAAGCAAAACCAGGCGAGGAGGTGACGGCAGCGCGGTGACGAGAGTGATGAGGACATAGACATAGACATAGACTTCTCGCAAAGTACAGACCCTGGCAATGTGCACATCATGGTGTTAATGGGGCAGGTTCATGCTGTGGAATGCCACTTCTCGGCTCAGGAAACAAGCACAGACTGGTGGGACCACATAGCATTGCAGGTCTGGGATGATTCCCACTGGCTGCGAAACTTTTGCATGCATAAGGGCACTACCATGGAACTTTATGACTTGCTTTCCCCTTCCCTGAAGTGCCAGAATACTAAGACAAGAGCAGCCCTCAGAGTTGAAAAGCGAGTGGCGATAGCCCTCTGGAAGCTTGCAATGCCAGACAGCTACTGCTCAGTCGGGCATCAATTTGGAGTGGGCAAATCTACTGTGGGGGCTGCTGTGATCCAAGTAGCCAAGGCAATCAAAGACTGCTGATATCAAGGGAAGTGACTCTGGGAAATGTGCAGGTCATAGTGGATGGCTTTGCTGCAATGGGATTCCCTAACTGTGGTGGGGCGATAGATGGAACCCATATCCCTATCTTGGCACCGGAGCACCAAGCCAGCGAGTACATAAACTGAAATGGGTACTTTTCAATGCTGCTGCACGCACTGGTGGATCACAATGGACGTTTCACCAACATCAACATGGGATGGCTGGGAAAGGTACATGATGCTCACGTCTTCAGGAATTCTGGTCTGTTTCGAAAGCTGCAGGAAGGAACTTTCTTTCCAGACCAGAAAATAACTGTTGGGGATGTTGAAATGCTTATAGTTATCCTTGGGGACCCAGCCTACCCCTTAATGCCATGGCTCATGAAGCCATATTCAGGCAGCCTGGACAGTAGTCAGGAGCTGTTCAGCTATAGGCTGAGCAAGTGCAGAATGGTGGTAGAATGTGCATTTGGACGTTTAAAAGCACGCTGGCACAGTTTACTGACTCGGATAGACCTCAGCTAAACCAATATTCCCATTGTTATTACTGCTTGCTGTGTGCTCCACAATATCTGTGAGAGTTACGGGGAGACATTTATGGTGGGGTGGGAAGTTGAGGCAAATTGCCTGGCCGCTGATTACGTGAAGCCAGACACCAGGGTGGTTAGAAGAGTACAGGAGGGCATGGTGTGCATCAGAGAAGCTTTGAAAACCAGTTTCATGACTGGCCAGGCTACGGTGTGAAAGTTCTGTTTGTTTCTCCTTGATGACCCCCCCGCCCGCTTCACTCTACTTCCCTGTAAGCTAGCCACCCTCCCCTCCCCCCTTCGATCACCGCTTGCAGAGGCAATAAAGTCATTGTTGCTTCACATTCATGCATTCTTTATTAATTCATCACATAAATAGGGGGAAAACTGCTAAGGTAGCCCAGGAGGGGTGGGGGAGGAAGGAAGCACCGGGTGGAGTGGGGTGGAGGATGAGGGGAGGAGGGAAGGATAAGGACACACTGCACTTTAAAACTTTAAAACTTAAAAACTTTAAAGCTTATTGAAGGCCAGCCTTCTGTTGCTTGGACAATCCTCTGGGGTGGAGTGGCTGGGTTGCCGGAGAGCCCCCCACCGCGTTCTTGGGCATCTGGGTGAGGAGGCTATGGAACTTGGGGAGGAGGGCTGTTGGTTACACAGGGGCTGTAGCGGTGGTCTGTGCTCCTGCTGCCTTTCCTGCAGCTCAACCATATGCTGGAGCACATGAGTTTGATCTTCCAGCAGCCTGAGCATCGACTCCTGTCTTCTGTCAGCAAGCTGACGCCACCCATCATCTTCAGCCTGCCACTTACTCTCTTCAGCCTGTCACCTCTCCTTGTGTTCAGATTGTGCTTTACTGCACTCTGACATTGTCTGCCTCCACGCATTGTGCTGTGCTCTGTCAGTGTGGAAGGACAGCAGGAGCTCAGAGAACATTTCATCTCGAGTGCGGTTTTTTTCGCCTTCTAATCTTCACTAGCCTCTGCGAAGGAGAAACATTTGTAGCTGGTGGAAGAAAAAGGAGAGTGGTTAAAAAGACACATTTTAGAGAAAAATGGGTACACTCTTGCACGTTAAACCTTGCTGTTCACATTACACAGCACATGTGCTTTCATTACAAGGTCACATTTTGCCTCTTGTATTGAGGGCCTGCCGGTTTGGTGTGAGAGATCACTCACGCTTCACCCCTCCGCCCATCATGTGGCTAACAGCAGGGAACATTTCTGTTCAGTAACAGCCAAACAGCCGAGCAGGAACGGGCACCTCTGAATGTCCCCTTAATAAAAACACTCTATTTCAACCAGGTGACCATGAATGTTATCACTCTCCTGAGGATAACACAGTGAGATAAAGAACAGATGTTGTTTAAATGCCAGCAAACACCGGGACCATATGCTGCCATGCTTTGTTATGCAATGATTCCTGACTACATGCTACTGGCCTGTATAATACTTCTGGAGATGTCCCTGGAGGATTTCCGCTCCATCTCCAAACATGTTAACGGACTTTTCCAGTAGCTGTACTGGCTGCGAATGCCAGGGCAAATTGATCATTAAACATGCTTGCTTTTAAACCATGTGTAATATTTACAAAGGTACACTCACCAGAAGTCCCTTCTCTGCCTTCAGGGTCCGGGAGCCTGCCTTGGGTGGGTTCAGGGGTTACTGGCTCCAGGTCCAGGGTGAAAAACATATCTTGGCTGTTGGGGAAACTGGTTTCTCCACTTCCTTGCTCTGTGCTATCTTCAATCTCTTCATCATCATCTTCCTCGTCCCCAAAACCTGCTTCCGTGTTGCGTGATTCTCCATTGACGGAGTCAAAGCACAGGGTTGGGGTAGTGGTGGCTGCACCCCGTAGCATGGCATGCAGCTCATCATAGAAGCGGCATGTTCGGGATCGGATCCGGAGTGGCCGTTTGCCTCTCTGGTTTTGTGGTAGGCTTGTCTTAGCTCCTTAATTTTCACGCGGCACTGCTGTGCGTCCCTGTTATAGCCTCTGTCCTTCATGCCCTTTGAGATTTTTTCTAATGTTTTGGCATTTCGTTTACTGGAACGGAGTTCAGCTAGCATGGATTCATCTCCCCAAAGGGCGAGCAGATCCCGTACCTCCAGTTCAGTCCATGCTGGAGCTCTTTTGCGATCCTGGGACTCCATCACGGTCACCTCTGCTGATGAGATCTGATGAGATCTGCACACACCTGCACCTTGCCACGCTGGCCAAACAGGAAGTGAGATTCAAAAGTTTGTGGGCCTTTTCCTGTCTACCTGCCCAGTGCATCTGAGTTGAGACCACTGTCCAGAGCGGTCACAATGGAGCACTCTGGGATAGCTCCCGGAGGCCAATACCGTCGAATTGCGTCCACACTACCCCAAATTCGACCCTGCAAGGCCGATTTCAGTGTTAATCCCCTCGTCGGAGGTGGAGTAAAGAAATTGATTTAAAGAGCCCTTTAAGTCGAAAAAAAGGGCTTCGTCTTGTGGACGGGTCCAGGCTTAAATCAAGGTAACGCTGCTAAATTTGACCTAAAATTACAGTGAAGGCCTGGCCTGAGTCTTGTTGAAAATTAACAGAATTTAGGTTGAGCTGGGTGAAATTTTTCAATCTATACTTTTTTTCCACTAAAAAATACCGCTTCAGGTCAACTGAAGCATTTTGTGAATTTGTGTTAATTTTGGCAAATTGTTTCAGTTGAAAAAAACCAACAACAAAATCAAAATGTTTTGTGTCAACATTTTCTAAACAAATGTTTTTACTTTTATTTCAAAATAACTTTTTGTTTTGAAATTTCCTTTATTTAAAAAAACAACAACCTTAAACAAGCTCAAAATTGAAACAAAACATTTTGTTACAAGTCAGACAAACTGCTTCATTTGACCTGAAACAAATCTTTGATTGACTTTTTGCTTCGCCAAAACTGTTGTAAATGTTTTGCTTCAGGTCAACTCAAAACAATTTTTTTTCTATCTTTCAGAATTGCCAGTGAACTGAAAAATCAGTTATTCACACAGATCTACTTATGTCACTTTTGAAAATGGAATTTAGGCTCCTAAGTCACTTATGGGCTTTTGAAAGCCTTATCTGTAGCCTCTGTTTTGATGAGGAGGTTGTCTCTCTCCATTTTTAAGAAGCACATTAGGACCATTTTTTTTCATACATGGTTTTTGTCATGAACCATCTCATTTATTACCTTCTCTAACCTTCTATTCCTGTTTTTCTTAAGACACCCCTCAGTTTGTTTTATATTTTAAAAGATACCCCTCCTTCTCCGTATTGTTTTATTTGTGTCTTGAATCTGGTTTATACTGGTGATTTGTGAGTCTCTGCCCTGAAATGTCATGATAAGACTGGGTCTCTGAGTTCAAGGATGTCTCTGACGTCAACCACCTGTTGAGCTCTGTGAAGTCCTACACATCTTTGAGGCCACAGAGAGTTCTATTCCTTCACACACGATAAAGCATCTGCTCTGGCATAACTATAGTGGTGTGGAAGCCATTACTGTTCAGAAGAATACTTTAGACAAATGGAAGTACTCCCACTTTCCTTCTGCATGGACCAGATATCTCCAGGCCAAGGAATTACTCAGCATATCATCAGGTGTGCAAAGATGTCCTTTGCACTCATTACTGGCAGGAAGATAGCTATTGAAAGGACACTGAAGCCAAAAGGCCTCTGGCCAAGTCTGTTATCAGTTCCTGATTCCCATGTTTCTCCCGTGGAGCAAAACAATCATATTTTTCAGTTGACAGAGGGCAAAGCTCAACAGGATTTTTTTTTTCTCGGAATTATTGAACTGTATTTTGTTACTCTTCTCCCTGTCAGGAACAGACAAGGTACCCTGTACATGTAGTAAAAGTTTGCTACTGAGCGATCAGACTGCATTTAAGAATTTTGGTCCTTCACTAGACAATTGGCTCAAATGATAGTCTGTGAAGGCCCTTCAAACAGTTAGCTGTGAATATTATGAAAGTTCCATGCAAGCCTTTTGCACTATGACTCTGGAAGTGGTTGGAAATCTGTTAGCATGGCTCTCATGCCTAAGAAGAAGCAAAGTCCCCCTCTGTGCAATCTCTAATACAGCATCTGTTTTATTTTATTGGATATGTGCACTGTATTTATTCTGGGGGAAAACATGTTTGTAACCACTGTTTAGTGTATATTAAATGTCTCCTTCTCTGCTGGATTCACAGAGGCTATGTATCTGCGACAGCAGCTGTGCTCTTAGCTCTAAAGGCCCTGGGTTCAATCCTTGTTGACAGGCATCATACCCTCAACACCAGGTGATAAGCTGGGATCATTGCTATGGATTGTAGGATGGTTTCTGACTGTATTTGGCAAAGAGGCCTTCTAGTGAGGGTTGGATTCTTGCTGAATTGGTGTAATGCTAGAGAAGAGCAGCTCACTACAGTAATAAGGGCCTGATACATAGGAGTGCTGGTAGGAAATAGAAACCTTTTTGGCAACAGTATCACCCTCTGGGCCAGGGTTCTAAACGTTAACGCTCTGTTCCATGACAAGGCTCAGTGTCTACTGATTCCAGGGGCTACTGCAACTGGCTACTGCTTCCAATGCTCCAGTGTTCCTCTAGGGTCAGCCTCTATTAGCACACAGAAGTGATACAGGGAGCACCCTCTCCCCCCTGATAAACTCCTGTTCCGCTGGGGTGTGGGGTGGGGGGTGTGACATTTTCCTTGTCAGTTTTGACACTGCAACCTAACAATAGCACTAGCCAGAAAACGGAATCTCCATTCCATGGAAATTCCAAGGTTTTCTGGAGGGGGCAGAAATTGTCCTGATTTGGATGAAAAGTAAAAACCTAGAAATGTTTCACCAGACAGAAATTTTTTAAAAAATCGCATATTGGGAGAACCTCCCTGCAGGGAGAACTTTGAGTTGAAAAGGGTCAGCCAGGGTGCCATTGGTTTGATTTTCCCAATGAAAAGTTTAGATTTTGGGGCAAAACTCACATTTTCCTGTAGAAAATGTTGATTTGGGGAAAAGAAAATCATTCCAATGGAAAATTCCCAACCAGCTCTACCTAGCAACTGCATATCCTCCCACATGAGCAAATACACTCACAGGGACCTGCCCTTTCATATCAGACCAATAAGTTAGGCTGTTGATCCAGGTATGTCACAAAGGCCTTTGTCTTGACATCATGCCAGCAAGCAAGATGTGCTGAGGCAGATGCCTCATAGGGGCCTGCCTGGGCCTTCACACAAGCCCTGCAAGATAGAGGCTCTGACACAGTTATGTCACAGAGGCATGACATCAAACATTGGCAGGAGAGAGATTGAGCCAGTAACATCAGAGGCCTGTATCTTGATATAATCCTGCCAAACTAGGAATGCTAAACTACTGGTGTGACAGAGGCTTGATACTTGACACAAGACCAGAAAGCTGAAGTTGCAGAGCTAGCGACATCACAATAACCTGTTCCTGGACATCACACAAGTAAGCTAGAGGTGTCAAGCCAATAACCGCATACACACTTGCACTTTGACAGCAGCCAGGCATTCTACATATGCTAAACCATTCACTTCAGAAGTGCTTGTGCTTTGACATCAGCCCAGCACCCTAGAAATCCGGGGAGCGAAGGGGGCATTTGGCAGCCCAATTCTCTCTCATCTGTTGCAAACAGAGAGTGAATCCCCCATTGTCTTTCCGAGGCTACTTCTTCACAGTCTGTTCTCCAAGGCTGTGTCTGAGCTAGACTGAAATGATGGGGCTTTGACGGCCCCTTTGGAAAGCCTATTCCACTAGCAGTAAGTAGCAGGGCTCAATTTTTGGAAATCTCTTCCGACATTTCGCCTAACTTTTCCCCTGATTGAACATTTCATTCTATTATTCATTGTTATCCTCCCCTTGGGCCACCCTGGAACAATTTCCTTCCCCTCCTTGGTGTTTACACCCCTCGGTTGATTTAAAAATGCATGACAAAAAAAATAAATAAATAAAATAACAAGGCACTGACAACATTCAAATATATCGCTTGGCTCTTTCCTTTCTATCATTGTCATAAGAGGACTGGCTGGGTACCAGACTCCTTGCTTATTACCAATCTTAACTACTCTACTGGGCCTTGAAAAATAAAACCTTATAAAAGTCACTAACTAGATAAGTTCTCCCATTTGACACAGTACAAGCAGCAAGGAGATTTGTGTGATTTCCTATGAAGCCTACTGTTCTGAAGGGGAGCTGTTGTTTTTCTTGTAAGGGAAAGGGATTTCAAGGTCATGGAATGAATAAATGATCATATGTGGCTGCAACTTGCCTTGTTACAGAGAGAAAGAAGCATAAAAATCACTCTGCAAGCTAAGAGAAGTGCTCTTGAGAGTATGGTCCCCTGCCCATCCCCCTCTGTGGTAGGAAGGGGAATGCAGACCTACCCTTCCTGGTTCTGTAATTCTGATGCAGGAAGATACAGAAGCACATCCCCATGGTTCACATTCACAATGAAAAATGTCCTTGCTTAGTTTCCCTGCTGCAAACAAGCATGAGCACTTTTTTCTTGACCTGAAAACACAAAATTCTCTCTTTCCCTTGTCTTATGCAATGTAGTTGTAGCTGTGTTGGTTCCAGGCTATTAGAGAGACAAGGTGGGTGAGGTAATATCTTTTATTGGACCAATTTCTGTTGGTGAGAGATCTTGTCTCACTCACCAACAGAAGTTGATCCAATAAAAGATATTACCTTACCCACCTTGTCTCTTTTCCCCTGAACCACTGATGCTAAAGGTGCCTTTGAGGACTCTGAATGTTATGGGACACATGCACATTGACCCCTCCAGAAAACCAAGTGGGAAATTAACTGCTGGATTTCCTGTTCTTCTTGTGGATTTTTTCAACCAGCCATGTGAAATGTCTGTTCATGGAGGCTCCAACTGGTGCATCAGGGCCTGCATTTTTCCCTACTGGGGAGATCTGCATTTAAATCTAATTTAGATCACATGTGAGTTTTGTGGTCTCAGTCTACTGCCTAGATTGTTTTTTTTTTACCTCCCCAAAACATCATACAACACGTGACTGGTACTCTCCAGGCCCAGGACTAGGACTAGGACGGTGGTGTAACAGATTGTCTGATTCCCCTGTCTTGGGATCTATCATACTCTTTCCATGGTATCATTATATGAACTGGAGAGAGTGGAAGTCATAAGCTTTGAGTGTCCAAATGGAGGATCCGGTGTGTGGGCATTGAGGATCACCAGCTTGCCCCAGTGCAGCGAGAGACAACATAGCTCAGTGGGTATGGCCACACCCTGGGATTCAGAAGACCTAGGTTCTTCTCTTGGCTCTGCCACTGACTCTGGCCAAGTCATCTCAGCTCTTTGTGCCTTCCACGCTCTGCCTCACTTTTCTATGTAGATTGTTTGTGCTTCAGGGTAGAGACTTTCTCTTACTATGTATGCATACAGAGCCTAGCACAATGAGGCCTGTAGGGACTGCAAATAAACTAAAGAATAAGTAGGGCAATCCACCAGATGGGCAGTCCCAAAGCCTCAGACACTGGAAACCCTGGGGTCCCTGGCCTGGCTGGCTGGCTGTTTCAAAGCGATGGATCCTGGAAGTCCTGGTTCCCTAGCCCCGGGGCAGTCCATGTGGACCCTGGAAGCCCAAGGGACCCAGCAGGTCACCAGGTGGGCTGCTGACATAGGCAGTGGGTGTAATAGGCAGGCAGGCTAAGCCTCCCCGGCACAGCTGTGGTCACAGTCCACCAGCTGTGAGGTTTGCAAGGGGAAATTTTTGCTTATGATCATGTGCCATGAAGGTAAGGGCAGCTGAGGAAGCGGTATGTGCTACTCAGCTTCCTGGGTTCATCAGCTCAGGTTCTTTGGGAGAGACATGAGATTTTTCTGGCAGGGCAGATTGGGGTCTCAGGAGGGGAGGCACTGTGAAGCTGGGGGGTCTTCCTGCTGCATGGGGGTGAGGGGCCTCAAGCAGAAAGGTTGCAGCCAGGGGGGCTCCACCCATGACCCAGGGCTGCTAAGGAGCTGGGAGGGTGAGCTGGGAGGAAAGCAATCAGGTTTCTCTCAAAATCCTTTTGAATCCTGCAAGGTTTCCTGAAGAACATTGTTCAACAAATCAGTAAATTCTGACAAAAAATTCTTTTGTCAGAATTTTTTCAACCCGTTCAATTAATAAAGGGTGTTTTTTTTCTTCCCTCCAGGGTATCCTGAGGGTTTTTAACAAAGATGGAAGCTGGTAGCCCTCATTTTCCCTAGCTAGGGTTCAATATACCAGGGGCGTAGGGGTAGTTCTTTCCAGTTGAGAGGGATGCTGGTGTCAGGGGATGCTCTGTTCCCAGCTTTCTTTCATTCTTTCCCCCTTCTCCTCCTGCCCCCATTTATATTTCTAGCTAAATGCTTTGATCAATGCACCTACCGATTTTTCTTTCATTATCTCCCATCTGAAAATGTGAGAGTGTCTAAGCCACGGTCAGACCCTCGCAGAGAAAGAAACCTAGGGTGAGTGGCAAGTTTCTAGGCTGCTGCAGCTGCTGGAGGCTAGAACACTTGCTTTTAAGTAATAGGCCCATGGAATCCTGACACTTACCTGTATTTAGCAAGGGGCTGAGACTGTGGTGAATACAAGTGGATTTGCCGCAGCTCAGGATCTGTGGAGGCCATAAGCCAGACCCTACTGGGTTGAATTTTATTACAGCTGACACAGAGTCTTGAGCCTTACAATGCCAGAGGTCTTTCCTTTTTTTTTTAAACGTATAGAAATAAAGGGCATGGTTCCTTTAAAAAGGTGAATGTTGGCAAATACCCAGCTATAAAAGCCCTCTAATAGCCCCACTGCTTTTATTTAGGCTGAGATGTTGAGAGAGGACAGACCTGTAGAAATCTCTCCTGAAGAGTCTCAATTAGCTCATTCCAGGCTATGCTTAATAGTGGCTACCTGTATTTTTTTGAACATCGTTTAGGTTAGTTTTTTTATTTTAGCTTAAGTTCTTGGGTTAGTCTCTCTATCCTTATTTTTGTTTTGTTGACATGACATAGTTAAAATAAGTAGATTACAGACTCTCTGGAGTGTTGCACTTTCAGCTGGTGAGGAAGGATAGTGCCTGTTTTCTACAGAATGATTAGGGCAGAATTTGGAGAGCTGTAGAGGAGCTTAGTGATAGAAAAGCAAGGGGAGCAGCAGATTTGAACTGAGGTGCACAGGCAAAGTTGGGGGAGGGGGAGGCTTGCACCACACCTCCCTTTATTGTGGCTGGCTTGAGACCCAGTGAATTGAAAACACACACACCCAAAGAAAAGCCTTTCCTGATTAGATAGGACACAGTTGTGTTCCTGGAGACATCCCAAAGTGAAAGATCAGGCATAGACTGCAAAAAGAATTATACTGGGGCAGGTGCAGAATTAGGCTCCTTATCAAATGGACTATTATGTCATACAGTCTACAAAGGAAAGGACTTCCCAAAGCCTAGAATACAAAGGATTCTCTGCAGCAGACAGGAAACATGACCAACTCATTCTCACATCCACAAAGTATGTTCACTTATTAAACAGCCAGCAGGCTATTAAAATCTTGCAAAAAAACAGTTCCCTAGAGTAAGGAAAAGTAGGAGGCCTGACAGTAACTGCTTTTCAGCTGCTGCTCTTTCTCTTCATTATTCTGAAGGCCATTATTTTTGAACATTATTTCATTTAAATAAAAGATTCTATTGAGCAGCATGGCCTTCCTTCAAACTTAAACAAGGATGAGACAAATCCAAGCAACATTGTTTAGCAAACAGGCTTGTCATCTGACCCATGCAAATACTTAAAACAATCTTCTGTAACTAATCACTTGGAATTTTGAAAACTACCCATCCCACCTTTCAGCTGTTTGCAGGAAAATTCACAAAAAGATATTATGGAAACTGCAAACTCTAAAAAAAACAACGCTGAAGAATGTTCATAAAGCAAGTGTCAAATCTGCATTGTACCAGCTTTTGGGTTGATTCAGGGTCACATTAATCCATCCTTGCAGCAGAAATATGCCCTGTGACTTAGAGAACGAGTCTCTTAGCTTGAATTTCAATTGATCATCAGCCTTTTGGTTAAGGCATTGGGTTGGGATTCAGACGACAAGAGTTTAAATTACCCATTTTGCCCAGACTTCCTGTTTTACCATTTTTTTTCTCTGTGCCTCAGTTTCCCATTTGCCCATTTGAGATCATACTTCCCTATCTCCTAGGAGTGTTGTGAGGGACTTGGATACCAGGATGATAGGGTCTATAGAGGTACCTAGACGGTGCCCTTAAATGTCACTTTTCAGAAGGGAACAGTAACTGCTAGTAAACAAACTACAGACCCGAGCGTATTCCCCAGAAGGACATGGGCAGGTTTGAGGGCGGCAATGGCAGAATGGGGCTGGCCATTCATTTGAAGCATGGCTGGATGGGTGGGGCTGATATGCTGCATGTTTAGCGTGGGTTCTTTTGTTAGGTTTGTATCTTTTTATGTAAAAAGCACTGATAAGCTGCAGATAATAAGCATCAGAATAAGGACAATGGACTTCAAAAAGCCAATTTTAACAAACTCAGAGAACTGATAGGTAAACTCCCATGGGAAGAAAATCTGAGGGGGAAAAATGGAGTTCAGGGGAGCTGGCAGTTTCTCACGGAAACAATAATATTAAAAGCACAACAGCAAACAATCCCAATGCAAAGGAAAGATAGAGTCATATTGGCATCTTACTATTTTTCCTACCAGGAGCTCTTTAGTGACTTGACAATCCAAAAAGAATCCTAAAAAAAGTGGGAACATGGATAATTGCTAAGAAGGATTACAAAAGTATAGCGCTAGCATGTTGGAACAAAGAGAGGCTACGGCACAAAATGTGTTACACCTAGAAAGGAACATAAAAGGCAATAAAAAGAGGTTCTTTAAATACATTAGGAGCAAGAGAAAGATGAAGGAAAGCACAGGCCCTCTACTGAGTTGGGAAGGAGAGCTACTAACTGGTGACAAGTAAACCTGTTTCTTTATATAAATGAATATCTCACTTTAAAAAAAATTGTATATGAAGCATCAAGCTGGAGCAAGCAATAGACAAATCTAAGAAAGGAAACAGTAAAAAGAAAAGAGTGTGATGGTGGAGGAAACAAAGCAACTGGTCATCTCTAGAACCCAAAGCTTTTTCATCACAAGGATAGAGAAAGCAGGAAGAAGAGTTCCCATTTGGATACCTATTCAGTATACAATTTCCAGACCAAGATTCATCAGCATTTGAGCACGTTAAGTAAATGGACTCATCTCAGTCTTTGGACATAGATGTTAAGCCATGCATTTCTAAAGGAGTCTTTTATTTATTATTTTGTATTGCAGTAGCACCTAGGAATCTGGTCAACAGCATGAAATTCAGAGGTGGTTTTGCCTCTTTAAACTTCAAATACTTTTAAATGACTTTACATTTATGTCTACAAAGACCTTCACAGAGACATTAGCATTACCAGTGGAAGAAACGTGTCATATCCTAGCATACATAAAGTGATCAGATTTCTGGAAAATTAGTCTTCTTGGGCCAAGCTGACATTGTCTGAGTCCTTGAGACAACTCTACTATAGCTGTTTGTTTCCAGCATTTCGTTGTTCAGCTGATGAGCTCTTCTCTGCTATTCTGGGAATGTAGGTTGTGTTTCCCTCAATGGCATTCATTGTCAACATAAGTCCACTGGGAGCCCTAAGCCACTTCTCCCATTGTCTATTGTCTTGTAAGCATATTTATAAACCAAAAAACAGCACAATTAAAGCTAATAAAATACTGAAGTGGAAATTGCAGGCAGCTCAATAGCTCATTTTCTACTTCAATACCTTGCAACGGTCGCAAGGGATGGCTGGGGACTGGTTTTGGAGGCCATGATCTCCATTTTCTCTATAGTGTCCAGTACCATAGTATTTAATTGCATTAGACTTATTGTTGTCTACTTATGCTATAGACCTATCCAATGTATTCATAGTTCTCAGTGTCATGTAATAGGGATTCTTCTCATACTTAAAGGATTGCATGGATTAAGGTTGGGCAATATTAAGGTTACTGATCTCCAACAGGCTAATATATATATAAAATGGGTGGTAAAGAAATTCTGGTGCATGTCATTAATATAAAATGCAAGTTTCTCTATTGCCAAGATTCCCAGGTTTTATTAGGCCATTCTAATAAGAACAGCAAAGCTGTCCTGCTCTATTTATAGCAATGAACTTGCTTAGCCATTAAGCAAAGTTCTTGGGAGTCAGTTCACACGAAGGAGACTCATCAGCAAATATCTCAGCATGGGTCCCCAAACCCCAGCAGCAACATTTTGGGCCCAAAATGATGGCACCTGGAGGCAGGACCATGACTGACTTTCAACCTCTGATGTGGTTGTATAACTTCTGCTTCCCACAGCTGCTTCAGCAAGGGTTGGAGGATGGTTGCCTTTTGGAAGTTTATCCATCATTTCCACATTCCTTCGTAAAGGATCCTTTTCCTCTTCATTACGGTATCTCCTGTGGCAGCAGGGTAGTCATCTGAAAAAACAAGGTGGTCAGGAGCGGTAGTGGTTCTAGATGAATAGGCATTTCTCCACAGGAAAGCTCAAGCAGCACATGAAGAATGAGACCCAGAAGATATAGAATAGCCTCCCATGGTGCTGGCCACAGACCTCAGAGGACAAAGGAAGGGGACAAATCAAGCAGTCACTTGTAGATTTCTCAAATATCGAGGCTGAGGCTGCTTCCCAGATTCTGAGGCTGAATTTGGAGAGAAGAATTCTGATGAGTTGTTAATTAACCTGCCCCAGAGTCCATGAATAACAGTGATGAGGGGCAGCAGCAAGAGGACATGGAAAGGAGTAGTGATCCACCAGCAAGAGGATGAGAGTGAAAGTGAACCCACGTCAGTCAAGGGAGCAGCTCTGTGGCCCAGGAGATGGAGCAGCCCTATCACACTTCAACTGCTGAGGCCACTATTGCAAATGCTATTGCTTCCTCTCACCACTGACGCTGCCATACCTGCTCATAGCAGGCTGCAAAAGGGCTGAAGCTGCACAGACATCCCAGTAGCTAGCTAACTGATTGCAAGTGCACTGTTCGGACTCCATAACACCAACAATGCAGGCCCTGGAGGATGCTATTTGGGCAGTAGACGGCAGGGTCTAATTCTCCTGTTGGTGTATCTGCATCAGCTGTTCTCTTTGTGCAATTCTGCTTATACTTCTTCGTCTAAATGCTGCCTGCTTCTTTGATCCTGCTGCTGGTAGCATTTGTAGCCAGGTGATGCTGCTGCTCCTGACTGCTGATCCTGGCCTAAATTCCATGACCTTCTTGTTTAATGCCAAGCCAATACAATGGGCTGGCATTCAAGTTACTGGCACTCCTCTGAAGGGATGTGGGAAAAAGACATTTCACCTCACAATCACAGCAGACATGTGGGCCAATTATTAGGCCACTGACACATCGGGCCAGCATGCTGCTCTTCCACTGGAGTTGCACTGAGGTGACAGAGAAAAACACGGGTCCTAACCAGGCACAGGTCAGCTCTGGGTACGGAAGCACAGGCAAGGAAAAGGTGGAGGCCGCCAGCATGATAGCAGCATCCAGTAGGATGTCGTCCAGGGCACGTGCAGTTTCCAAACATCACACCGGTTGCAGAAGCAGAAGGAGATGATAGATGGGCAGTTTGAGCTGAACCTCTTCTCCCCTGCCCCCTACCCCACAGTTTGTTGCTGATATCAATAAGGCCAGTGTGGTGGTTACAGTTCATCATGGCAGATTTGGTTATGCCCTGTGATTCCCTCAAAATTTTGGGGAGGGAATTCCATTCTCTAAAGACAGCAAACATTCCTCTTCCACTCGGAGAGTCAAGGCAATTTGCAAGCACTGGGGAAAAAATGTTTTTGGTAGCAGCTGAAGGGACTCTTTCTCCTTCATATCTGTAGCCTCCTGCCAAATTCTGCTCTCAGTTACACCTGGTGCAACTCTGTCAGAGTCCGAGGGGAGAATTTGCTCCACACCTCGTACAGCGCTTTAGGATCCTTGTAATCTATACCTTAAAGATGAGAGTAACTCTTTCCCAAGTGGTGGGGCCTGGTGGTATCTCATGTCCAGACACAGGCCATTGAGCAACCACATCCACCCCAGAGTCATGCAGTATCAAATTAGATCTAAAAAATGGAAAGTTGGGGTCAAGCATCATTGCCATGCTGTTGACTCAGCTAGCATCGGTCCTCTTCTCGCTCCTACTTCTCTACCCCACTTTCGTCAGAATCGAGAACTAACTGGACAAACACTGTTGGCAGAATTTTTCTCCTTGATGTTAGCCAGTAAAATTCTACCAGCTCCAAAGAAGGAGGGAGTCAGAGCGAGGTGAAGTCATCGTTGCTGTGTGACAGAAAAAAGTGGAACAAAATTAATTGTTTTCAGCGAATGAGAAAATATAAGGGAAACACTTAAGAGGCAGAAAGGAAGTTCCAGGAGCAGCTGTGGCCTCTACTGTCTGTCTATGACATCCCTCCTCTCACTCCCCACAGGGGATGTTTAGGTTGAGAGAGAGAGTTTCTCTGTATTTTTAACACGACTGGCGCTCTACTGCCCTCGGTGAAAACTTCAACGTTTCCTGTCACATCCTTGAGCCCTCCAAGACCAGTTTATCCTGGCACACGATCTGATGTTCCACCAAGCACCCTCATTTGATGCAGTGGGAGAATAATTGTGGAACGTGCTTGTGATTTCTATTGTTTTGGAAAGAAGGAACTGACTTCAGCTCCTTGAGGGCTCCCCTCCCACCCCGCCCCATGTTTCCTACTCTGCCCTCATTCTATTTGTTGGCTGCTTTTCTGTCTGTTTCACTAGGAGAGGGGAAATCATCAGTTCCAGAAGGATGGTTTAAAGCTGCTCAAGACTCTGTAAAGGTTATTTTACTTTATTCTCTAATGGGAAAGAGGTTCCGCAACTTTAGCTGGAAGAACAGAATGTTTGGTTAGAACAACAGAACATTGACTGGAGGTGGGATGGGTGACTCATGCTAAACTAGATGGGGTAGCACCACTAAAAGTTAAGTGATAAACAAGTCAGGGTCCTAACTTCGAGCGTATTCAGAAAACAAGATTTCCCCAGCTAAGTAAAGCCAATCCCAGCTCCACCACCCAATGTTTTTTCAATAGAAGTAGTTCCAATAAAAGATATTCTCACCCACCTTCTCTCTCTCACTCACACACACACACACACACACACACACACACACACACTGCTTTCAGACTTTCTGTCAAAATGTTGCTGTGTTTTACTGCTTCATGGCACCAATGGCACATCAATGCATAGGCAAGCACTGGACATGCCTTTCTGGCACAGCTCAGTTCTAACCTGCTGGATCCCTTGCAAAGGGTATGCTCTGGTGGTCAAGGCACCAAGTTGGAGACAGGAGAGCCGTGTCCTTTTCCTTGTTCTGTCACAAACATCCTGGGAGACCTTGGGCAAGTACCTTGGTGTGTTTGTGCCTCAGTGCCTCCTCTGCAAAATGGGGGGAAATAATACTTCTTTTCTGTCTTCTCTATTTAGATTAAGCTTTTTGGAGATAGGGGCAGTACAATGTGCTTGTGCAATGCCTGGCATGACAGGGCCAAATTCTATAGCCAGCAGCTCCTGTCATATTCCACACTGATGCTTCTCCTGCACAGAGTGACTTCTCCTGCATGGAGTGACACCCTAACCACCCTCACTGTGATACATTTGGACTCCCTCCATCTTTGTGGGAGAGTCGTAACAACAACGGATGTGACAATTCCAGAAGCCTGTTGCTACCATTGAGCCTATTACAATAGAGCCCGTTATTTCCACAGCGATGGTTATTTCTTCAATTCTGTGTGCCTAGGTTTCTAACCTCCTTCTGACCTTATATCAGCACACACATTTTGGTCTATGGTGGTGCTAGTGGGCAGCACTGCAGTAGGAAGTGGACATCAGCCAAAGGCCAAGTTTGCTTTGCATGAAGTGGAGAAGAAGGTCTCAACCAAAGGTCTCCAAATGAGACAAAGTATGCTTCATCTTAATCCAAATGACCTGGCATATAGGCAGTGACATCTTGTAGAGGCTACATTTCTATACTAAAATATAAAGGCTGCATATTGATCACCACTGGCCTATAAGTGAAGATCATAATACAGCCTGGCTATGTGGACATCATTCTAAACACCACACATTGTGTGGTGGGCATTACAAGGGTCACAGAGAGATGTGTATGATAGCATTGAGATGCACAAAGAAGTAGAGTGCTTTGTTAATAATGGCATTCATTCCAAACGAGATGGGATGGCACCAATAAAACTTAAAAGTGACAGACAAGCAATAGCATTAGTTTTCTTTTCAGATGCTCTTTCCCAACAGACTTCTCTCAAAGCACCTTCTAGCACAACCTCAGCTGCATACTAAAGATGTAGAACATCTGAATTTTGGATGTGGTCACGGTGCAGTTACCAAATGACTATTTCCTCATTTGTCAAAATCCCTCCCACTCCCCCCAAAAGATAAATTTTATAAAATCAGACCGATTAAAATCTGTGGTGGCCCAAAGAGCTGGGAAGCAAGTTTATCATTTCAAATTTCATAAAATATACAGCACCGATAATGGGGTCCTGGCTTATGACTGAGATGTGCCCTTCTGGTGGAAAGCCTTTCTTTAGAAGTCAGACAAGAATCAGATGGCAAATGCATATGAGTGGGGTGGCTTTGCACCATTTGGAGGTGGAGAGGGAAGGACCATAAAAGGTTATATTCTTGTTTTAGGAAGTTGTATCTTGCCTTTAACATTTCCCTCTGTACCAAATCTCTTCATCTGAGGTCTCCTTGGGCATAAAAGCATTTTTAACACCATTGTTTGAAAAAAAAATCAAATTGATTTTTCTTTTGACATGTCACTTTTCAGCCTTTTTCTGAAATCGAAAAAATATAAAAGCTTTGTGGCAGCAGATGCCCTGATTGTGTTTCTATAGCTGGGGGAAAGGATTTTTGATTGAAAATAACAATTTAATGATCATTAATCCATAAGGAGGATTGTTAGCATGTAGATCATAATGAAACACCAGCAGTGTGTTTTTAAAGACAAATACAAGACAGAAAGGAAGGCACAGTCCTTGCCCTAAGATGCTTACCATGTAATGTGCCTTGCACTATGAACTGCACAGTATGTGAGTGTTAGCACCCAGGGTAAACAGAAGGGCTTGTAAAGGGCTTCACTGTCTGGGATCTGTCACCATTAGTGCATTACCTTTGGGTGTTGCATGGAAAGTGCACTCACAGAAGTCCAGCCCTTCCAACAGAAGCATTTGATGTCAATCTAGAAATGACAGGCTCTCAGCTTTCCCTCTGAGGCCATCTGAGTCTTTCTCCCCTTTTCAGAGTTCCAAGTAAAACCAACAAGCCAAGGCCAGCAAAAGAGATGAAACAAAAGGGCAAAGGGAAAAAAGAAACCTGTAGGCAGTCCTAGCCAGCATATTAGCCTCTCTGTCTTCAGAGGTGCCCTGGATGGGCCACAGCCTGATCCAAATTTGTCGGGCTGCCAGTTATAGGATTTAGTCTGTTTTCCCCTATGTAGTACAGGGGACCTGTGTCCCCTTTCTGTGAGGGCAAAGACTCTGCTAGCCACAAGGCCTCTTCCTTGGGACTGGGAAGCTCAACTACCCACTCCCATCCCAGGGCTGCCCATGGCCAAGTGGCACTTTCTCCTTTTGAATGCCTCCTCCATTCCCGGCATGACTTGCAGGTGTGGCAGGGTAGGGCTACTCCAGCCCAAAGCAGCTCCTGAACCCCTTCCATGTTGGTGTAGTATTTATACACCCACACACAGATACTTCTCTTTGGTGAAAAGAAAACTCGCTTTTTAAAATGTGCTGCTATATATCGATCCGAGAAAGACGCCATCACATCTCGTTCTCCCCACTCCATCCCACAGCAGCTCAGAGGCAAGGTGCAGTGGCAGCAAAATCCCATTTTAATGTCTATTTTTTTTTCTTTTCTTGCCTCCATTTTTCCTGGCATCTGAAGAAATGGAACAAAAGGCACCACACCCTGTAGTGCTGGCGGGATATGACCTCAGAAGCCTGGTGCCAAGGTTAAGGTCAGATTCTAGTCTCCCCTGGATTGGAGTCACAGTTCTATGACTTGCAAAGTAACTACCCAAAGCTCTGGTCCAAAAGACAAACTATTTTTTCTAAGGCTTGTCTCTCCCAGCTCGTGAATGAGCTGCCAGCACTGCAGACAGGAAGTGGCTGTTCTGTAAAGGTCAGGTTGGTCGGCAGAATACATTACATTATGGAAACAACATGCCCCTGAGCCAACAGAATAGTTCCAGGGGCACTGGCCAGTTAGAGACCCTGCTGCTGAGGTATCGGAGAAATTCCACTAGCAGGGAATAGCTAGTGGGGGGAACTCCACCACTGCAGTTCAGCTTAGATTCCACAGCTGTGCTCCATCGTCAGCTCAGACTGGGTCTCCAGTTCCAATGAGTGTGCGCTGGGGTGTGGCAGGTGAGAGGGTCAATGACACCTAGTCAAAATACTGGAAGTTTAGTGTTTTTAAGAATGCAACCTGAAAGTTACCTAACCAAAATATTGATTCTTCTTGGTTACTGAGCATTGACAGCCAAATCTTCAGCTCACCTACCCTGCCCAGTGAACTGATATCTTCGTGGTGACATGTTCCTTTTGAACAAAGTTCCTCGAGTTCTTACAAATTCCTAGTATGCATCGAATTCACTCCTTTTTTTAATTTTTTTAAAGGTCTAGCTTAATAAAAAGGTTGAGGTGTGACATGATCGCAGTCTGTAAGTGCCTACATGGGGAACAAATATTTAATAATCGGCTCTTCAATCTAGCTGACAAAGGTATTATAAGATCCAATGGTTGGAAATTGAGGCAAGACAAATTCACGCTGGAAATAAGATGTCAATTTTTAATAGTGAGGGTAATTAACAATCGGAATAACTTACCAAGGGTTGTGATGGGTTCGCCATCATGGGCAACTGTTTAATCAAGATGGGAAGTTTTTCTAAAAGATAAGCTCTAGTTCCCAGGAATTATTTTGAGGAAGTTCTATGTTCTGTGTTATGCAGGAGGTCAGACGAAATGACCACAATGGTCTCCTCTGGCCTTGGGATCTATGAACACTCTGGCCTTGGATATAGAGGGAAAAGAACCAAATTACCCAGAGGTGTCTCTGGAAAGACACACAAAGACTCATGGAAATCCCAGGCTGCCTTGTTAAATAAAGTAGCTAGATGTAGGTTTTTCCTTGGGATGTGGTACCACCAGCAGCATTTGTCACCACATCACCCAGTGGCTGTTATTGTAACATCTCATTGTGAAGTTCTTGCTCTACGGAGGCAGTTGTCCTGTATTGATATCATTCACATCTTGGTTTGGAGAACATACCATCTTTCTCAACAGCTTTTCTATGTGGATTCCCTCCAGGCCTTATCTTGTGTCTTTTACTTTTCTGTATGTGTTCAAGCCCCCTTGGGAGACTGAGTAACAATGCCACAGGCCGCTGTGTCCCTAGCTTGCTGATGACACTCCTCCTGCTTCCTAGCTGATGCAACCAAGACCACCACACAGATGGCACAATGCCGGCAAGAGCATGAAAAATATCTCTCTGAGGTTCAAACCAGGGGAGACAGAAATCATGGAGTTTGGGAGAGGGAAACAATTTGTGGACCTAGCTAAGACACTGACCTTGCCCTCTATTGGGTACATCTGGCCTGCAGTTGCCAGAGCAGTGAATAGCCTTCAGGTATTAGATTGCTTTCCACTCCTCCTTAACCAGATAGCAACAGGACTGACCTGATATGGAATTTAGTCATCTGGGATTTCCTTGCAACTGTCCTAGGTGAAAAATAAATAACGATAAAATCTGTGCTAGGATTACACCACACAGGAAATGGACACTCTCTCTCTGGGCATCTAATAATTCATGGAACAGCTAGAAACAAACCTGATGGTGCAGTTACAGTACAGTTACCTTCCCTGTCTCCCTAGCCCCAAAAGGGACTTCAGGAATACTCTTGCTTCTGGACTATGAGTATGGTTTGTGGACTCTGTGGGCTACTTACCAATTCTGCAGATTGGCTCATTGGTGACCAGAGTAGAAACAAAGCTATAAATAACAGAAGTGAAACCGTGTGTCCTCCCCCCCCCCACACACACACTGATGCTTTACAGAGTTGCTCAGGATATTTGTAATGCATGAGGCATGAGCAGTACCATGAGGCATGCAGCAGTACCATATTAACGTGCAGACTCCAGACATAGCTTTCCTAATTATGCTGTCCTGCCTTCCCTCACACATACACATACTCTTACAAATGTGCACACATGATCCAGAGCAGTTTAACCTTTACTCTATCAAAATGAAATGTTTGATATGCAAGAAACTATACAAAGAAAAATTTTAAATAGTGCTTTGCCCTGGCAGGCTAATTCATTCACATCCTGGCCACTAGTCTTCAAGATCCAGCCTTTGCCGGGGCAGGTGAAGGGAAAATAAGGTAAAAGTTATCATCGGTGACATCCTATTTAAAATAAACTTTAGACCATTGACCTGCTTGCTGGGATAGCTATGCAAAATACACCACTCTTGTTCCTAAACGACATTGAAGGTAGCTGATGGTGAGGCGATGGGAGCTTTGGTCAAGAAAAAGGGACAAGCAACTTCTCACAAAACCCCCAATCCTCAGCATTGTCAGCTTGGCTACCGCTAGTGTGAGGGGTGTCACTGATACATTATCGTCATGTATTCTTGACTATGACTTCATAATGAAGGATTTTGCAATCCACTGTTAATGACCCCACTGCTTTGCCCCTCCCCCCGGCAGTTTTTGGCCCTACAGTGTAGAACTATCTGGCTTTCCCCTCCTCTCCCTAGGTGGTGAGCCTCCATCTGCTAACATTGGTTGTCAATGCCCTTTCTAGGGGACAGAGTTCAAATTTCAAAGCCTTCATCCTTTTGAAGATTTAAGGGCGGGGTGGAGAATGTTAAAAAACAAAAACAAATATCCTGACCAACTGAATTAAAAAGTTGCCTCTTCCATCTCATTCAGTATTGACATTATAATCCCACTGAACACTAGTTGCCCTTCTATTTTTGAAAGATCTTACTATACATGAGATTCCCAATTACTTACAAGAGAACTACTGAAACCACAAATCTTCTAAACAGAAGAAACTTAACTAAGACCACAGCACACAAGCAGTGCCAGCCTGTGCGCAGGATATTGAATGCTGACAGGATGTCCCTTTTTCTGCACCCCAAAAAGCAATGTCTCCATCAATAAATGTAGCTTCTGAAAACTTTATTTCATTGTGCCAATTTTCCAAATGTCACACATGGCACTGCCTTTAAAACGTTGGAATTAGGATGGCTAAATAATGTGTGTCTCATACTTTTTACTTGAGGGTCTCAAAGCACTTAAAGATGAGTAAACATTAATTCCCCATTTTTACCAAAGGAGAAACAAAAGGGCAGAGAGAGGCTAAATGGCTTGCCTGAGGTCACATGGTGAGTTATTGGCAGAACCAGGTCTTCTGCTATAACCGCTAGACAATTCTGGCTGTATCCATAAACTGGTTCAAATTTCAGTTCTTGTAGCTAAAACATTTTCCTTCCCACTTCCCTCCAGGCCAGCCTTGCTCCATACAGGTGACCAGATATGGAATTGACTTAACTCACACAACCTCTCTATATAGTCTTTAAATTGTCATCAACTTCTTATGACTTTTTCTAAGAATTGGCTTTAGGAGAATATTCTCAGAAGTGTTTGAGGGAGAAAGTGAGCCTGTATTGAATTATCAGCTGTTACGTTGCATTATCTCCTTGGTCTCCTGCAGTGCCCTAAGAGCTAGTGTTTGCAGCATTATAAAAGATTAGCCTTCTACTCACCTTGAAAATCACCCAAGAGACTGGAGATAAAGAACACAAATCCAAGGCAGCCAACCTAGAAGCTCTGGGATTCCCAAGTATACTCCAGTATGAATGTACACGTTGCCTAGAAGGTACCTTTATTAGTATTACATAGCCTCTCCTCCAGGTAGCCTGGACTTACAGAACTATGAAGGGAAATGCAGTGGGACTAAGCTGGATAAACTGAGACACCACAGACTACTCAAGGGAGCCTCTGGACACCTTATTTCATTTTTCATTACCTCATATGACAGAAGTTTAATTTTATTTTAAATCATTTTTTCCCACTTAATGTATTCCTAGAAGTCTAAGTAAGTCCCACAGCATGAAGTATTAGAGGTGAGGTTAGTTTATAGTCAGCAGTTCCAGGAATCCATTTGGCTTGACAGCCCTTAAAGGTTTATATGAATTTCATCTCTTAAAGGTCTAATACAGCTGGGTGCATTGCAGGAGTATTTCCCAGGAGATTCTTGTATAACAAATGTTCCCTTTCTAGGACTTAACTCTAGCATTTCCTTCTCCAGCATGAGTTCCAGCTCTCTGGAGTTAACAGTACATTGGCCAGATTCTACTTTCAGTTATAGACAGTTGTCCATGCAGAGTAACACCTCTGAAGTGTGGGCCACATTCAGCTTTTCCCCCTAGAACGAACTGCTCTGCTTCATCATGCAAATTCCTCTTCCCACTCAGAGGCTGCATAGCTCTTCTGGAGTTTGTAACCAGGGTGGCTACCCCATCACGGACACCCAAGCTAGTATCATGCTGGAGCTACAAACATTTCCATATCATCTTGATTCTTCCTGGGAGGAGAAGGGTTTGGATGAGATTCATTCAATGCAATCAAACCCTACAAAGAACTGGAAGAAAGTTCAAATGTATATGAAATAATAACTTTGTTCAAAATGCTGGCAGTGGCAGTCCTATTTTTCCTGTCTTACAAGAAGTTACACAATCAAATGATTAATTATCCATGGCACAGAATGAAAGGTGAAAGATTAATATCTTGGAGACTGCTGCCGACCTTGCTTTACACAGACTTGGGAACACTCCTAGCTTCCCAGAACAGCACTCAGTGCCAAGACTGTTCCCTCCTTGAAGGAGTGGGGAGTTTACTTTATCTTTTACAGTCCTATCCTTTTAACAGGAAATGGTACCATTAAAAGGCCCCCAACCTTCTCCTGGTATGAGAAGGGAATTTGTCCCTGAATGTACCTCTTGGAATTCCAGGGTTTCACCTCTTACTGCTGTAGCAGTGGAGTGCAAACCTGGGGCTTGTCTACACTGGGAAATGCCATTGTGTCATAGCATGTGTTGACTGACACAATACTGGGTACCCAGTGTAAACAAGAACCATCATGTTTAAAATTGTCACCAGGTCATGGTTAGCCGTAGGGAGAACCTTCAACTTAATCACAACCAGATGACACAATTTTAAATGTGATGGTCCTTGTCTATTCTGAGTTAGACCACACTAATCAATGCATATTGTAACGTGATATCATTTCCCCACAAAAGAGCCCTTTCTTGAGATGTGGTAGAAATTCATCACGTGTTGTAATCTTGGGCACACCTCTAATCATTGGCCATCACCCTAACTTAGTGCTAGGACATTGCTAGAATATCAGGGTTGGAAGGAGGTCATCTAGTCCAACCCCCTGCTCAAAGCAGGACCAATCCCCAGACAGATTTTTACCCCAGTTCCCTAAATGGCCCCCTCAAGGATTGAACTCACACCCTGGGTTTAGTAGGCCAATGCTCAAATCACTGAGCTATCCCTCCTCCACACTGCTAGTGGATAAGAAGATATACAAGCTGATAGTTTCATGATCAGAAATCAAACACAATAGGCCTTATTTTAATCCCTCTTAACTCAAGTGTTGGTGCAGAAATCACAGAAAAGGGACACCATTGAGGGAAAGGGCCAGAATGCTTAAATAACATAACTTGAAGAAACCTTTGAAATGGCAATATGAAACTTGCCTACACTGTTTCCTTTTGAATGTCCCAAACCACCAAGTCTTAATGCTTGTGAGGTGGAGTTTGACGCTTATTGCTTCACAAGTTCAATAACATTAATGTCATGTTAGAGGGCTGGGCTCCAGGTTCCCAATCATTCCCGGAGCTCATGAGGTTGTTTTTGGTTTTGTTTTGGTGTTAGCATTAGGGTCACCAAAATGTGTGTTAGAAGTGCTAGAAGCAGAAACCCATTTTTCCTCACACATCTCCTGGTTTTTATGCAAAATGGACTGAAATAGTTGAGGTTTTAGTTTTAGGCATCTTTAGTTAATACTTCATCCCTTCATGGGGAGGTAAGGACAAAATTGTGATGAAGAGTAGTTTTACTGTAAAATCTTAGTTACATTGTAGTAGAGGAGGCTTACTTTGTACCTTTTGCATGAGCTTAGCAGTAGTAATAATAATTTTAAAAATAAACATAGCTATTGTATTTAACCTTGGACTGTGCAGTCAGCGGCATTCCAGCTATCTATGGCTTCTTTTCACCCAAGCTTCCCTTCAGGAAACAGAATAAATTAATGATACAAACAGGAAGCAGCTGTCGTTCACTAAATAATGATTAAAGTGGGGTCCCCTTGATGTGAGCAGAGGGAAAAGACCTGGAAACCGGTCAATAGCACTTTGATTAGTCTTTACAGAGAGTGCTCAGAATGGTTACACTCGAGCATTGGAGCTAGGAAGAATTATTTGTAAAAGAAATGTTTCACATTCATATTGATGTGTGATGGGAGTTGATGAGCAGAGAGAGGTGACTCTTCATCTTTGGTATCAGTCATGCGGAAAGAAGCACCAACCACTGTCCCATGGAACTCTAATTTCAGGACTTCTGAGGAAATCATCAGTAGCTGGTCTTGTTCTTCAGCTCCTTTCATTTGACATCACCAGTGTAAAATCCCAGCAGCAGTCCTGATTGTTTTATAATTATTTCTCTTTCTCTATAACTGAGATTTTTAACATAGGATCTTGAGAAGAACAAAGTGCTGAGAATGGGAGGGGGCTAAGAAGTGTATGAACCACACCATCTTCTTCCAATTATTTGAGGAGCATCACTTGTGGATTATGAATAGCCCATATTACTGAGGTACGCTGGGGCCCCAGTCATTGATCAGGGCCCCATTGTGCTAGGTACTGTACACACACACAGAACAAAAAGATTGTTTCCTGCCTCAAAGAGCTGACGATCTAATTGTAAGGTGAGAGAACAGATGGATATTGGCACAGATGGGGAAGAATAAGAAAACAATGAGATAAGCATGATAAACAGCAGTCACTAAATGATCTCAGAGTTTTATCATTAGTTATAATCAGGTGAGATAAAGCAAAAAATGTTCGGTTTCATTAGCGGAAGTGGTGACATCCTAATTTGATGAGGAAGTAAACTTTTCAGGGCTTTTGAGTTTGCTCTCTCGAGGGTAGACAGATGACATCTATTTCTATCGCAGCTGAGTTGACATATGTCATCAGATGCATCTTTAGTGGATGTCCTGCCTTGTTGCTGCATGCAGGGCCCATGTCAATACTTAAACAATATTTACCCATGGCAGTGGGAATTCAAGGTATGTCTACATGGCAGCTAGGAGAGAGCTTCTCAGCCTAGGTAGGCAGCCCACCTGACTTCCTAGGCTTGAGAGCCTGAGCGGCAGCCCAAGTTGCAACATCAACACTGCTACTTTTCAACACGCTAACTCAAGTCTTACTAGTGCAAGTCTGCCTACTTAGGCTGGGAAGCATTCTCCCCACTGCAGTGTAGACATACCTTGAACTCCCCACTGCCATAGGTAAATATGCTATTCTTAGTGGGCTAGTTCGAGCCTGGTAGCATAAGTCTGTCTACCTGGGCTCAGAGCCTCACTCCCAGGTTCAGTGTAGACCTACCCTGAGGGTCTCCTTTTGTGGTGATATTGGCTCCTGAGTTGCCACTTGGAGACCTTGAACTGGCTGAAAACCCAGCGTTGAAAAATCTAAGCCATTTGGCCTCTTGATTAGCTAAGTGGCACAAGATCAAAATGAAATGGAGGCTGTATGTTGGGAGAGATTTTTTGAATTTTAATTCAGAGATCAAACAAGGTTTTTAATGTCCCCCTTCTTCAAATATATCATTTAAATATGAAGAAATCTTTGCTCAGATCTCATTGTTCTGGCAATCAAGAGATTCAGGGTTTGGAGAATAATAAAGGGGAAAAGAGGAAGATTGGTGGTGACCCTTAAGACTCCATCTGGGATTTGAAGGACTCTCATCACATACCAGGACCTCCAAAGTGTGACAGTGAACCACTCTTGAGTCTGTAAACCAAATCTAGGTACCAGTTTTGTGTTAAAAAAATTGTAGAACTGGCTATTTTAAAATAGAAAGACAATGTGACATCTAATCAGAATGGGCCTGGTGACGTGTTTCTCTTCTCTGTCCCCAGAATGTTCCTACAGTCCATTCTAACTGGGCATAGATATGCAGGTTAGTATCCTCTTTGTGAATTGACTCCTGAATGTATTTAATTTTAACTGGGCACATATACCTCATGTGGTTCAGGTCCATTACTTCTGGTAACTGATGCATCGCTTCTTCACTTTCATGGGCTCTAAAACTAATTCATACATTAGAATTTTAAAAAGACAGAACTATTGTGTTAACAGCAGCTCAGTGGTCTGTGTCTCTCCAAGAGTCCCTCCAAGGAAGACGAAACAAAATCTAATAGTGGCCTTTCTCCCTCTGCTTTCCAATGAATATAAAAACCAAGGGAGTCCTCCCCTGCCTGACACTAGTCCAAACTTTGCTAATTAAAGTTTTTTTCACATGCGCCTAATGAGCTGCAGCCAAGCAGACTGCAACAACAGAAACAAGGTATGTGTGAAACTCCCTCCAGATAATCTATGGCTGGATTTTGCCTTGTCTACTTGAGAAAAAGCTACTGATTCAACTAAATGGGTTTAGAAATGGATTTAAGTAATCCAGTACAATTCGCTTTGTGTGGACATGCCTACAAAAGGCACTCATAAACTGAAATAACCAAAGAGTCCTGTGGCACCTTATAGACTAACAGACGTATTGGAGCATGACCCATGCTCATGCTCCAATACATCTGTTAGTCTATAAGGTGCCACAGGACTCTTTGCTGCTTTTACAGATCCAGACTAACACGGCTACCCCTCTGATACATAAACTGAAATAAAGAGTGTTCAAACCAAGGAACCCATTTTAGCTAAATAAGTTTCTAAACCTCAGGTAAAATGCCTTAGAAAAATTTCCTTGATGCAGATGAATCCTTAGAAAACAGCAATGTCTTACTTATTCTCATCCCTATTCAGGAAAGCACTTAAGCAAAGCACCTTACCTTCCGGAACTGAAGCCTCTATCAGTAACATTCATAGTGCAATCCTAATCTAATGTCAAAAAGGAAAAATATGGGCAAAATGTGAATGGCACCAATGTTCCATCATCCCCATGACCTGAGGTTAATGCTAGTGTTCCAGGTTGTTCTAGTTTTAGGTTATCTAAACTATCAGCACCGGACTCAGCTAAGTGTGAGAAAATTCAGTCATGAGTGTCAAGGATACTTAGCAGCCTTCAGTAGGTCTTCAAACAATCATACTTGGTGGGTCACTCCTTAATATACTGATGGTCTCCTTTTCCAGATGTTCAAACCTGATTCCACGCAGTCTAGGTAGCTATGATGCTTGGCTTATATGGAGTCAAAAAACTATTAAGCGTCTCAGATGAAAAATAAATTTACTTTCCTATGATGAGTGTTTGCTGCTTGGTTACATCTCCTCATTTTGGTGATCCATCTATTTCCTCTACTTGGTATATAATTCTCTCTCTCTCTTGGTATCTAATCTTCTCTTATTGCCAATAGTCCCCACTGCTCCGATATCCATTTGTCACTTATTCAGTTTGCGTCTGTCTTGCTGTGAGCCAGCAGTGCCAAGTAGCGCCTGAAGCCGGGTGATTATAATTCAGAAAGTCAAAAAGGCCTCCAAAAATCTTTCGAATTCTGGACAAGATACAACTATGAGAGTGTCACTGCATAAATATGAGCAGATGCTTATGCAGTGTTACAGAAACACTTTCCTGGACCACCCAGAAGAGCACAATTTGAGACCCACAAGTTACAAATTTAGGCCCTGGTTTTGCATACACTTATGGACCTATACTTAACTCTACTCCAAGTGTGAAATCAATGGAATAGCTCATGGTAGTGGAGCTGAAGCATGTTTTAAGATTTTGCTGGATCAGGGACTTAATTCTTTAGCCAACATTGCTTCCAGGAGATGCAGTAATACTAGACAATTCCTCGATCTATTTATCAAAGCACTCAGAGGTAGAGGAAACAATAATAAATATAGAGCAAACAAAATTAGTCTGTATTCTGAGTATTTGAACAAACAAAGTAAAAAACTAAACCCCTCAAAGCAAACCTCTTGACTCCTGCCAATCCACATTCTCATGTTTAGTTTGAATTAAATTAATGTATGAAGGTTCAGGAAATACAACTTCATGTCTCTGATTTTTCTTGGGCAGGCACTGAAATACCAAAAAGGGCAGCTTAGTCTTTATCACAATGTACAATTGAAGGAAAGTGAGAGGGTATTATTCATGTGGGTGTGACATGTGAGTGTTGATTCACCCTTCCACCCTCAAGCACTTCCTAAGCCCTCCAACATTTAGAGCTGCTTTTGGAAGGGTCCTTATTTGGCTAACAGGATTGCATGTTTTTGGCCTGCACTTTTTCCTCCCTGCTACAAGTTATTGTTGTAGTAATAGATTTTTCCCCCCAAAGATTAGACTCCTTATTGCTAAGAATAGCATCTGCTGTTACGCTAACAGTAACAAAAATGACAAAGACTGTCAACAAGCTTATTGTCACATACGGCAAGAATCCAACTCCACCCATCGCCCGAGCAATACATTTCCAAAACTTTCTGGGTGCAGCATGGATCTTCTTTTTTAGCCACCTTCTGAAGAATCCATGATCAGTGTGAGAAACGGAATAGCAAAGTAAGATGGTCAGTTCTGATCCAGCAAATTCTATGTTGCCATGAACCTTCTAATAATAATGCATAACTGAAAACAGAGCATTTGAATCCATGCCAATTGATTGGGCTTGTTTCAACACCGAGTAGTTTGTACGTAGCTCCCAGAAATATATAGGGAACTGCTTGAAATTCAGAACTGATTGGAAATAGTTATCTTCATGGATGCCCTCTACCCTGTTGTGAACTGGAAACAGTGTAAATTAACTCCATATGTACAGTTTTCATTTCAGTTTTGTCTGCGTACTCTTCAGATATCCCTACTCTTCTGGAACTGATGGCTCAATGCAATGTTTCCCTAAGTGTGGGGTATGAGCCCCCAAGAGGGGGAGGCTGGTAGGACTCCTAGGAAGGGCGTGTGAATGGAGCACTGGCAGACCTCTCAATTGTTCTTCAGAGTCTTAGCATTCATTTTTCTGAAAAGTAAGTCTCAGCTCTTATGGCTGCAAAGAAAACCTTCAAAACATGTCCCAAGTATAAATGATGAAGTAATGTCTGCTTGAGTTTGCAAAGAATCTGAAACAATACAACCAAGGTGTGAACTGCTCCATTAGTTTCAGTGGGAGCTAATTTAGATGCTAAAGGTGATACTTTAAATGTATCATTATTAACTACTTCACTGCTCTTCATAGCATTGTAAATATAATTCTGAGTTAAAACTCATCCAACTGGAACAAAACATCACGTGACCTGTTCCAACTGTGAACTAGCAAATACTTGCAACGAACTATTTGGGAATAGTGTATAGGCCAGGAATTGTTTATATAAATTATATGGCAAATATTGTATACTATATTCAAAACCTTAAACTGCTTGGACAATTTCAATCAGAAAAAGAGGCCTTAATTTTTTGAATGAATTATTGCCTGAGATGCACTGATCACACTAACTGGAGGCATGGTTGGGATGTTTTGAGAGGAAAACGTATATGTAATCAGAAGAATGGGGTACAGCTATCCCATCCCTGGTTCCATTGGTCAACCTGAATGTAGTGTTTTTGTGAAGGAATTAATCTGCACTGCGGCTGTCCTCTTTTATGAGTTCCAATAAGCTTCATGATTAGTCTCATAGACTCTAAGGTCAGAAGGAACCATCATGATCATCTAGTCTGACCTCCTGCACACTGCAGGCCACAGAACCTCACCCATCCACTCCTTAATAGACCCATAACCTCTGGCTGAGTTATTAAAGTCCTCAAATCATGAATTTAAGACTTCAAGTTACAGACAATCTGCCATTTCTACTAGTTTAAACCTGCATTTGACCTGTGCCCCATGCTGCAGAGGAAGGCGAAAAACCTCCAGTGTCTCTGCCAATCTGACCAGAGGGAAAATTCCTTCCTGATCCCAAATATGGCGACCAGTTGGTCCCTGAACATATGGGCAAGACCCACCAGCCAGACACCTTCGAAAGAATTGTCTGTAGTAACTCAGAGCCCTCCCCACTTAGTGTCCCATCACCAGCCATTGAAGATATTTGCTATTAGCAGTCGCATCATAACATCCCCTCCTTAAACTTATCAAGTTCAGTCTTGAAGCCAGTTAGATTTTTTGCCCCCACAACTCCCTGTGAAAGGCTGTTCCAGAACTTCACTCCTCTGATGGTTAAAAACCTTCTAATTTGAAGCCTAAACTTGTTGATGGCCAGTTTATATCCATTTGTTCTTGTGTCCACATTGGTGCTTAGCTTAAATAACTCCTCTCTCTCCCTCGTATTTATCCTTCTGATTTATTTAAAGAGAGCAATCATATATCCCCTCAACCTTCTTTTGGTTAGGCTAACCAAGCCAAACTCTTTGTCTCCTCTTATAAGGTAAGTTTTTCATTCCTCTAAATGATCATCCTAATAGCTCTTCTCTGCACCTGTTCCAGTTTGAATTCATCTTTCTTAAACTTGAGAGACCAGAACTACACGCAGTATTCCAGATGAGTCTGAGCAGTGCTTTATATAACAGTACTAACACTTTCCTGTCTCTACTGGAAATATCTTGCCTGATGCATCCTAGGACTGGATTAGCCTTTTTCACGAATGCATCACATTGGCAGCTCATAGTTAGCCTGTCATCAACCAATACACCCAGGTCTTTCTCCTCCTCTGTCACTTCTAACTGATATGTCCACAGCTTATAGGAAAAATTCTCATTGTTAGTCCAGAAGTGTATGACCTTTCACTTTGCACTATTAAATTTCATCCCATTTCTATTACTCCAGTTTTCAAGGTCATCCAGATTTTCTTGTATGATATTCCAGTCCTCCTTTGGATTGGCAGTACCTCCCAACTTTGTGTCACCTACACTTTTTATTAACACACACCTACTTTTTGTGCCAAGGTCAGTACTAAAAATGTTAAATAAGATTGGCCCTAAGACCCAGTCGCTGAGGAACTCCACTAGTAACTTCCTTCCAGCCTGATAGTTCACCTTTCAATGTGACCCGTAGTAGTATTCCCTTTAACCAGTTCCTTATCCACCTTTCAGTTTTCATATTAATCCCCACCTTCTCCAATTTAGCTAATAATTTCTCATTTGGAACTGTATCAAACTGTTATTATAGTACTAGAGACAGCTGTCTTCCTATTAACAGAAAAAAGTCACTATGTCAGAATTTTGTTCAAACAAAAAAAGGTATAGGAATATAGGAATTGCCATACTAGTTCAGATCAATGGTTTATTTAGTCAAATATTGCGTTGCCAACAGAGGCCAATACCTGATGCTTCAAAGGAGGGTGTAAAATCCCCCAGGTGGGCAACTATGCACTAACATGTCTATGGAAGAAGTTTCTTCTGGAGAGTAGGCAGTTAGTGATTGGCTTTGCTCCTGAAGCATGAAGGTTTCCATCCTTTATACGTGTTTCTCCTATATAATGTAATGATGGATATTCTTGTTAATCATTATTGCACCCTGTATCTCAAAGCAGCACCCTGGAATCCCCATATTCGCCACTGACACATCATTATGATATGTTTTGTACAAAGTATGCCTTGTGAAGTATTATTTTGAAAGTCTGGATATGTTGAACTTTAATGTCCTGTTGGATTGTATGTGTTAGCATTGTATGTGGAGTTATGAAGTTTTGCTATGAGTGTGTTACTGAGATATGTTGGGAACTCCCACAACCAGCCTTTCAGATACAACAATGGAGTAGCCAGATGCGCTGATGATCTATTGGATGGAATCCAGTCTCCCAGTGACCATCTCAGAGAGAGAGCACATAGACCACGGAGAATGCTTGACCAATGGGAGAAGACCCCCCACATCATTGCCATAGATCTTTCCAGCAAGCTGGAAGAAACTATAAAAGAGGGGAAGTGACATCATGATTTGGCCTTACTTCCCCTACAACTCAACACCTGGGAACACATCAGGAGGAGAAAGACTTTGAGCTGGAGAGGGTAATCCCGGGCTGGAGGAGAGTTCCAGCCTGTGCATTGAAGATCTGTGACCTGTTTGTACCATCTATCAGGGTGAGATACTGCTTGATTCAAATCCTGTTTAGTTTATAGAACTCAGATTGTGAATTTACTTTTATTTCTTAGGTAATAAACTTTGATCTCTACACTTACTACTTATAATCATTTAAAATCTATCATTCTGTATTTTACAAATCTGTTTTATATTTTACCTAAAACAGTGTATTTTGGTTGAATTGCTTGGGAAATCTCAGCTCCATTTACAAAGGCTAGCATGTCCTCTCCACATCAAGGGAGGGGCGGGCTGGATGATGAACTTACACTGGTCAGGCTTCTGACTAGGGCAAGATGATACAGTTCTGGGGTGCAAGGCTAGGAAGCTGGGGGGAATTGTCTGGAACCTCTCTATTGTTGGTTCATGAGTAGCTGGGAGAAGCATTCATGTAACTCAGTTGGGTGTGTCCCTGCCTATAGATGTCTGTGTAAGTGCAGTACCTGCCAGAGGTTTGTAGCTTGCCAACAGCATCACAATGTGGGAGGGAGCCCACATTGGTGAGACAGAAGGCTCAGTGGTCACACAGTCCACGTTGCACCCTGGGAACCCCATTGCAATCATATATATGTCCAATCCTTTTCTGGATTTCCTTGCTTCACTAATATCTTGTGGCAGTGAGCAGTTTCCTCATCACTGAGTTAATCTGTCTCAATTGAGGACATCAGGTACTTTGTTTATTATTACCTTTACTTTCTGTGCTTCATTTTCATTTGAAACCAGGGACCCAGTTCTGCTTCATGTAGCCCTGCCTCCCGTAGAACGTTTTTCAGGTATAGCTCCACCCTCCCTGCACACCCCAGCTTGCACCAGTTTAGTGAAGGAGAAATCCTAAGGTTGATGGTTGTTCCCCTTTGTGTTAGCATGAAATTCTACTGGTTTAGGTAGCAGACCACCAAAGGTAATCTGTTATATAGTAGCCAAGGTACATTTGTGAAATGGACAGTGCTAAAGTTCATTCCAGGCATGAGATATGACACTCAGAAACAGGGTGTAGTCCTCATTTTCAAGAATCTGCTTCTATCTTTAACTTTCATCCAGCTCCTTAATTTGTTTTCAGGAAATCACCTTTCCCCTCCAAATGAATGCATTTCCAAGGTGGCGTGATATTTCCAGACTTTGGATATTTTTTCCCCCAGAAGTTCCAGCAAATCCTAAATCTGTCAGCATGCCAGGAAATGCAGGAAGTGAAACATCTAAACTTCCCATCATATTTTCATGGAGGGGTCAGAACTGTCCTTGCCCTGGGGCATGAGCACCAATTTACCATCATTCTTTTGCTTCTAGCACAGGAAACGTTCCAATACAAGATCCAGAACCAAAACCACTCTGTATCCTTTAATGGTAATTCCATGATTAGTATATGCGTTTATGGGCTGGCTATCTTTGGTCTAACTAATACTCAACCCCAAGTATGAGGAGCTGGCATTCTGCTATTGTGCCTTCATTTTCCACTGCTGCTGCCTCTTCCTCCCAAGGTGGTTGATAAAATAGGCTCACTCGCACATGCCATGAATGCCACATTCCAGGATTATGGCACAGTGGCACAAAGCCTGTATTGTGCAACTTTGCAGCCCTGCTAATTGTCTTCCACCAAACAACAATTTGTTGGCAGGGAGGCTTGTATAATTACATAACTATAGATGGCCTGATTCGTAAACAGATCTCTGGAACGTGTCTGTCTTCCCTTATTTTGGGTAAACAGCAAGTTGGGTCTGGCCGTCACCTTGATGCTGTTTATAAGAGCAAGAAACACATTCAGGGGCACAAACAAAGTCTTGGCAACAAATGATAATTTATGGCATCACCTTTTCTTTGTGATAGAAAGGCAGAAATCAGGACTGGAATTCCTGGAAATGTGTTCTTATAAATAACTTTAAGGTATGCAGTGCTGGATTCCTTAGTTATGCCTCAGACATAATTAGAAGGCTTTCCTCTGGGATGGCAGAGGAACTCAGTTTCTCTGATCATTGAGCAGTGAATCACCCCCTACACTTTTCTAACAATAGAGTTCTACCTTGACTGGAAAGGCCTAGAGTGCTGCAGTGAGAGGAGGAATTAGGCTACCATGTTCATACCAGTCTACTTTCCTCCTCCCTCCCCCACATCCCACTGCTCAAGTGTTAGATGTCAACACTAACCTGAAGTAATCAGCCTCTTTTGGGGGGGAGGGGGGAAACAACAGCAATTGGCCTTTATTTTTATTTATTCCTGGGATTCCCAGCACTACTCCAGGATCTAAAGAGACTGCCTGTTTCTGGGTGAGAAGATTTTAATCTTCATATTCATTCAATCTGACCCTTCAAAAATAAGTTCTGGAAGACAGGCCTTTTGTTTCACATAGGGACAATGGTAATGAAAATTGGGACTCTCATCCAATAGCTCACCTGAGCAAGAGGAGTGCCAGGAAGAAGAAACTTATGTCCATATTCAGTCTTGTGGAAGGAGCTGAAATGACTATCCAGTCTTAATTTAACTCTTAATTTAACACAAGGTTTCCCCATGTTCAAGCATTAGTGGGTATTCTAACCCAGGGAGGACATGTCTCCCACAGATAAGAGAGGAAATTAGTCTCTGTGTTGGTTTTAACCTTTTGAGCCTCCACACAATGTGACATCGATGGTCCAAATCTCTAGCCTGGAGGAATCTCTCCACTGAGATGAAGGGAGAAGTCAGTCTCCACGTTAACTAACTTCTGGGCTTCTTGTACTGCTCCCCCTGAACCCTAAAACCAGATGGAGAATAAGGGACGTCAGAAGGAAAAAATAGTGATTTAAGGTAGAATTTCTTACTACCTGTTTTTCTTCTGGGTGAAGACTGAATTGACTAAAATAAAAGCACTCTTAAAGTCTGTTCCAAAGCCTCTTGAATCAATGACCATTGACTTTTGTGGGCTTTGGATCAGGCCCTTAGGAAGGTAGCAATGAAGCTGACTTTCCCAGAGCCAGCAACAGAGGTTTATTGCTTACCAGTTTAGGTCATCAGCTACAAAGTAATCTTATTGCACTTTTTCTCTGGTGCTTCTAACTGCAGTCTACCAATGACAAGCATCCCTTCTCTATCTCATTGCACCCGAAAAGCTCCGGGCACTGCATTCCAATCATAGAAATAGAGTAGAAAAATGTTGGGAGGCTACTGTAGTATTATAACTTGGCAGTGGCTAGTTCTGTGTATCCCTCTTCCTCCAGCCTAACCTTCCGCACTGTTAGATTCAATTTCATACATAAATATCCTGCATATTGACGTCACTGTAGGCCTTGAGAAATTACATCCCTGCCTCTTCGCTACGCACAGATAGCATAGGGGAAAGGGAGGCAGAAAAGAAGCAACAGCATCTTGGAAGATGAAGTATTAGTATATTATTGTATTAATCACCTCACTCCCTTAGCAGCTATGCACCAGCTGTGAAGAAAACAAAGATTACCTTTGCCAGTGTATCCCTTCGGATTTGGCTAATCAAGTATCTAAAATTCCTGCTCATGGTCACATTTGTTACTGACTGAGGGAGATGTGGGGAGGAACTCTGCCCTAGCAATGCATACTTCTATCCCTTACTACTCCTAGGACTCTGCGTGCATATGTGCATGCACACACACACACACACACACACACACACACACACACACACACACACACACTTTAACATGGAAGTTGTGCAGAATCATTGATACTAAATCTAATTGATTTCCAATTACTGATTGGTAACCTAAAGAGCACTTCAGGTTCATGTGTTCATGTCCATTTGAAAAATAAGGCCATGCTTGTAACCATTGATGCTGGAACTAGGGATGCTGGGGGTGCTGCTGCACCCCCTGGCTTGAAGTGGTTTTCATCACATACAGGGTTTAGAGTTTGTTTCAATAGCTCTCAGCACCCTGCTATAAAAATTGTTCCAATGCCCCTGCTTCTAACTGTCCCTCATTATGAAGCCTGCTCCCCTCAGTCATTACCAGAGGCTGGTTGGCTGGGTCATATGATGAATCAAACACAGCCCATTCTGCCCATACCTTCTCCCCAGTTCTGATTTCCCCCACACTCATTTCTCCACCTGTGTTTTGTTGTTGTTTTTCCTTAGCAAAATATTGTATGTCACAGATTGGGGCGCTTTCAGTTTTCTAGGCTCTGTGAACCAGTTTGCCCTAGCTTCGTACCCAAATTTGCCTCAATCCATCTACACACTTTATGGGTTTCTTTCTAATGCAACCCAATTCTAACTTGGAGGGACCATGTGAACAATGGTGTTTGGTTAAGTTCTATCTTGACATGTTCTAGCCTGTTTTAACAATGCACACTTTACCTGGAACTGAAGTTACTTTGTTCTTGTGTTAGTAATTCCCCATCTCTCATTCAACCCTGGATTCCCACTACCACATTCTGTAATGGACCTTCTCCCCTACTGGGGAAAATGGCAACTTTTCTCATTCCTTGCCAGGTGATGACAGGGATTTGGACAGCTCTGTTTATGGAGATTGGGATCTCCCAGTTCCAGTGAGTGACTCCTTTGCCATTAACAAGGTCTCTTATGTTTATAACCCATGGTACACTACTTCATCCATGGACAGAAACAGGTGTAATTTTGGAGAATGTCTATATAACCCTGAACTTTTAATCTAGCTACTGTTATTTGCTGTGCCATATACATTGCTCACAATGAATTTTTATGTAGGCCGACAAGCACAAGGGAGGTTGGACACTCTGACCCAAGAAGCTTTTAATGCTTACTGGCAAGGGGGGCACAGAGGGGTCATAGGGATCTCCTGTGTATGGCAAGTACATTCTAGTTCACCAAAGAGTGTCATGCAAGGTCTCAAATAAAAGCCGGTGTCTCACTAGTCACTAATATTGTCATGAAACATTATGCATGTTATGTAAGGAGTTATGTATATACACTGAAAATTATGTTCTTACAGTCTTACACAATGTTCCGAAGATTCAGAGCAGGCTACACAGCGGGGACAGAAGGCCAGCGAGGATAATTGGCGGCATGTGACTTCCAGAAGAGGAAAGAGTACCAGAAATGTCCATGTACCAGAAACACAGATGCAGGTGAGCAACCGTTTTCATGTTCTCTCCGCAGGTACTAGTGCAGAGAGTGGAGTGGATGATACATCTGAGGGAACAGAGCAGAAGGAGACTCCACTGATTGGAAGGCATGAGATGCACCGTCCTAGGGATGGGGGTTCCACGACCACCACTCCCAAGAGGAGGAGGAGGAGGGTGGTGGTGGTCAGGGACTCTCTCCTCAGGGGGACTGAGTCATCTATCTGCCTCCCTGACCGGGAAAACCGAGAGGTGTGCTGCTTGCCAGGGGCTAGGATTCATGATGTGACGGAGAGACTGCCGAGACTCATCAAGCCCTCAGATCGCTACCCCTTCCTGCTTCTCCACGTGGGCACCAATGATACTGCCAAGAATGACCTTGAGCGTATCACTGCAGACTACGTGGCTCTGGGAAGGAGGATAAAGGAGTTTGAGGCGCAAGTGGTGTTCTCGTCTATCCTCCCTGTGGCAGGAAAAGGCCAGGGTAGAGACCGTCGAATCGTGGAAATCAACGAATGGCTACGCAGATGGTGTCGGAGAGAAGGGTTTGGATTCTTTGACCATGGGATGGTCTTCCAAGAAGAAGGATTGCTAGGCAGAGACGGGCTCCACCTCACGAAGAGAGGGAAGAGCATCTTTGCAAGCAGGCTGGCTAACCTAGTGAGGAGGGCTTTAAACTAGGTTCACCAGGGGAAGGAGACCAAAGCCCCAAGGTAAGTGGGGAAGTGGGATATCGGGAGAAAGCACAAGTAGGTGAGTGCAAGAGGGGAGGGCTCCTGCCCCATACTGGGACAGCAGGACGATCAGGGAATTATCTTACATGCCTATACACAAATGCAAGAAGCCTGGGGAACAAGCAGGGAGAACTAGAAGTCCTGGCACAGTCAAGGAATTATGATGTAATTGGAATAACAGAGACTTGGTGGGATAACTCACATGATTGGAGTACTGTCATGGATGGATATAAACTGTTCAGGAAGGATAGGCAGGGCAGAAAAGGTGGGGGAGTTGCGTTGTATGTAAGAGAGCAGTATGACTGCTCAGAGCTCCAGTATGAAACTGCAGAAAAACCTGAGAGTCTCTGGATTAAATTTAGAAGTATGAACAACAAGGGTAATGTCGTAGTGGGAGTCTGCTACAGACCACCAGACCAGGGGGATGAGGTGGATGAGGCTTTCTTCCAGCAACTAACAGAAGTTGCTAGATCACAGGCCCTGGTTCTCATGGGTGACTTTAATCACCCCGATATCTGCTGGGAGAGCAATACAGCAGTGCACAGACAATCCAGGAAGTTTCTGGAAAGTGTAGGGGACAATTTCCTGGTGCAAGTGCTGGAGGAACCAACTAGGGGAAAAGCTCTTCTTGACCTGCTGCTCACAAACAGAGAAGAAATAGTAGAGGAAGCAATAGTGGATGGGAACCTGGGAGGCAGTGACCATGAGATGGTTGAGTTCAGGATCCTGACACAAAGAAGAAAGGAGAGCAGTAGAACAGCGACCCTGGACTTCAGAAAAGCAAACTTCGACTCCCTCAGGGAACTGATGGGCAAGGTCCCCTGGGAGAATAACATGACAGGGAAAGGAGTCAAGGAAAGCTGGCTGTATTTTAAAGAATCCTTATTGAGGTTGCAGGAACAAACCATCCCGATGTGTAGGAAGAAAAGTAAATATGGCAGGCGACCAGCTTGGCTTAACAGTGAAATCCTTGCTCGTCTTAAACACAAAAAAACAGCTTACAAGAAGTGGAAGATTGGACAAATAACCAGGGAGGAGTATAAAAGTATTGTTCAGGCATGCAGGAGTGAAATTAGGAAGGCCAAATCACACTTGGAGTTGCAGCTAGCCGGAGATGTTAGGAGTAACAAGAAGGGTTTCTTCAGGCATGTTAGCAACAAGAAGAAATTAAAGGAAAGTGTGGGCCCCTTGCTGAATGAGGGAGGGAACCTAGTGACAGAGGATGTGGAGAAAGCTAGTGTACTCAATGCTTTTTTTGCCTCTGTCTTCACAGACAAGGTCAGCTCCCAGACAGCTGCACTCTGCAGCACGGTATGGGGAGGAGGTGACCAGCTCTCTGTGGAGAAAGAAGTAGTTCGGGACTATTTAGAAAAGCTGGATGAGCACAAGTCCATGGGGCCGGATGTGCTGCATCCGAGGGTGCTAAAGGAGTTGGCCGATGAGATTGCAGAGCCATTGGCCATTATCTTTGAAAAATCATGGCGATCGGGGGAGGTCCCGGATGACTGGAAAAAAGCTAATGTAGTGCCCATCTTTAAAAAAGGGAAGAAAGAAGATCCAGGGAACTACAGGCCAGTCAGTCTCACCTCAGTCCCTGGAAAAATCATGGAACAGGTCCTCAAGGAATCAATTCTGAACCACTTAAAGGAGGGGAAAGTGATCAGGAACAGTCAGCATGGATTCACCAAGGGCAAATCATGCCTGACTAACCTAATTGCCTTCTATGATGAGATAACCGGCTCTGTGGATGAGGGGAAAGCAGTGGATGTGCTATTTCTGGACTTTAGCAAAGCTTTTGATACAGTCTCCCACAGTATTCTTGCCAGCAAGTTAAAGAAGTATGGGCTGGATGAATGGACAGTAAGGTGGATAGAAAACTGGCTAGATGGTCGGGCTCAACGGGTAGTGATCAATGGTTCCATGTCTAGTTGGCAGCCGGTATCAAGTGGAGTGCCCCAAGGGTCGGTGCTGAGGCCGGTTTTGTTCAATATCTTCATTAACGATCTGGAGGATGGTGTGGACTGCACCCTTAGCAAGTTTGCAGATGACACTAAACTGGGAGGAGTGGTTGATACGCTGGAGGGTAGGGATAGGATACAGAGGGACCTAGACAAATTAGAGGATTGGGCCACAAGAAATATGATGAGGTTCAACAAGGACAAGTGCAGAGTCCTGCACTTAGGACGGAAGAATCCCATGCATTGCTACAGACTAGGGACCGAATGGCTGGGCAGCAGTTCTGCAGAAAAGGATCTAGGGGTTACGGTGGATGAAAAGCTGAATATGAGTCAACAGTGTGCCCTTGTTGCCAAGAAGGCTAATGGCATTTTGGGTTGTATAAGTAGGGGCATTTCCAGCAGATCGAGGGACGTGATCATTCCCCTCTATTCAGCACTGGTGAGGCCTCATTTGGAGTACTGTGTCCAGTTTTAGGCCCCCACACTACAAGAAGGATGTGGATAAATTGGAGAGAGTCCAGCGGAGGGCAACAAAAATGATTAGGGGGCTGGAGCACATGACTTATGAGGAGAGGCTGAGGGAACTGGGATTTTTTAGCCTGCAGAAGAGAAGAATGAGGGGGGATTTGATAGCTGCTTTCAACTACCTGAAAGGGGGTTCCAAAGAGGATGGATCTAGACTGTTCTCAGTGGTAGAAGATGACAGAACAAGGAGTAATGGTCTCAAGTTGCAGAGGGGGAGGTTTAGGTTGGACATTAAGAAAAACTTTTTCACTAGTAGGGTGGTGAAGAACTGGAATGGGTTACCTAGGGAGGTGGTGGAATCTCCTTCCTTAGAGGTTTTTAAGGTCAGGCTTGACAAAGCCCTGGCTGGGATGATTTAGTTGGGTTTGGTCCTGCTTTGAGCAGGGGGTTGGACTAGATGACCTCCTGAGGTCCCTTCCAACCCTGAGATTCTATGATTCTATGATTCCGTGTTTAGGGATTGGTCACCAGCAAAGGTGAAAAAAGGGTTTTCTGCCAGACAAGAACTGTTATCTATCTGGCTGTTCATATGTCAGTTACGTATTGTAGGGTTCACAATGGGTCTCCTCTCACCAGTCTGAACTTACTGCTAATGAAAGATTGTGAAAACTTTAAAGAGAGAAGAGAAAAGGAACAGGAAAAAACAATCAGTAGGGGGTGAGGGGGGTGAACCCTGTCTTGAGGTGCACAACTTTGCTTGAGTATATCTGGAGGGACAAAGAAGACACCCTGGCATCCTTCACCGAGGAAGTAGACAGACAATGAGTTTGCTGCATGAAAATGGGGTCTCAGGCCTCGTTGAAAATGCAGGAGAGAACTTTGGGTGAGATAAACTTCTGTAGACAGGAAGGTAACTGGTTAGTAAAATTTAGTTTCCAGAAAGCATGTTATGATTTTTTGTATGTAACCATATGCTTCCAATATTTTTACTCACTATCACTTAAATCTTTGTTCTTTGGTAATAAACTTATTCCCACTCTCACTAGAAATATGTCTAACTGCTGTGGTTTTAAGCAAAGTGGTGATCCTGCGTGGAACCTTACAAGCTGGTGTGTGCTGTTCCTCAGCCTGGTAATTACGTGAGTGCTCAGTGGGCAAGGGGCTGGACACGTCACAGAATGCTCCAAAGACTCAGGGACAGATGTGTGTCTATTGCTAACTTGCAGAGAGAGAGCGAGGCCTGCAGAGGCCTGGAAGGCAGTGCTTGTGGTGCGAGGGGCTGGTGGTTTCAGGGGACTAATCCACAGCAGGCACAGACAATATTGCCTTGTGCTACAGGCAGGTGATGGTGAAGTGCCTCACAACCTGGGGTACCCCTGGGGAGTGTCACAGGTACATGCTGCCTTATGCTATCTACTTGCAGCAATTAGTAAAGTCACAGTTATAAAAACTGACCCCTACCTAGTGCTCTTAATACATATCAAGTCTTTCCAAAAGGTGAGAGAGTATTGTTATGCTGGAGCTGGTCCAAAAACGGCAGATATTTTGTGTGGAAAATTTTAAAGAATTTGTTGTTTAACGGGATTCTATCAGGAATGAATTTTGGTTTATTAAAAAATTGTGTGGGGAAAAATATTTTTTGTTTATTTTTGACCCACTTTTTCTTTTTTGGCCCCTGTAAAAGGAGGAGGAAGGAAAAAACTGCAAATGTTTCACTTTCTAGTTTCCTAGGGTTTTTTTGTTTGTTTTTTTTCAATGAAACTTTAAAAAGAACCCTCCTAATTTTTTCATTAATTTCCTTTTTATAAAAGGCTATTTTTGATTAACAATTTTCGTTTGACAAATTTTGACCAGTTCTGCATTAGCCACATTTCACAGGTGCTTTGTGAAATGTTGCTCATAGTTTTGGAGGGCATTCCCATCTTGGAGAAGCCGCCTTTCCATTTGCAAGACAACTATATTAGGGAGAGACTATTAACAATAATGTCAATTCCCAACATGGAGATCTTTATGGAGAGTGATCTTACAGTGTTTGGGCTGGGAGTTTCAAATGATCTTAAGGAAGGCAAATGCCCAGACAGCTCCCTTAGTCTGTTTATAAAATTCCAGCTTTACTCTATTGGGCGGAAAGGGTTAAACAACATAATACAAAGGACTTGGTCACCATATTCCTGCTGGTTGACTATGGAGGGGATTTATTGCATCAGCATGAAATCTCTTCCCCAAAAGAATGATCATATCAGGACTTCTTGTCTGAGACAATCATTGCCAAGTCAGGACTTCTTTGACACAAGACTCTTTTTTCATCCATACATCAGCAAATGGCTTGCAAGAACACTTGCTTGTGCAAGAGATTGATCCACAACAGGTGGAAAATTCCTCGTCCCATCTCAGAAGGTCTGGTATGTTGACATGCGAGACCTCTGCTCCTAGGAATATCTATGACCCATGAGAAAACTGAAGGAGGCTGTGTAAGAAGTGAAGAACTGCAGGGCAAGGATGTCATGGACTATATGAAGAAAATGATGCTGGGCAAGGACATGATGCTAGGGAGGTACTGAGGAGAGGTACCAGTCCCTTACTTCTGCCTGGGGAAAGTGGCTATGTGTTGCATGCCTGGAATTCTTATGTACAATTTTGTGTCATTGTCCTTAAATGACTAAACATTTTATTAACATGTGTTGAAACATGTTAAAAATTTTGCATGAAATTGTCACTGACACTTTGTTAATGTTGACCACATCTATTTATTATCATTTTAAAACCCCAGCCAGGTGCTGGTACTCTGTTATTAGCATGATGGATGCAACTCGATCTCTCTCCTGGTACATGTCGATTACCCTGCCATTAGAGCTGGCCAAAACCCAGGGCATTTTTCATGATTTTTTCCTCCTGGACTTTGTCAACATTGAGATACATTCAACATTTTTCCACCAGCTCTTCCTGCCACGCAACATTCTTCATTATACACATCTGACCCGTATCTCTTATATCATTCCATTCATCCTAGAGCACTAAACTGTGGGATATATGCTCTGGAAAGATGCAGTGAGAGCTGCAGCTGGGGAAGCTTCATAGATTTTAAGGCTAGAAGGGGACCATTATGGTAATCTGGTCTGACCTCCTGAATTCCTGAATCAAGCCTACGTTGTGTGGTTGAGAAAGAGCATAGCAAGTTGGACATTTCAGCTTGCCATTCGCTGTTGGCCAAAACAAGAAGAAACTGAAGGGGAGGGGCAGTGGGGTAGAGGAAGCTCTTGGAGGAGGGGAGGGGGCTCCCTGAAAATGCTGACATGAATTTAATGAGCAAGTACATTTCTAAGTATATGCACAGCGGGTAGCACAACAGAGAACCAGGCCAAGATTCCTAAATGGCCAATGAGTTTCCGGCAGGTTGAAGTCATGTCTGCTACAGAGTACTCCCCACTGACACCCAGAGCCAGAGAATCCTTGGCAGAGCAAAAAGAGCTGCCGCCAGCCTGAATCCTCAAAACACCAAGGAAGCCTTTATTCTAGGTTACAGGATCCTGTTGTTTCTCTCTTGGAACTACTTGGGAGTCGTTTTTTGAATTGCACATGCAATAAATATGTGTGGAGTCTCCTCTGTTAAATTGTGGAGCACGTGTGAATAGTGGTGTATCCAGCAGAACCCCAACGATATGAACACCAGAGTTACAGACTTACCGTGCAACCAGACCCCCTGTGGAACTGGAAGGCCTCAATCAGGCAACAGCGCAGACCAAAAAAACCCCCAACAAACAAATACTATCTCGGGGCTTTAGCCATGGGAGGCTGGGGATGCAGCTGTGGGTGGGTGTGCGCCAGGGCTCTGGGTGGGAGGTAGGGGAGGGGGGACTTGGGGTTTCTGATCCTCAGGAGCACTGGGGCTCAGGGCTTCAACGCCACATGGGGTGCTGGGGCTCGGGGCTTTAGCTGATTTCAGCCCCAGTGCTCCCCCTGTAGCTAAAGCTCCTAGCCCTAGAGTGCCTCCTCCCCCGCTGAAGCTGGGACAGGAGCCGGGGGGAGCCCCGAACCCCAGCACTCCCTGCGGGGCTGAAGCCAGGAATGGAGCTGCAGGACTGAAGCCCTGATCCCCAGCGCTCCTCTCAGGTCTAAAGTGCTGAGCCCCAGTGCTCCTGCAGAAGCCCTAATTCCCCCGCCCGGAGCCTTGGTGCCCCAAGAATCAGAAGCCCCAACTCTCCCCCACACCCGGAGCCTTCACCCCTTCCCTGCGGCTGCAGACCCAATCTCTCATGTGGCTGATGTCCGTAACCTCTTCTTCAGAGTTCCAGAACATTTGAGAGTTATGGACAACCTCCGTTCCCAAGGTGTTCGTAACTCTGAGGTGCTGCTGTATTTCCTGCATCACTAATAGTGGCAATTCTCTAATGCGTTCCATCAGAAGACTTTTCACAAGCATCTCCACATTAAATTCCTGTAAAGTGGAAATTATTCTAACGATCCTGATTTCACAGCAGAAAAAAAATGCAGGCAGAGCGGGCCGGATGCATTCCTGTTGCTGGTGTGGGGACAGAGCAGAGGTAGGTCATACCTCCTCTATTCAGGCTAGAGTAGCCCTTACTTCCTATTGCCCCTATGGGCTATGACAAGGGCACAGAACTGCCAGGACACAGATCCATCCTGAATAGTCCTCCCATTCCCAATCTTCTCCCGCCCTCCCTTTAGCCAGCCTCCTCTTCACCACCAACCCTACCAGGAATGTGCCCCGTCCCAGGGGTCTCCCGAGCTGGCACTACTGCACATCTATCATATAATAATCACTGCACTTCAGCAGGTTTCTTCAACACTTCCACTGGCTCTGAGGGCTCCCATTTTTCCTCCTTCTCTGAAGGATCTCCGACTTCAGTGACAGCCACCATCTTGGCCAACACACCAGAGAATGAAACAGGGGCCTCCAGAGGTAAACGCTTAAGCTAAAGAGCCAAAGCTATGAATCTGGTAGCTGAGAGGACTCTCATGGGCTGGGAATCAGACACACACACACAAGCAGGGGGCAGCAGGGGTTTGTAAGCTAGTGGAATGGACTCAGCAGAAAATTACACCTGGGATCCACAAGGTCTTGTTTTGAGCGCTGCTTTAAACAAAGAAAAATAAGTGAACCAGCAGAATGTGAAGTTGGGAGAGGGGGTGCCCCAGCTTGGAGGTTCAACCCAGACCTGGGGGAAGAGCCTTGCCGCCCAAAGGCATTACCTGCCTTCTGCTACCACCAGAAGCCACTCTTACAACCCTTTTCCTGATCATCCTCTGCAAAAGGCAGAGAAACTGAGCCAGGTTTAACCCTTTCTTCACTGGGGACCAGGGTGCAGTGAGGAAGTCATTATATAGAGTGCTCCTGGAACTAAGTTGATGCACTACCATCTTTTATGTAAGCATAATAAGTGTTGGCCGGTTGTATCGTACCCAATGGCAGGCTGTATCATGCTGATGCCACTGCGGGCTGACCCCTGTGCCTGCACTGAGCACTCCTGAAGTCACAGGGGTCTCTATACTAGTGCAGAGGTCTCTCTGCACCAATGTCATTGCAGAATTGGGAGTGACATTTTGTACCTCTTCATTAAAAATGAAATCGACACCAGAGGCCATAGGGACATTATAACTGATTGCTTTATTGATACAAATGAAAAGTACAATAGGTGCAGAATCCGGGCAGTTTGAGTCTTGCATATTAGGCTGAGTGCACACAAGTGAAATGATTCAAGATACATTAATACCCTTCCCAGCCCCCCCACCCCCCCCACCATATAAAACATGAGCGGACAGTAATACATACAATGACAAAACCAGTTTTTTAAACAACAAATACAATTCTTCCCTTCATTTAGTGCAGAGGCAGCTAGGTCCATCACCAAAAGACTGAGCCTTTGAGATCAGGCAGGATGAAGTGGATGAAGCTATTGTGCGATACTAAGACAATGGAACCAGTTGGGGGCCCTGCTCCATCCCTAAAGTGCTATTGCTATGCACAGAAGGTTGGAAGAACAGCTCTGGTGTTTTCCAGCAAACAAGCCATAAAATAATGTATACAAAGAAAAAGTGATTTTCCCCAAATGCAGAGACACTAACTTATACGCTTTAAACACTGCAGCCAAAGAATTAGTTGTGCCACTTCCATAAATGAGTTGCACCCCCAAAATCCCAGTGTATCATGCTGAAAATGAACCCCAACAAAGGTGTTTAATGTGAAAACAGCTGGCCCTGCTTCCCCCTGCAAACCTACAGAGAAGCAATACCTAAAATCATCATCCAGAATGGCAATGGGATGGGAGGAAAGAAATGATTTTCGTGGTTACTTCTATGGCACCAGAGGAATTCCACTAAACCCATATTGTGCTGGCAGTTTCAGATGCTCTGCTGAAGCAAAAAGCTGTGAAATTGTCCTTTGCCCTCTGCTCTCTGAAGCACTGTCTGAACTAGCACAGTTCTACATGGAAAGTCTGTGTGAGACACGTCATCAGTGGGACAGACCTGGACCAATTGGGTTAAGCTTCTAGTCAGAGGTTTTCAAACGATTAATGGGACTTGGTTGTTCAAGTCTCTTAGTCATCTAACTAGGTTGGGTCTTTCCATACAAGCAAATGTGGCCCCTTACCAGATCTATAGCTGTTGTAGTTAGTTAACAGACAAGCACATGGACAAATTCTGATCAGATCTACTGGTATAAACCCATTGACTTTGTTTACACCAATTTAACCTGGAGCAGACCTCAGTGCTCTGCAAGGTATAGGAATAAGGTGAATAAGATAGTGGGACTAACAAGAGAACTTCTACCTGCTAAGATACTAAATAGGATTTAAAATCTCTCTCATTCTCACTTGCAGGATCTTTACTCCAACCCCATCCACACTACTGATGAGAAAATATTTCTGCAGCTTAGCCCAATTGGTCCAATGCCCTAAACAGAAGCCCTCGGCAACATAAGGTGTCAGAAAAGGGTAAGTCATTCACTCCTTAAAGATACCAGGCATTGCCCAGTTCCATATGGAGCTTAACCCATTCAGTCTTTCTGGCCAAGTGAAGTGAACCAGCCAAAAGGAGAAACACCTACCGATACCTTGTTTAATGCTAAGATTTTGATCAAATTAGGGCTGCGGGACCCCCTTTTAGTTCCTGTGTTATATCACAGATCCACCTGCTACATGCAGTTAGCGATGGGCCAGACTTCAAAGGTTGAGTTTGAATGTTTACTGAAAACCTGAACCAAACCTCTCGCATCTTCACTACAGAGCTGGAAACATCACGAGAGGCTGGGTTTTTTTTTGGTATTTCCAGCACTTCTGTTGATGCTCCCAGTGGGAACCAGGTACTGCAGATAGGAGAAGGTTTGGCTGAAGTTTTAGGTTCTTTCTGTAGCATCTCTAGATGCCTTAGTCCTCTTTCTGAAGCAAGGAAAGCGTTAAAACTTTCCCTTATTCCCTAGAGCTACCACGGAGTGAAAAGCCCACACAGTGCAGGAGAGAAGGTCTGTGCGCTGAGCCAATTCTATACTGCTGCTGAGTTTCAGCACTAAAGCATTAAAAAAGTTCCTCTAATGTGAAGGACTGAGCCTGTGGCAGCTCACAAAAGGAACAGCAACCAAGGAAGGAGTCGCTGTAGCCTTTAGAACTATCTTTTGGTACAGTTAAACCAAATGTCTGAAAAATACCCACTTTCCCTTACTCTTGGGTGAATGTTAATGAAAACCCGGTTGAATATTCATAAAGGTCAAGAGGAATAATACCTCTCAGAAAATCCACTCTTATGGCATATTAAAAAAAAAAATCAAATAAAAGCTTTTTCTAGTGTTTCAACTGCTGCTCCAGTTTTGAAGTTCATGAGCCTTTCCACTCGGATGACTGAGGGCTGGATTCACCACGGCTCCTAAGCAAGTGGCTTAGTGTTAAGCATGCAAGTACAGTAGTGCCACTGAAGTCAAAGGGACTGTGCACATGCTCACTTAGGCATGTGTGTGAGTATCTTGCCAAACTGGGACGAAGGACCTGATGCACCATTGGCTCTTAGCGTCATCTGCATACACTTTATGCATGGGTGGAAACTGCAACCAAATGAGAGTGGTAGCATTTTACTTCCACTTTGCACTGGTGCAAATGACTACACGAGGTGCAAAGCAGCAACTGTGACCTTGACCGACTAAACTGCAGAGAGGCCCACAATATTCAAGACCCCAAACCGCATGGAAGTTCAAATCTTAGTCTGAACTTTTGTGCCTTAGGCCTATCTTTTCTTGTGAGCCAGAACTCCAGCTATTACTGGGTCCTTAGAAAGGGCCAACAGTTGTGAAGCGCAGAATCCTAGCACAACCCATCAGAGGGATCTAGAAAATCACATAAGCAAATGTTTAACAATAGGCATGAGTTCAACTGACTTCAATTGAATTCCTCATATGCTTAAAGTTAGGTGCACACTTGAGTGCTTTGCTACATCAGGGCCAGAGTGTATGTAGTATCTTGCAGGATTGAGCCAAAAGAGAGGATATTTAAAGAATTCTCCTCTGTGCCTTTATGAATATTGTCCCTTGGCACAACTTTCTCCCCACCCCTTCCCCAATAACAAAAATAAATAAAAGTAAAAAGAAAAAAGTCATGCTTCATATTCCAGATGGATATTTATTTGTTTAATAGGTATTTTCCACTTTAAAAAAAATATTTATTTTTGGTACTAAGCATCCAGGAAAGCTTTTTTTTTTTTTCATTTCCCCCTCTCTTTAAAAATAAAAACTATGTTTTTAAAGAGACACAAAAAGAAAAATCGGTTCTTTGCAGTTGCTTTGTGCCTTCCCCACCCACTCCCAGACCACCTTTTAAATCTGGACCAATTTTAGTTTTCTTTCATATATATTTAATAATAAAATAAATAAAGGATTTACTTTTTGTTGTATATTGCAGTGCCATTTTTTTTTAAAACAAAGGCTTCATGGCTCAACATTGCAAGGTAATATTAATAAACAAAAGGATTATACATTAATATCCTCCCCCTTCTCAGCCCCTCCCACTCGCGCCTCAAACCACAAAATAGAATACAATTCAAGTAGTCTCTTTAAAAAAAAATAATTTGTTTTTAAATGTCTGGCTATATAAGGCAAAGCAAGTACAGGACTGGTTAACAGAGTGTCTCCATCTTATTAGCAAGTGAGAGTATATCTGAGGGAAATGTAGTTGATTTCCCCTTTTTTATGGTTCCTAGACAGATTTTATATATATTAAACCAACCTATTTTACAGCCCTCTACCCACCTCACACACTTGTTTGCTCGCCCAGTGTTGAGCCTCAGCAAGCTAATTGGCTTTTCTCTCCCACATAGGCATCAGCTTTGATTCTGCACTAGGTGCAAAAAAGCCACCTTTGCACCTGTGGAATTATGTGGCTGTCTCAGGGGCTTGCCCCATTGCCCGTGTTAATCAGAGCAGCCTAGTGCTCTAAGTTACACTCAGACTTTCCATGGTCCCCTAAAGTGAAAATAAGCAGAGTGCAGCGAGCTCTGACTGCAGCCTCTCTATGCCATCCTCCCTATACCAGGCTTGTTAGGAAGGATGGTACAGAATCATTTTGCCAGCTCTACCCCTTAGGCTGGGGATATTCCCTGAGGGACCATTCTGCCCACCTGTCCTGGAATAGTGTAAGGGGATCAGAGTGGAGTAGAGTTTGCACCTACCCCTTTGAAAAGGGAGGAGGCAAGGGAAGGAACAGGATAAGGAGATGATTAGTCATGGAGCTATTGCTTCTGAGGAAACTCATGCAGGCTTTGATTCAGCAAGATACTGTGCCCAACTTCAAACATGGGAATAATCCCATTGGACGCCTCTGGGGCCTCAATGAGCCTTGAGGTCAGAGAGAAGGTGGTAGAGGGAGACCAAAAAGGACTCCATGAATGACACACAAAGCTTGATGTGAATGCTAGGGCCGTAATCCTGCAAAAGCTTACGCCTAACTTTCCACTCTATTAGTAGTCTGGTTGAAGTTGATGGAACTACACTCAGGGTGAGAAGTTAAGCACAGGCCTAAGTTCTTGCAGAATAGGGGCCTAGAATTGTAACTCGGATACCTTAACATCAGAATAGTTTATCTTTTTTCAAAAAATTCCCTTTTGATCTAAACAAATGCGTATAGACGTATTTCTGCATGTGCGTGCATCTGTGTATGTGAGTGACAACCAACTAGCTCATATGGTCATGACCAAGCTATATTTCAGAAGAGAAAAGAAACACATTTATCACACTTTTCCTAAAACGAAAAGCTACAATTTCAAGTTCAGTATTGAATATCTTGTCCTTCCCTCCCCACCCCACCCCCTGCTATTTCTGGGTTTTTCCCCCCTTCCAACTTACTTTAGCACCATAACACATTTTAAACATTACAATCCCTCTTCAGATACTACACAAAAATTGTCCCATAAAAATAGTGCTTTTTGCCAAAAAAAGTTATATATATTATATATATAAATCAACTAAATCCGTGGCAAATGTGCAATGCAGACGCCTCCTCTATTTAAAGTGAACATCAGTTCACTTCCTCTTTTTTATTTTTCCCCCTTTCCTTTACCTCTTTCTCACACTTCATTCGTGATTTTAAAAAGGTGCAAGTCGATTTGGAATCTTGTAATTAAGCACATACACACAAATAAATTCAGATGGGTCTTCTTGGAATTTCTTCTCAGTTACTTTTTTTTTTTTTAAGTAAAGGTGCAAAAAAAAAATTGCGCTTTACAAAAATAAGAAAAAATACCAAACAAAAAAGTGGGGTGGGAATGAGAAAAAATGTAACCCCTCCAAATAAATTTTGCCCCATTTTTTTCACTTTATTGTCAAGAAAGACATGGAATGGACTCTTCTGGTTTTCAATTTCATATTCTTTTTTTTCTTGCTCTTGCTCTTTATTTTGCCTTCTGCTGCTGGCACGTGGGATGTCATGCCCTGCCCAATATTAAAATAGTTCAAGTGCCAAACGGTCCCTTTTAAGTATGGGCTTGAAAATACTGGCTAGTGGGGGAACAAAACAAAACAGAAGTTTAAAAAAAAACCACTTTAATGCTTAAAGGACAATGCCACAGAAATTATGTTGTTGCTGACAATGCTGTAATCCCCTTCTCACTACGTCAGTTGTTTGGTTCTCTTTAAATTGGCGTTACAGTGCCCCCTTTTTATTGCTTCTGGGTGGAAAGGCAAAATCCCTCTTGCTTCACAGCCAAGAGGGCTAAGGGCTAGGGAAGTTAGGCCTCAAAAGTCCCCCCCAGGAGATTAAAAAAAAAAAATAGAATCCATTTCACAGTTCACTTCCGATTGCCTGATGTTTCTGAGGAAATTAGCACTACCAGGGGCTTCTGGCTGGGCAGGGAGATGAGGGGACGATGCACCTTGGTTTCATCAGATGCTTGCAGCCCTTCGGCTTGCCACCGGTACCTGCGAGCACGGAGGATGCTGGGAACTCCCCGTTGTAGGCGCTGTGAGCTCTTTTTCTGCCACACATCATATTTGGAGTACTTGACATGTGAAGGTTTTTGAAAGCTATCCTGAAAGAGGAGAAAGGGGGTGGGGTGGTAAAGGAAAAAGAAAATGAGGTTCACTCTGAATAGACCATTGGCTGAAAACCCCTGACACTGTGGGCTGTTGTTGCCACAGTGAAACCCAGCTAGGCAGACCTGCCCAAACTGAGGTTCTGAAAGCAAAAGAGGTCACGGGAGCCAGCAATAGAACTCTGGAGTCATATGACCAGTCTCCCTCTTTCGCCACTAGATTACAATGCTTTCCTATTGCTCTAGTAGCCATTACCGCTTTTTGTGACTGAGCTACTTTCACTTTGTAGTGGCCAGCACACATTTTCTAGATCAGGGTTTCTCAAACAGGAGTTGCCGATTGTGTATGGAAAGCCCCTGGCAGGCCGGGCTCGTGTGTTTACCTGCCCCGTCCGCAGGTCCGGCCGATCACGGCTCCCACTGGCCGCGGATCGCTGCTCTGGGCCAATGGGAGCTGCTGGAAGTGGCACGGGTCAAGGGACTTACTGGCCACTGCTTCCAGCAGCTCCCATTGGCCCAGAGAAGCGATCCGCGACCAGTGGGAGCCGCGATCAGCCGACCTGTGGACGGGGCAGGTAAACACACGAGCCCGGCCTGCCAGGGGCTTTCCCTACAGAAGCAGCTACCCCTTTTTGAGAAACACTGTTCTAGATGATCTGGTGTTCCTTTGTGTTCTTATTAAACTCATTTGATTCCTCTCTTGCCTTTCCGTTTTAATCTTTATTTACCCTACTCTCTTTATTTACTTCACCTAGTCATCTGATCTCTCACTTTATTATATGTTTGTTTTGTACAGGTTATTTTACATTATTTCCCCATTCAAGATATTCGCTCTGTGTTCCATGAAGGTCTCTAGGTACTGTTGTTACTGCAGAAGCAGCAGATCTTAGAGATAAGAACTTTCCTCTCCCGTGGGATTTGTTTTTTTAAAGAGCAGCTGATTTCTAGATATAATCTTCACTTACCTTGCTTAGTGCTGGTAGGACCACAAGAGAAGAGGACGAGAGGTCCCGCTCAGACTTAACAGACTTTGCGCAGTATGTTTCCAAAAGAGCAAGGTCGCAGCTCCGAAAACAGCACTCCTCCACTATGCCACGGTTGAATCTTCTGTTATTTCGTCCCACGGGTCTACCTGAAATGGCAGACCTAGCAGTTAGCTATCAATGGTTTTGAATTAGATTGTCCTCTCTTCGTCCTATGTCTGCACACAGAACCTAGCACATTTTACGTACTACTGCAATATAAACAACACACAGTTTTTGTACCAGTGTAAATATTTCAGTTAGGGGTGTCGTTTTTTACTGATGTAGTTATACATACAGCTTTTAGTCTGGACACCGTTATACTGGTATGAAAGTGCCTTATAGTGGTAGATTTTGTTCCCTTTCCCATATTGGAACAGCAATATAGGGATAAAGCCTCTTTAGACCCATATAACTGCATCTGTGCAGTATAGTTAAAGTGGTGCAATTTTTTAGTGCAGACAAGGCCTAAATAATACACAGATGAGTATTAAAGCCTCTGGTGTTGGTCCTGGCAATTGTACACTAGTAGAAAGAGGTAGTAGCATTCCTTATGTGTAGGGGTTCTACCAAATTTGCGGCTGTGAAAATCGTGTCATGGACCATGAAATCTGATCTCCCCCATGAAATCTGGTCTCTGGCTGCCCAGCTCTGAAGGCAGAATGGAGAGCAGCGGCTGCTGGCTGGGCACCTAGCTCTGAAAGCTGTGCCATGGCCAGCAGTAGCATCACCAGGCAGCAGCCGCCACTCTCCTGCCAACCAGCTTTAGGTAGCGCCACTGCCAGCAGCAGCGGAGAAGTAAGGGTGGCAATACCACAACCCCCTCATAGGCTTATGACCCTCTTTTGGGTTGAGGCCCCCAGTTTGAGAAATGCTGCGGAGAAATCAAACATTTTTTGCTGGTTGGTCCACATCATAAATAGCAAATTTCGTAACTGTGTGACACATCCCCAGAATTAGCTATTTATGCCGTACCAACCCATGAAAAATGTGTGATTTCTCTGTGATTTAAGTAGACCCCTCCTTATGAGGTGCCAGACTTCCACTGGAATGCTGACATTCCAGCGGTGAAGGGGACCAATGGAGGGATAGGCCACTTGCAGCCATCTAAGAATAGTTATTTAATTTCTTAACTGAGTCTTTTAATACAGGTTTCTTCTTCCGTATTTCTCTGCAAAAGGATGCTGTAGCCAGCAGTTACGTTTTCAAATGCTCTGCGACAAGGGGGTTTCATTTCACTGTGTAATTAAAACCAAAAACACTGGAGCAAAGGCCTAGATAGCTTGATATCTTAAACAAACAAAAAAACAGACATTCAAATTTGCCCACACTTCAGTGTGAAATGGGTCAGCTTGGGAAATATCAAACTTCTCAACCACAAAATGTCCTGGAACCAAATTGTCACTTTTGTTTTGCACATTCCCCTCCATCCCCCCAAGCGTTTGTAGGGGTTTTTTTTGCACTCAGCTGTTGTGGAGTTAGCTGGAGGGGTCTCTTTCTGAGCTTCTGAAACTAGACCAGGGGTTCTCAACCTGGGGATTGCGGTCCTTGGGGATGGGGAGTGGGTCGTATCACTTTGCCCTTCCCATATTGCTAAGTGTGTGGGCATGCACATGCAAATGGTGGGAGAGTGTTCTAGCTAAATGGTGGATGTAGCGGGGTGGTTACCCCGCTCCTGCCCTGAAGGGCTTAAAACAGCCCTGGGAAAGGGCTGTGGCAGGGGAAAAGCTGGGCTGATTGGGAAAGCAGCCACAGCTGTAGCCAGTGCAATCAGGACCCAGCTGGCCCTTATAAGAGGGCAGTGGGCCTGAAGGAAAAAGAGACACTCTCTCTAGTTTCTTGAGGGAGAAGGACCTGGCTGCCTGGGAGCTGAACAGGGTACCTGAGGTGAAGCAGTACTGGGGAAGAGTAGAGGGAGATGGGGTGCTCCAGCCTAGCAAGACCCCAGGCTACAGGCTTAGTTAAGGGCCCCAAAGGGTACTGCGGCTGTAGAGGGGCAGCCCAGAGATAGGCAGAGGGAGCTGGTCCAACCCCCCTTGCTGATGATGAGTGGTTTACAGACTGCAGTCTGCCCCAGGGAGCGGGGGCTAGCTGATGACTGGCAGTAGCCGCTGAGGCAAGGTGGGGATAGGGGGTTGGGGGATCCTCTGGGTGGGGAGACCCAGATTGTGGGTTGCTGCTAGGGGCCAGAACCCTGATGTAAAGGACACCAGGGTCCAGGAGGGACACAGGGGCCAGCGGCAGGTGAGAGGGCACTCCGGACTGGAAGAGTTAATTCCCAGGACTACCAGCAGGAGGCGCCAGGCCGGTGAGCTTCGCCCCCCCCACAGTGGGAAAGAGGACAACATCCTGGTATAAGAGATGTTAAGAGCCGGTGATCTAGAAACAGTATTCCAATTCCACTCCACTTCCCCAGTCAGAACATAAACACTTCAGGCTACTTGCACTTCTCATTTTCATGGGCACAGAGAAGTGGGCAGAAAGATCCAAGTTCAGCAAAGCACTTAAGCACGTGCAAGATTTCAGTGAGACTCTTCATGAGCTTAAAGTTAAGGGCTTTGCCAGACTGGGGTCTTAGTTACATCGAGCATTCTTCAGACCCATTAAAGAATAACCTACCAACTCTGCCTAGACACACACACTCTCATGTTGATGATGTACAGTAAATATGTAGTACGAAAGGAAGCCCCTGGAGACATACCACTAGTTTAATTGCTTTTAAAACAAAAACAAAAAACACAACCTCTGTCCTATTTCATCTGACATCCCCATTTTCCGCCTTCGCCGCACAGCCACATTTTTAAGGTCACTAGAACAAGTAAGGCACCAGAGTGAATCTGAGCTGCTATAGGGGACTTTGCTGACTCATAACATCTAGCCCAGCTTCTGGAATCATTTAAAAAGAACTATTTTTTTTTCTTTTCAGAAAACATTTCAGGCCCAACCTTTAATCAGCGAGCTGTGAAGGTTAGAAGGATGGTTGTCTCCCTAGAAAAGTTCAGTGAAGGGAACAAGACAAGCATTGTTGGGAGTTTATTTCTCTCATTAAAATGTTGGTGGCATGTGAACCTCCTGCATTTGGATTGTTGTATTTCAAGGCAGAGCCCTTTCCCCCAACCCCATGCTTAGGACTGTGGCTCCCCCATTTAATTCTAATTTCCAACCCTTGCCCTACCTTGATTGGTTGAGCCAGTCCCCTGGCATCAGAAGTCAGAAGTAGTGGCCAGTTCCCTGTGACTGGCTGCCAGTCGCTGGACATACAAGGGTGCATTTTAGTGCCTTGCTATCTCTAGGGAAAGCCCTATGACAGCTATGGGTGTGTCCTTATGAGCTACCTGTCCCATTGGTGAGGCTGTGCATGTATTCCAGTGTGTAATATCCACTAATCAGCAGGTAAACAGTAAAGGCAGCTGGAAGGGAGAGAGGCACATGCCTCACTTAGGCCATGGCTACACTTGCAAATTTGCAGCGCTGCAGCAGGGTGTGAAAACACACCCTCTCCAGCGCTGCAAATTGCGGCACTGCAAAGCGCCAGTGTGGTCAAAGCCCCAGCGCTGGGAGCGCGGCTCCCAGCGCTGTACGTTATTCCCCACAGGGAGGTGGAGAACAGACAACGCTGGGAGAGCTCTCTCCCAGCGCTGGCGCTTTGACTACACTTAGCGCTTCAAAGCGCTGCCGCGGCAGCGCTTTGAAGTGCAAGTGTAGCCATAGCCTTACAGATAGAGTGGATGTACTCTTCTCTGTGTGTGCTTAACTCCCATCAAGGTGTATGGCAGGGGTAGGCAAACCATGGCTCTTTTACAGTTAAAATGAGACTCGTGGAGGCCCTCATCCTCCCCACCCCCCATTCTCCGCCTACCAGATTCGTCAGGGGCCGGGGAGAAGCTCAGGGCTTCTGCTCTGTGGTGGGGCTAGGGGGTGAGGGGGTCTCTCAGGCAGGGCTTCAGCACCACGGGGCATACTGGCTGGGGCTGGGGCTGGGGGCTTCAGCAGGAATGGAGCTGGAGCCCCAAGCCCCGACAGGTGCTTCCTGTGGGACTGAAGCCCCGAGACCCCCTTCCCCACAGGGCAGAAGACCCTAGCCCCACCACCCCACCTCAGGGCTGAAGCCCCGAGTCCCAGCAAGCACGCCCGGCCCTCGATTATCGTACATGGCTCAGAGGATCAGTAAGTTTGGCCACCCCTGGTCTATGGTAAATGCAGGCCTATGCAGAGAGGGAGGGAATACTCGCACCCTACCTGAGTTCATACTAAGAAGGGATCCACAGCTGGCCAAGCATTTACCTGGATAATCGATCATACTCAGCTGCTCGAGAGCTAACATGACAAATGTCCCCTTTTCTATTACAGACACTGGACTAGTTCCTATAAGCAACTGAAATCTAGGAGAATCTAAGTATTGCACTGTCCCTGCTGTCTGAAAAGCTAGGAACAGCTCGAATATTTAGCATATTTATGATTCCAGGAAGGGGAGAGGGAGTGTAAAGTGAAAATCAAGAAAAAGCAAAGTGATCCTTTTGGATAGTACTCCATTCACATTCACACTAGTGGAAGGCTGTGTCAGCATTTCTGATCTAAGGTGCTGACGTGCATACGTTTGGGGGAAGGGATTATGTTTTAAAGACTTAACATTTCTTTCAAAGAGAGAAGTTAGCTATTAGTTGTGTACATTTTCCAAAGCACCTAAGTGACTTAGGAGCCTAAATGCCATTAACTTTTACTGATACTTAGAAGCCTAAGGGTGGGATTAAAAAAGGTACTTGGGCACCTAACTCCTACTTATTTCAATGAGAACTTGGTACCTAAATCTCTTGGCAAATTCCAGCCTAAGTCACTTTTGAAAATGGGACTTAGGCATTTTGGAAAATATTAACCAATATCTACTTCACACAGTTATGTGTGGGATTCTCAGAAATACACATCATTGGCCTAACTCTGCTCCCATTGAAGTCAATGCAGCACCAAACACTCTTGAAATTCCCACCCTTAGTTTGGCAGGTGAGTAGTCCAATATGGCCTTGTGTTTTTGCTTCTGCTGTTTCCACCTTCCATTCTTCAATCCTTTTTCCCAACCTCAACATTCCTTTCCCATCAAAAAGAAAACAAACAAAAACACTTGAAAACCCTGAGAATCTGCAAAGTTATCTGCTGTGTAACTGCCTGCTGTTTTCCTTGCTCACTTTGCTGCCAACTATTTTCCTATGATAGGACACATTTCCAATTACATAATTGTATGATGGCCGGGGATTTGAATCTCACCAGAAGCCACTACAACCTTTCATGAAAGATTTAGTGCTTTTAAAAACAACAAACAAGGATATTCAGTACCAGAAACTGCTGCTAGATAATGACCCAAAGGCAACAGAAGCCAGGAAATGTCTAGTTAAGGGTGATAACACTGCTGGACTAGGTTGGGGTGAGTGTTAGTTCCCTAATGTGATTTATTCATGGACTGAAGGGTGAATTTTTTGGCTTTTGGCCCATCTGTGGCCTCTTGCCTTAATGTCACTGAAACACGTGAGGAGGTTGAGTTGCTGTATTACCACACTGAAATGCACTACTGTAGGGAATCTATTCCTTGGCAGAGGTGAAGGAGGAGGGATCAGCAGCCATTCACTCCCACATTAGTGCAAGAGTGAAATGTTTGCCTTTCCCCTTGTGCTCTCTATTTAACTAATGATTGTATTTTCACAAGGAGACCGGCTTCCTTTCCTGCTCCATAAATCAATCATTCCATTAAAGCCCTATGCTTACTGGGCATGCTCCTCTGAAATCGATCCCCAGTACTGCTGACATGTACCAGGTTACCCAGAATCCCTAGCACTTTTATTATCATTTAAAAACAGGACCTCTCCTCGATCACTTCACACCCGAGTTGGGAAGCCCCCCTGGGAAGGTTTGAAGTATGTTATAGAATGAGCAGAGTTAGCAGTAATATTAGCTCACATGAACGCTGCTGGAGCAGTGCATGTCATAGCAAAGTATTATGCATCATCTCTGGTCAATGTTTTCAGAGGTGATGGGCACCTGCATCTCCCTGTGACTTCAGTGTGAGCTATGGAGCATCTGTGGGAAAATCAGGCCAGTGCTACTTAGGTGCCTAATTTTCTGCACAGATGTTTGCTTTGATTTGCAGCAAGAAAAAGTGATTGTGCTCAGTCACCTAGCTACTGGGCTTCCGGGTGACTCCAGGCAAATCACTTCACCTTGCTGTGCCTCAGATTCCCCACCTGTAAAATGCAGCTAATATTGCCCTCCTTTGTAAAGCACTTTGAGATCTGCTGATGAAAAGAGAGCTAGGTAATATTATTATAGTCATGTAGATTCTACTATCACTAATACTTACACCGCAGAGCAAATATCTGCAGAGTAACTGCAGGCCTCAGCTTTGTCGTGCATGTAAGTAGCAAACAGGATTTTTGATAGCACTTCTTCCCTCTCCCTTAGTATGATGTGAAACAAGTGCTACTTCAGGAGGCACATGGGTGTATGCACATGCATATCCTAGGTGACATAGTAAGGAGCTGGAGGAAGAAGATCCAGTCCTGCTCATGTCACCTACATTCAGATCTGCCAAATCAAATGTACATTTCAAAGTGAGTGTGGCAGGCGTGGCTGGGCAGATGTCAGGTGACCACCTTTCTGCTTTTCATAGGAGTGTGACATAGCAACAAGTGTCACTGGGTCATGCTGCAGGTCTGGGAGCCCATTGCTGGAGAGCTGGTATCTGGAGAAAGCAGACAGACCAGAGTAGCACCTAATGTTCAGAGCTTGTTTTTAGAGCTCATGGAGGAGGAGAGGTGCTGGCTGACTTGTTCCTTTAATTTAAACAGCCCCAGGACACCAGCCACAAAGTGGGGACAGGTTTGCTTAGACTGGTCATCCCTGAATTTCTCTGGCTCCCCCACCCCTCTATCAGCTTCTCAATCAAAATTGCTGCTAGCACTTACCCATACATGCACTCAAATGTATGCATGCATAAGGGAGACTGCGTGTTAGATAGACACCTGTCAGGCATGGTCTAGATAATACTTAGTCCTGCCATGAGTGCAGGGGACTGGACTAGATGACCTTGCGAGGTCCCTTCCAGTCCTGTGACTCTACGTGCATAGCTGTATGTATGTGGGGGGAAAATGCACACATGCACATCTTTGCATGGAGTGGGGGAAATGCATGTACTTGTTCATGGCTGTGTGGGGAAGGAACAGTGTGTACACACTGGTTGTTTGCGTGCCACACACAGGAGAAATTTTAGGATTCTCGGGCTCCAATCAGTCAAGCACCAAGCCAAATGGAATGAGACTTTGGGTGTAAACAATCCCCTCTCCCGTCAGAGGAATGTAGAGACCAACAAGAGAGCCTTTGTCAGATGGCTGGGCAGCCACAGCCATTGTCTCAGTCCCCCTGCCTGCCCCTCCCCCCACCCAGCAGCAGCTCCCCCCCCCCTTTTTTTCCTAGTGTTATTGTGAGGAATGGCAGAGAGAAAGAATGTGCCCTGTCAGCATAAGTGGCTGTTGGAAAGAGCTAAATTCTTATCAGCTGTTGGAAAGGAGGAAACAGGAGCTGTTGTTTACAGAGAAGTCAGACACCCCCCCCCCCATACCCCTTTTCTCCACTGGCCCCTATTCCAACAACTCCAGATCCAGGTCTTCCTTTCTACCCACCCCTCTTCCTGGTTCTGTTTTTTTGCTAATAGCAGGAGTCCCTTGCTCCTGCTGAGGCCCTAATCCTGGTGTCAGACTCTTGGCCCTGCACCCCTCATTCTAATGCCTCTGGGCCTAAATCACCATCATCCTGCTCATAGTGCAGTCACTCTTACTGGTGCAAAAAGCTTCCTGGTCAGAAGGACAGCCTTCAATGCTGCCTTTGCATCCCTGTGTTGGACTGAAGGAGGGTCAGGGTAGCAGCGAGTTGGAAACTCTCTCAAAAACATTCACACAGGGTTTGGTGTTTTGACATCCAACTTGTTTTAGAGAGCTGGTTTTCTGCCACTCTCTCCTCTCATCAGCCTCAGAGGAAAAACTTCACAAGTGTCTTGCTCAAATACAAGAACAGTCCAAAAGTCCTGCAAGATCACTTAACCGCTAGGGCCAGATCCTCAGCTGGTATAAATTGGCAAAAGCTCCACTGATCTATACCAGCAGAGGACCTGACTACGAAGCGGAGAGGTTTATACTACATTGTGAAGGGGTCATAGGAGTTTTCATTGCAAAATGTTTTCAGAGTGTCTCTTCCCAAATTTCCACCTGAAATTATTTGATGGAGGGGAAAAGCACATATATGATACCAGCTGAAGGAGGATGTACATTTTTTTGCATGTCTCAGAACAGTTTTTTCTCCGCACCGCAAAACACCTTTGCATCCTCTCTCACTAAATACAGAAATGGAGAGGAGCTGAAGCGGAATCCCAGATCAAAATATTCTCCCAACCCTGCTCCCCTGGGGGTGCACAAGATCTAGATTTAAATATTAAGGTTTTAGCTCATTTCCATGCAGAACAGAGAGAAACAACATCTCCACTCCCTCCCCCACTCCCCCATCACCTTAAACCAGTGGTTTTCAACATTTTTTTCATTTGCAGACCCCTAAAAAATTTCAAATGGAGGTGCAGGCCCCTTGGAAATCTTAGACAAATGGAGGTGCAGGCCCCAGGAGTCCACAGACCACAGGTTGAAAACCACTGGCTTAAACCAAAAAATATCTAAAGGGTGTGGGAGTTTAATGCCTGGAGTTAGGAGTACACCCAGAAGAACTGTTGCCTTTGGACTATTCCTGCAGATCTCATTCATGTGTGAATTCCATTTAAACATCAGTGGGCTTTCTCACAGAGTTTTCTTCAGGAGTAAGGGCTACAGGACTGGGACCCTGAGGAGCAGCAAGTACATCCTCTCCATTTCCGTTTATCGCTGTTGGGCGACAGTAGCATCCGGACCCCATAGTATTGCATGCTACACAGAGAATGCCAAACCCTGTCCCACAGAGCTTACTGTCTAAGTAGACAAGAGAAACCAAAGCAGACAAAGCAAAAGGTATTTTTAAAAGTGCAAAACTTTTTTTATGGTTTATATAAAAAGAGATGATTTCTCTCAGCTATCCCATCCCCTCAGTCAAGCAACACCAGCACCAGGACTGACTCTGTGTCATCCTGTACTAACAACCCAGCAGAAATGTTCCTCTGGTAACTAACTAGGCACCACCATTTAAGTTAGTTTCAACACTGATAATCCACTGACCCAGCTCTCCATTGCTTTGCACCTTGTATTGGCAATGACACCTGTTTAACGTGGGTGTCAAGTGTTGCCATTCTGATCTGATAGGATCTTGCATCTACCATGCACTGGTGCAAATGGCAATAACACAGTGCAGGGCAATGGAGAATCAGGCCCGGGATGTTTGAGAGGTGCTCAGACATTACAGCAACCAGGGCTAATGGAGGCACATAAATGCAACAGTGCTGTGCCTCTCAGTGATGCCTGCCTAGTGCTTTAGTTTTAATTGACTTTTAAAAATTATTTCCTTTCATACTGATGTATAGCAGGAGGTTCCTATGAAAATCCCAGTGCTGGAAGACAAGCAATGCATGAAATAAGTCAACACATTTTAATGTTTAGACCTTTCTCTGATAGCTGCAGGTGAAGCTCATCAGTGTGTGTGGGGGGGGGGCGGGGCAGATTATCCAACAGGTTCACCTCCCATCTATGCATGCAAATGTTGTGCTTCATTTGTGCCGGGGCTTGCCAGAGCTCAGTCCCAGCACCTCTAGGCTTGGCAGTTCATAGCCCCAGCACTTCTGGGCCTGCTGCATCAGTTATGAAAGTAAAAAAAAATTTGCTTGAGCCCTGGCACCTAATTGCTTGAGCCCCGGCACCTCTTTCATTACAAATTAAGCACTGTTTAACCAGCATGCTGAACAGCCAGTGTTCTCAATGAGAGCTGCTCGGTGCTAAGCAGTTATGAAAAATCTGGCCCCAGTTTTGAAAAGTAAAGCCAGAATTTTCCGAATACTCAGTTTAGCACAACGAGCAGGAGATAAACTAAAGAGAAAGTTCCTTAGACCATTAGGGTGCATTCTAACTCGGATGCCACTGAGGGCTTTTTCAGAGCTAATAAGCATGTTTCTATGCTATGCTCCTCTGTGCCCAGTGTCTCAGTATAGTGACATGTTCCCATAACTTGCCAGGTGTAATTTGATTTACATTGTGGGTCCTATGAAGCACCCCTTGTTAGGTAGTAAAGGATTAACATGGGCTTGTGCTGGTTTTATTTCCTCTCCCTGGGCACAGGGACTCTTCAGAAAAATTGAGAGAAAAGAGTATTTGCCACTTGGCATGAAGCTGCTTATTTGCCTTCAAAAGTGTTTTTATTTTGGACTGGAAGAAAGGGTTACTTGAGGTGAAAGGAGGTCCCTATGTCAGCAAAACAAAAGCCCCATTCCCCTTCCTCCCCAGAGTGGGGGAGGGGAGAAAAATACACAAAAGGAGAGAGACAGACACTCAACTATATATAGACAGAGAGGAAGAGGTGTTAGACCCAGACAGAGTTATCCTCTTCACAATTGGCTAGTAAAGCAAGTCTCTGGTCCTATAGTCTCAGCAGAACTTTGGCATGTGGTCTCCTGACAGAAGGAAAAGTGGAAGGCAGAAGAGGAGAACAGAAAGAGTAACTAGAACTGCAAACTCTTTCAGCTAAGCTAACCAACAGAAAGGAAGTGCTCCAAACTGCCTTCCAGAACTGCAGCCCCTGGAGCACTTGCTAGTGGTCAGCAGAGAAGTAGCTGGTGACATGGTGACAGTTTATAATCAGCTGCTCAATCACACCAGTGCAGCTAAAAATACATTCTTAATATTACACTGCTGTGCCACTGGGACAGCCAGTCGAGGGACAGTGCACCATATTGTGTCCAGTTCTGGGTATTGTGTCCAGTTCTGGGCACCACATTTCAGGAAAGATGTGGACAAATTGGAGAAAGTCCAGAGAACAGCAACAAAAATGATTAAAGGTCTAGAAAACATGACCTATGAGGGAAGATTGAAAAAATTCGGTTTGTTTAGTCTGGAAAAGAAAAGATTGAGAGGGGACATGATAATTTTCAAGTACATAAAAGATTGTTACAAGGAGGAGGGAGAAGAATGGTTCCTCTTAACGTTTTGAGGATAGGACAAGAAGCAATGGGCTTAAATTGCAACAAGGGAGGTTTAGGTTGGACATTAGGAAAAACTATCTGTCAGGATGGTTAAGCACTGGAATAAATTGCCTAGGGAGGTTGTGGAATCTCCATCACTGGAGATTTTTAAGAGCAGGTTAGACAAACACCTTTCTGGGATGGGCTAGATAACACTTAGCCCTGCCTTGAGTGCAGGGGACTGGAGTAGATGACCTCTCGAGGTCCCTTCCAGTTCAATGATGCTATGATTCTATACCACCACGAATTGTAGGTGAGGGGTCTAGGAGACAATCTCAATGTGGCTTGCACTATGAACGTTTTGGAACCTCCTTCTGCTCCTGTGAGATGAGGCAAAACAATAGAGCTGATGCGACATCAATTGAGCTGAACCAAACCTCAAAGTTCAGATCAAAACACTTTGGGGGTGGAGATTCAAAGCTGAGATTTGGGTTCTTTTCTAAATGTATCAATTCCCCTTCCCCCTGAAAACTGAGATTAAGATATCAATATTTCAGAAAGCAAATTTCCCCTGTATCTCAAAATAAATCCTGTACAGTTGGTTACTAATTTAGATAAGCTAATTAGTAGAAATTCTCAAAGTCAGATTGGAGGTAAGGGAGGGGAGAATTTATAACAGGGAGTGTATTTGCTATCTGCATCGAATTCATTAGTTCATCTACCTTTACCTCTCCTGGTCATCTTCCTACCAATTATACTTGTCTTTCAGTGTTACTCCTGTAATTAGATTAAAGCAGTTCAGTCAGCAAGCGAATAGCAAGATGTAAGTATTCTTTAATTGGGGGAGGGGAGAAATAGCATCCTTTGATTGAAACACCTAAACAAGACTCTTGAGACAAATTCAGGGTGCAGCTCTACTGAAACCAGTGGAGCTGCATCCTCACTGCAGAAATGAATTTGCCCAATGTAAGGCTGAAGGGATGAAGAGTGACCCTGTCTACATGAGGAAAACGGCCTGGTGCTAACCGCAGTATGTTCATCCTTCCTCTCCTTTCCCTCCTATACCTCACAGTTGTTGAATCCTTTAGCTGCTAGTATAAATGGGACAAAATGATGTGATATTGTTAAGGAAAGTGTGATGTGATTGGGTCTCTATCATACTTCCAGTAAGGCCGCTGAAGACATTTTTGCCCTGCATGCCAGCAGCTAAACAATTTTTTTTTTGACACCAGTTGTAGAGCAACAGGGTGAGAAAGGACTGTTAACCACTATTGTCAGCAGTGGGTCATTATCCATGCTTGGGGACTTTGAAATTCACTGGGAGTGGCCTGAAACAGACAAATACAGACAACCAGAGCTGCACAGATAAAAGGAAAAATGAGTATTTCCTCTTACATCAATTTATATTGTTATTGGCAGCTTTTGTCCATAAACTTCAGGTAAAACTGTATGTGGAATGCCTGATTGGATGTGTGTGTCTGGGTGTATGTACAAGCTTTCACACATGCAGGGCACAGATTGAGCATGCAGTAATAAGAAAATGACTTGGGAAAATCATTATGGCAATTGCATTCTTGCACCACTGTGATCAACTTCCCAGCAATCTCCCTGCTCCACTTCGGATATGGGAGTTTTCTACCCAGCGAATACTCCTAGCTTAACAGGCAGCTTCCTTTTGACACTTCTGGCACAGCCACATGCATGAAAAACAAGGGCTTCCTCCAGTATGGTAGAGTCTTCATCACACTTGGGGCCTGATTCTCCAGTCTTGCTCCTTGGGTAGTCGCTTATACCTGCACAAAATAGGTGTAAGATGCTACAATTTTGATTTGTGTAGCATTTGACACCTTCCACTTTATACTCGTGTAAGTGATGACACAAAAGTGCAAGAGAGTAGAGAATCTATGCCCTCATGTCTTATCACAACTGCTAGTGTATTTCCCATAGCCTTCACTTTTTGGGTGGTGCATTGAGCCCGGGTAAGTTATGTTAGATCTAATGCTCGGTCAGCACATGGGGGTATTGATACCAGAGCACGCAATATGGCACCTCCAGTCAGAGAGATCTTTAGAATGAGCTGTCTCCCTGGAAATGAGCTGAATCCTAGTAGTGTGAGCTGCCCACCAGGGACATAGGACCAGTGCTCTTAGAAGTCGCCTGTTCATCCACAGGGATGAAGCATGTGTGATTGTGTCTGCACTAATGTATCTTTGGAGGAGAATGTTTCCTGCTGCATGCTCCTCCGGCTTCCCTGATGCACAAGTAGCCAGTCAATGCAACACAAAAAAATGCCAGAGCTACTTACTGAAGTAGAAGCCCCTGTCCCCACAGACAAACTGCAATGTGTCTACTAGTTCCCCACCACAGAGCGTTTCAGCAGTGCCATATGCCGACGTGGAGTCCGCTGTGTATGCCAGGAAGGTGAGTGCAAGCAGCAGTATCCGCCTAGAGGCGCACATCCTCTGCACCTGAAAGACACAAATTCAAAATGTTAACTATGGTGCAGAACCCCACTCGAGTGTTCTCAAGGCACCAAGCACAACATGCATGTGTGCATGCACAGGAGAGCTTGTGACTGTTTGTGTAAGGAGAACCACATGCTCTTTTGCTTATTTGCGAAGCATTCAGACTCTTCTGACAGTGGATAAAAACAAGCAATTGCCAGACAACATTCATCTTGCCACTTGCATACAGCTGGCTTCCTCAAAGTAACACACCTCTCAGTCACCCAGAGAAGATTCTGCCTCTGAGGGAAGTTCCCATTTTTGTCATGGCCAAGGACAGGTGGCCTTATTTGCTGCCATCAGATGTTTCTTCTCCTTTTTGCTCAGCCAATCTCAAGGGCTGAGCTTTGAATACAATCTTTGGGAGACTAAAGGTGGGGTTACAAAGAGATCCCTTAGAACTGCCATTCTCTTCCTTATGGAAACACCACATTAGTCTTTCAGACACCAAAAGTTAGGGCTAAGGCATCGTAGGTAGGGCTACATTTTCCACAGCAATAATTTAAACTGTGATTCCGTGGGACTGTTATGTGCTACCATTTCTCTGTTCAACTCCAGCCATGAACCTCAGTACTGACGTGCTGCATCCCCCTCTATTCCAGTCCCAGGCCTCTGAGCAGTGACTGCCAAATGTGTGGGGGGCAAGGGGAAAGTTGATTGTGGTGGTGGCCGTGCAGGCCAATAGTCTCTAGGGTTACACAACCAACTAATCTTATTTTATTTGTGGCCTAAATCAAGATTTGAACCCAGATCTCCAGAAGGTTTAAAGGCCAATGCCTAATGCCCTCCATCACAAAGTCTGTACCTCAGGTTCCCCTCCCTAGCATGTTAGGGCCTGATTTTGATTCCACATGGGTGTGCATGTAACTCCATTAAGTGCTACCACACACCCTTGGGTGGCCTTAGGCAAGCCCCTTTACCTCAGTGTCCCACTTTCAGCCTCTTTTAAATGGGGGTGATACCACCTCTCAGGGGTGAAGAGGCTAAACCCATGCATGACTGGAGACCGGGATACCTCAGTGATGAGCACCTCCAGAGAAAACCCTGATATAAAGCAGCATGGTGAATGTGGCTGCTGAAATCCAATCAGAACTGCAGGGGGAAAGAATGGCAAGATGGCAACTGGAATAAGGCAATTTTGAGGTCCAAAATTAGTGAGAAAAAAATGCTGTATTAGCTATGTACTTATTAAGCTCTCATCACCAGAGCATCTGAACAACTCTTAATTATTAATGGATTTTTATCCAGCTCACTCTGGTGAAGCAGCATGGTTTTATTCCTGTTTTACAGATGGGGAAGAGAGGCCTAGGGTAGTTTAAGGAGACTTGCCCAGGGTCACACAGGAAGTCTGTGACTAAGCCTAGAATTGAATTCAAGTCTCCTGAGTACCAACCCAATACCCTATCCACAAAGCCGTCCTTCCTACCAACTTTCATAGTAGAGTATCGCTCAACCCACCAGTGATAGAAATAATCTGACCTTAAAATGGTTACTAGTCCCTTTTAAATTATGAAAAAATAAAAGGCTATTTACCACGTGCGCCAAGCATGGCGGGGAAATATGAAGGGGAGCCGAGGACTCCTCCAGTGAGTGTCTTCTTTTTCCTGTTACAATTTTAATGTTTGATTTCTTATTCGAGATGGACCTGAACCAGAGCCCCAGCTCAGAACATCCCTAACCTAGTTCTGTGATTCAGGCCTCGTTTCCATGACCAGCACATGATTTTGCTAGCTTGTATGAAGACATGTTCTGAAGAAGCTGCAAACAGAAAGATGCCCATCATATCCTCATTTGCTGGTCCAAACAGGAGCTATAAACTGATACGATCTGCCACTGTCCCTTGTAGTTCTGGCTTGTGCTCCCACGAGCCAGTACAGAGGGTACTTGTTAGTCTTGTTAGTCTTCCTAACCTGGCAACACTCCTAAAATGCTCCTATTGGAAGATGCTTCAGTTCAGGCCAGATATCCAGGCTGGCTTGTAAAATTAAAAAGATAATAGAGGAGTTTTTAAACTAAGGGCTGGGGGACAGCTCACAGGTGTAGAGGAGCACAAGGTTCAGACAGACACATCTCTTACAGGGGATATTCTAAATCCTAGTAAGGAGGAGACGATAGAAGTTGATAAAGTACAGGTAGGAACTGAAGAGAAACAGTCAAACAAAAAAGAGTTCTATTCAGTTACATCATAGGAAGGCAGACAACTAAATATTGACACATTTTCTAAGTGCTTGTATACAAATGCTAGAAGTCTAAATACTAAGATAGGTGAGCTTGCATGCCTGGTATTAAATGAGGATATTGATAATAGGCATCACAGAAACTTGGTGGAACGATGATAATCAATCCGACAGAGTAATGCCAGGGTACAAAATATATAGGAATGACACAGTACATCACACTGGTGGGAGAATGGCATTATATGTGAAAGAAAGAATAGAGCTGAATATAGTAAAAATCTTAAATGAATCAAACCGTACCATAGAATCTCTATGGATAGAAATTCCATGCTTGAGTAATAAGAGTATAGCAGTAGGAATATACTACCGACCACCTCACCACAATGGTGACTGTAATTGTGAAATGCTCAGGGAGATTAGAGAGGCTACAAAAACAGAAAACTCAATAATAATGGGGGATTTCAACTATCCCCATATTGACTGGGAATGTGTCACTTCAGGGTGGGATCCAGAGATAAAATTTCTAGACACCATTAATGACTGCTTCTTGGAGCAACTAGTCCTGGAACCCACAAGGCAAGGCAATTCTTGGTTTAATCCTAAATAGCACATAGGATCTGGTCTAAGAGGTGAATACGTTTGATTTGCTTGGTAATAGCAACCATAATGTAATTAAAGTTCATATCCTTGTAAAGGGGAAAATACCAAAGAAACCCGCCACAGTAGCATTTAACTTCAAAATAGGGGAACTACACAGAAATGAGAAGGCCAGTTAAACGGAAATTAAAAGGAACAATCACAAAAATGAAATAGTTGCAAGCTGCACACACACACCCCATAATAGAGGCTCAAATTATATGTATGTCACAAATGTATTAAAATAAGTAAGAGGACCAAAAATTTCCACCATGGCTAAACAGAGTAAAAGGGGCAGTTAGAGACCTCTTTTAAAAATTAGAAGTCAAATCTTATTGAGAAAAACAGAAAAGTGCATAAGCTCTAGCAAGTCAAGTAAAATTAGGCAGGCCAAAAAAAAAATCTGAAGAGCAACTAGCAAAAGACATAAAAACTAAAAACAATTTTTTTAAGTACATCAGAAGCCGGAAGCCTGTCAAACAATCAGTGGGGCCACAGGATGATCAAGTAGCACTCGGGGAATTCTTTGTACCGGTGCCTTTACTGCTGGCAAAGTGAAGGAGATTCCCACACCTGAGCCATTCTTTTTAGGTGACAAATCTGAGAAAAGCAACAAAGAATCCTGTGACACCTTATAGACTAACAGAAGTATTGGAGCATGAGCATTCGTGGGTGAATACTCGTTTCGTCAAAGCTTATGCTCCAATGCTTCTGTTAGTCTATAAGGTGCCACAGGACTCTGTCACTTTTTACAGATCCAGACTAACACGGCTACCCCTCTGAAATCTGAGGAAGTTTCTCAGACTGAGGTGTCAGTAGAAGAGGTTTTGGACCATATTGATAAATTAAACAATAAGTCACCAGGACCAGATGGTATTCACCCGAGAGTTCTAGAGAAACTCATATATTAAATTGCCAAACTACTAACTGTGGTATGTAACCTATAGGTTAAATCAGCCTCTGTACCAAATGACCTGCAGATGCCTAATGTAACGCCAATTTTTAAAAAGGGCTTCAGAGGCAATCCTGGCAATTACAGGCCTGTAAGCCTAATTTAAGTACCAGGCAAATTGGTTGAAACTATAGTAATGAATAGAATTATCGGACACATGGATGAACATGGTATGTTGAGGAAGAGTTAACATGGCTTTTGTAAAGGGAAATCCATGGTTCATCAATCTATTAGAATTCTCTGAGGGTGTCAGCAAGCACATGGAAAAGGATGATCCAGTGGATATAGTGTAGTTGGACTTCCAGAAAGCCAAATCAGAGGCTGATTTGACAAGGTCCATCGCCAAAGGTTCTTAAGCAAAGTAAGCTGACATAGGATAAGAGGAAAGCTCCTCCATGGATCAATAACTGGTTTAAAAAATAGGAAACAAAGGGTAGGAATAAATGGTCATTTTTCACAGTGGAGAGAGGTAAATAGAAGGGTCCCCCAAGGATCTGTACTGGGACCAGTGCAGTTCAACATATTCATAAATGATCTGGAAAAAAGGGGAAAGAGTGAGATGGCAAAGTTTGCAGATGATATAAAATTACTCAAGATAGTTAAGTCCAAAGCTGATTGCAAATAGTTACAAAGCGATCTCATAAAACTGGGTGACTGGGGAACAAAATTGCAGATGAAATTCAATATTGATAAATGCAAAGTCATGCATACTGGAAAACATAATCCCTGCTATACATACAAAATGAAGGGGTCTAAATTAGCTGTTACCACTCAACAAAGAGATCTTGGAGTCATTGCGGATAGTTCTCTGGAAATACCTTCTCAACGTACAGTGGTAGACTGTGATGGGGGAGGCTGTACAGGAAGCAGTCAATTGGAGGGAGACTGTACAGAACAGCAAATCCCAGAGGTCTCACATAAAATGAGTTGCAGGGCCAGAGTAAGTCAGTTGCTGCAGGGAGCCCAAGGAGGGTTCCTAGCAGCCTGTAGGAAGGTAGCACCTTGGACAGAACAATTGCTGGCAGGGACCAAGGGAGCTCCTGGCTTGCTGCTGGGACTTGAAGGCTGGAGGCCCTGAGAAGAAGGCGAAGAAGGGGCTGGAGCCACGAGGAAGTGGCTCAGGGGACTTAAGCAGCACTGGTGGAGAAGTTAAGGAGGGCTATCTGGATGCTGCTATCTACAGGGTCCCTGCGCTGGGACCTGGAATAGTGGGTAGGTCTGGGTCGTCCCCCCCCCACTCACCAATGGGGAAGTGGCTGGACTGTAGAACTTTGAGATACTTCCCCCTGGAAGGGAGACAACACGGATGGTGACATAGCTGGAGGGCTGAGTCATGAAGAGGACGCTGTGGCTCCTGGACTAAGGAGAAGGCAGTGGGGGAGGCACCACCAGGAGAGGGTGCATTGGCTGAGAGAGCTAATCTCTGAGATGGCCAGCAGGAGGCGCTGCTCTGGTGAGTGAAAAAACTAGCAATGTTAGGAACCATTAGGAAAGAGATAGATAATACGACAGAAAATATAATTCTACTATATAAATCCACAGTACACCCATACTTTGAATACTGCATGCAGTTCTGGTCGCCTCATCTCAAAAAAGATATATTAGAATAGGAAAAAGAATAGAGAATGGCAACAAAAATGATTAGGGGTCTGAAATAGCTTCCATATGAGGAGAGATTAAAAACACTGGGACTGTTCATTTTAGAAAAGAGAAAACTAAAGAGGAATATGATAGAAGTCTATAAAATCATGAATGGTGTAGGGCAAGTAAATAAGGAAGTGTTATTTACTCCTTCACATAACACAAGTACCAGGGGCCACCCAATGTAATTAATAGGCAGCAGGTTTAAAACAAACATAAGAAATTCCTTCTTCATACAATGCACGTCAACCTGTGGAACTCATTGCCGGGGGGGGGGGCGTGTCTGTGAAGGCCAAAAGTATGACTGGGTTCAATAAAGAATTAAATAAGTTCATGGAGGATAGGTCCATCAGTGGCTAATAGTGAGGGTCAGGGATGCAACCCTCTGCTCTAGGTGTCCCTAAACCTCTGACTGTCAGTAGCTGGGATTGGACGACATGGATCACTCAATAATTGTCCTGTTCTGTTCATTTCCTCTGAAGCATCTGAGACTGGTCATTGTCAGAGACAGGATACTGGGCTAGATGGACCATTGATCTGACCTAGTATGGCCGTTCTTATGACCCTGCACTACTGAGGTCAGTGGGGACTTCATGGGGGATCAAGCTCTTAATCACTTACTGAGGCTTTGGCCTGCACAATGCCTCCACTGAGAAGCACCAGGAATATCACTGAGCCATGATTTCATTTTCATACACTCTTCCAAGCTAGAGTGTTTCCTATGAAAAGGCTTTCACCTGATTTAATGGCCTGGGCTGGGAGTCGTGACCAATGCTCCCTGGCATTACCTCAGTACTTCCTGTGCACTTCAGTCATATCCCAGATGTAGCAACATCACGGTTGTGATATCTAATTAGCACAATTATCCCATTTTTATGAGGCTTCTGATTGCTTAACATCCCATGGGCTTAAGCTAAGCTTGCAGCTCATCACTAGGGCAGCAGGTGGTGTATAGGCAGTGTCATTGCACAAGCAGCTGATATGGGGCTTAAAGACAACCAAATCATTCCCCACTTCCAATTAACCTCCCGCTCACATGAGCACCATGGTTAACCAAGAAACTTGTCATCAGTTCCTCCTACCCCCAACCCCACCACAGTCAGTTCCTCAGAAGGGGATTGCTTAATTTTGTGTTTGACAAATCTGGGCAAAAAAACAACCCTCCGCAGCAGGACAAAGATATCGGGCTTTGTCTGTCTCCGAAGCTTGGAAGAACCCTGATAAAATCCTCTCCCAAACCACAAGCCTGTATACTTTTATCTGCAATAGTAGCTAGGGTCACACTTTAAGAATATCTGTCAGGCAAGCAAGTGACCCCCGCCTCCCTTGCTGCCAGTCAGCACTGTGGGACTGCTCTGAAAGATGCCATGCACAGAGAGTCTCACTGTTTCACAACCCAGAGAGAAGTCTTGTCCAAAACTCACGGGATAGCTGCTCTGAAACAAAGGTCACGTCCTCCGATCCACCCCTCACCAAACAAGCCAGTATTCAGCTACCTACTTCTATCCCCATCCTAACCGCATAAGTGAACCAATGGGATATTCTGAAGTGAGTTAGTGCTAGACCTATCGGTTCCTCTCTAGTACCTCTAGTCTAAACTCATTACAAGTCCTCTGCCCTGGAAGTGATACCCTCCACCCCAGACAGAGAACAGGGGAGAGAGCTCCTTTCCTACCCACCTGTGTGCACTAGCAGAGAAAACAGAGCAGCAAGTAGCCACAGAGTCCCGTGGACTAAACACCTTAGGCCAAATGCCTCCATGGAGTTACTCCATGGAGTATTCGGCTCTTCCCCTCCCTGCCAGAGCCTTCACCTTAACCAAAGCAGCAGCTGTGGCCTAGGCCCCAGCAGAGTTGCCCACAACTGGTTTTTCCCTTAGTGTCCCCATCCTTACCATGTACCATGAGAGAATAAAAACATACCAGGAGGGAGAGTTTTTGTCAGCAGTGCGACCTGATACACTCCAGTTCTGTGGGGAAAAAACTTTAGTTCTTTTGGAAAATGCCAGCACCTCCAGACTTAAATTACCCCTGTTTTGTTATTTAGTGCTAAGCTGGCCCCCCACCCCTTCTCCCCATACCGGCGAGGAGACAATCAGAGTAAACTCGTGCCATCAGTTTACTCTCCACCCTAAAAATGACCCAATGACTCAGGTACCGAGCCCCTTTTTAATGTCCTGTATTAAAGATTGTGAGGACAGAGATGGTACTGATGCTGTAATCTAACCCAATACCGATATGGCCATGTGTGATCCAATGAACTGCCTAGTCTGTAACCCCTCCTCTCACTCTGAATGCTGGCTCTCTCCAGACAGATCTCAGGGTGATTTTCACCTTGCGTGTATTTTTTCCCCTCCCTTCCACAGATCAATGTAATGAGAAACCAGACAGGCAAGCAAGCAAGCAAAAAGCATATTTACTACCTAGTGCTGCACTTTCTCCTTGGTTAAAGCAGCTGCAACACTACACAGTCCCACAGACCTTTATTTATCCATTTGCCATGTTTATTCTCTGGAATACCCAGCAGGCTTGACCACATGACAAGTTCTGTAGGGGCCTTCTGACCTCTGTGACATTGTCACTTGCAGAGAGTGCCTGGAGGTCATTCGATCTGCTCTCTTTCCTCTCCAGTTACATCCCACCCCAATCTGGAAGGGGAGAGGCGTTTCAGGGGTCACTTCCGCAAATGTACAAAGCCTTTCTTTTTCTGGTTACAAAATCACTTTGCAGGAGGAAGCCTCCTAAATTCCAGTCGGGATACGCTGCCCATTGTCAGAGAGATCTAGGTTCAGTTCCTAGTTCTGCCACAACCTTGCTGTGTGACCTGGGGCAAGTCTCTTAATCTGCCCTTGCCTTAGTTCCCCACTGGTAAAATAGGGATGATACTCCCTTTCTTCCACCCTTTGTCTGTCTTATCTATTTTGACTGTACGCTTTTCAGGGCTGGGACAGTCTCTTACTGTGTGTATAGGATTTAGCACAATGAGGTCTTAGGCACTAGCAGAATACAAATAAATTAGGGCTGAAAATGGCTGGCAATATTCAACCTACTCAAGAAGTTTTTCTGGCTAAGATGTAAGATGCACAGCACCATGTTGGGGGGGTGGGTCTTCACTAAGAAAAAAAAATCAACTCGTTGTACTCTTCTGAAATCAGGTTGGCTCCGCTGTGTGTATAATGCTATTTCTTCTTGCCTGCATGGACACGAAGTCAAAGAGTCCTTACCAGGGTTAAACAATTATCCTATAATGTCATTATAATATGATTTTCTCTACCCACAGAAAAGTAAAAACCCACCAGGTTTAGAAAACTTGTTGGGCCACAAGCATGTTTTATACGAGTTTAAACATGGTTATTTTTTGTAGCATTGTGTCCCTTGAGTGGCTAGTTTTACTGTAACATTTGTCTTTGGCTCCTCGCTCTCTCCTCAGTTCATTGTAATTTCTCTGCTCGTTCAGCGACACCTGCTCCCGCACAACGTTTCCACATTGTTCAGCAGAGGAGCTGTTCCTCTACTTGTGTGCATCAGTGTACAGGGCCCCAGATGAAATTGCCGGTTTGGGGAGAGAGAGGGAGACTGAATATCCCTCTCCCCTCCAGAGAAAGTCATCCCTCTAGGTCGGGGTCTAACGGAGAAGCAGTGTGAGGAGAAGCCCCTGTACTGAACCCACACAAAAGTTGCCTCTTCCAGGCCCACTGCAACATAAGATAGGAGGATGCAAATTCTTCCTCTCAGTTACCCAGGCTGATTGGTCAAGTAAATCAAACTTAGGATTCCCTTAGATGATAACAGGCTTCTACCATCTGCTTCCACAGCACTGTTCAACAAGCAAGGAGCTCAAACAAGACAAGAGCATGAATTTTATTCACCTGCAGCAAGCCATTGGCCCCGCACTGAGTCAGGTGTGTCTATTCTCCACCCCATTTCCCAGAGACTAGCTAAAAAGGCTTGTCTGTTTCAGGGATTTTTGCACTGATATAAGCTACGCTCATGTAAAGCCCCAGCGCAGATGCATTTGCACTGGGGTAAAGTGGGGCTGAAACTGGGGCAAGTTTATATAGTAATCTCTTCAGAGAAGGAGGCTGTTTGCACAATGGCTTGCACAGTGGGGCCCTGATCCCTGATTTGGAGCCTCCACGGGCCACTAAAGTTGTCCCAGTGAAGCTCATCCATACAGGATTTTCTTCTCTATTATAGCTACAGTATGGCTATACCAGTATAAAAAAATGATAATAATTAGGGCTGTCAATTAATCGTAGTTAACTCAAGTGATTAACTCAAAACAAATTAACTTGATTAAAAAAATTGTGATTAATCGCAGTTTTAATTGCGCTGTTAAACAATTCCAATTTAAATTTATTATAAATATTTTTGAATGTTTTTCTATTTTTTAAATATATTGATTTCAATTACTACACAATGTGAAGTGCGGGGCTTACTTTATTTTTTATTACAAATATTTGCACTGTAACAAAGATAAACAAAAGAAACAGTATTTTTCAATTCACCTCCTACAAGTACTGTAGTGCAATCTCCTTATCGTGAAAGTGCAACTTACAAATGTAGATTTGTTTTTGTTACATAACTGCACTCAAAAATAAAACAAGGTAAAACTTTAGAGCCTACAAGTCCACTCAGTCCTACTTGTTGTTTAGTCAATCGCTAAGACAAGTTTGTTTATATCTACAAGGTCCTACCTATAATTCCCCACCTTGTAATGCATTTTCATGATAAAGAGATCGCACTTCAGTACTTGCCTAAGATGAATTGAAAAATACTATTTCTTTGGTTTATCCTTTTTAGAGTGCAAATATCTGTAATCAGAAATTATAACAAAGTAAGCACTGTGTCCTTTGTGTTGTGTAGTAATTGAAATCAATATATTTGAAAATATAGAAAACATCCAAAATATTTAAATAAATGGTATTCTGTTATTATTTAACAGCATGATTAAAACTGTGATTAATCGCTATTAATTGCTTTAATCATTTGACAGCCCTAATAATAATTAGACGAGCCCTGAGTGGTACTCAGAGATGCTGCAATAGCAGTCTCACCCATGCAGTGGTATGCCAGCAACACGTGAGTGGCCATGTGAGATTATGCAGGATACCTGCACTCTGCTGTGTCGTGAGTTGAAGCTTGTGGCACAGCCTCCCCTATTGCTGTTACAGATTTTTTTTAACGACATACAGCACAGTCAACTGGGTATGTTAGCTCCATTCAAGTGCTGGAGAAGAAGAGGCCAACGAGTTGTGGCCAACCGAAGGTACTGGACCAGAGCTGAGCTGAGAATGCAGAAGTTCCTTGTGTGCAGGTCTGTGCTTACACTACTAGACCCCTGTGATGTCTCTCTCCTGTGTGAGCTCCCAGTCAGGCAAGATACCAAACTTTCCTTCTTTGGTCTGGCCCACTTTAGAATTTAATTCTACCAGAAGGATCAAATTAAAGAGATGGCCCAATCTGCAAGATTTGAGTCAGAGACAGTGGGTCCAATTCTTCCCCTTGGGAAATATATGTTCCATTCTACGCACCCCATGAAGTGGGCTGTAGCCCACAAAAGCTTATATTACAGAGTGGGTTTGTAAAGCTGCAATTCCCATGTGATAGCATTTCACACTCACTGTGCCCTGGTGTAAGTAATTACGCGTGTAACAGGGCAAGGGAGAATTAAGCCTAGGTTAATAGACTTAATGAGTGACTTAAGCTCATGTATTCAACCATATTAGGCAGAAGATTGCATGACAGTTACACAGGGACTGCCTGATTCTCAATTACACCATCTCAGGTACTTATGTGCCTCCCCTATCAGCATACTGTTGGGGTGCCTCACAATCTTTAATGACTTTATCCTCAATGCACCCCTCAGAGACAGGGCAGTGACACATGGGGAACCGAAGCGCAGCGAGATTGAGTGACCTGCCCAAAGTCACACAGGAAGTCTGTTGCGAAGCCAGGCTCCCAAATTCCAGGTTGATGCCCAAACCATTGGGAAATGCTTCCTCTCTAAAGGCCCCTTGTCACCACTCTGGCAGTATAAACAAGAATCCGGACTCTGATTTTCAGAAGTGCTGAGTATCCAGAACTCCAGCTGACGTCAATGGGAGAATGCAGATGCTCAGCATCTCTGAAAGTCAGGCGTTGACTTAACACACACCCAGGACAGAGGTGATGTTACCGCTCCAGAGACCTGGGAGTGTCTGGAAGTTATAAGGGGGCAGGGGAAGGTGTTTCATCTTAATACTTAGAATGTCACAAGTGTGGGTCTGCTGTGAAATACCTTCATCCCATGTTACTGTGACTGCTTTGTCATTCTAACAGTCAGAAGAGAGAAGCCTTCCCCGTATAGGAAGGGGGAGGAACTCAGAGCCAAGTGCCACGTCAGATGGCACAGTGGTATTATGAAGGAAGCCTATGCTATGCATTAGTCTGGAAGTGAGTAATCTTTGTACAACGTGCCAGTGTGGCTCCTGGGAACATGCTTAGTGAGCCCCAGTGCTACCAGTTCTCATGATATTTGGTGTTTCCTTAAAGCTCTAGGTCCTGGAATCATGTGTTTGTATGAAACACTCAGCTTTCATTAAAAAAAAGAAAAAAAAGAAGAAGTTTTTAGCCCTCATGGTTGAGATGAAAGGACAGCTCTCAAACACCAGAAGGCAGATAACATGAACCCCAAGTGTGCTAGTTTTAAAAATCACATGATTTAAGCCAATCTCATGATTTTTTGGCATGATTGTTATATGCCGGAGGCTGGCAACACTATGTTAGCTCTTACTTTCTTGTGTCTTAAATGGGAAATGTGCTCCCTCTCTGCCCCACTCTGGGAAGAGGGTTCCCTTCATACCCCACAGCTCCCTCTGCCCCACACTGGGGGATGAAGGGGTCTCTCTCTGTACAGTAGGTGTTAGTTTCCCCAGCAAAGACTATTGTAGCTATGGGGGGAAAAAAATCAAACTAGAAAAAGGTGAAAGGGGTACTCAGTATTATTTACTCGGGAGTGTATTGCACAAACTTTGGTATGCAGCCCAGAAATATTTGATTTATTGCATTAAAAAGGGAAATGAAATCTTGCTTAACTCCTCTAAAGACAGCTGGCAGAATCTGGAGAAGGGATTTCAAAGTCAGCCTTATTTGCCTCATTTAACTTTTTCTGATTTACTCCAGGTTTTGGAAGCAAATACAGCAAAGCAAGGGGAACGATAAAGAGAGAAGAGTTAAGCCGTTTAATCAGAAATTGTGGTGATTGGAGTTTTCTGGCCAGTGATATTCCCACAACACATTGAACTGGCTTTAGGTCTCGGCAGAGCATGGTTAACCCTTTCAGTTCCATTTCATACAAGTGATCAGTGTGTGTATTTTATCCCTCTCTCACTGAAGCCAGTAAACCACACACACATCGCCCCAGCCATTCTCTAGATATAGAAGCTTTTAAAGCAAAGACAAACCAAAGTAGGATTTGAGAGCTCAATCCCAGGATATGCACTGGTAGTGGACAGGAGAAGGTGGGCCACCTGCAGTGCTCCTACGTGATCCTGGAAAAGCATCAGATTCTCTGTCTCTCTAAAAATAAGACCTATGTTTTCTTTATTTTAAAAACTAGAGCAATTCCTTCTTATAATGCTCTGTTATGCAGCTGGGGCCTGATCCAAAACCCACTGTCATCAATGGAAAGACTCGCAATGACTTCACTGGGCTTTGGATGAAAACTCTGTGTAGTAGTTTGGTCCAGCCAGTGATCCTCCCACACAGGTTATAGTAAAGGATCATCAGTAGAAAGCACACAGACACACACACATTTTGGCTTTGAGATTTTGCTGGGAAGGGGAAAAACTCCAACAATTTTTTTTTGTAGGAAAAGTGAATTTGTTTATCCCTCTATGAATTTTCACAGAAAGCCCCTTTGAAAGGTTAAGTGAACATGTGCCTGTCAACAAATCGGAGCTGGTTTTACAACTGTGACCCATTCTCCCCACCACCAAACTTGTCAGTTTTGATCCAGAGAAGCCCAAACCAGAAATGTCATCTGGTTTTACAGCCCCAGATTATGGTGTTTCATTGTTTCCTTAATATGCAACCGGAGTCACCCTCACAAAACCTTGGACCCAGACTCCTGAACTCTCCTACATTGATCCAAACAAACTCAGGGGGAAAATAAAAGCCCAACAACCTGTTATGTCAAAAAAACAAAACCTCTTTCTGCAAACCTTGGGCTCCACAGCCTGTCCTGGTGTTAGGAAGAAAACTATATACTTTGTATAGGGAAGTTCCAACCTAAGGGTTTAAAACAGAGGCTCTCCCAAAGTCTCTATTTAAAACCACCCACACAAGTCTTATTTTTACACTTGGTTGCTCGATGTTGCCTGAGCAAGACCTAGTGTATCAGAAACCCTGTTAACGTACCACTGGTTGAAAGCAAGGCAGCCACATCTGCTGGTATAGTTATGTTAAATCTAAGTTTCCTCGTGTGCCCCAATTCCCTACCGCTGAACAGAGTGCTAAAACCTTTCCAAGTTGCTCTCTTAAAACAATTACCGTAGGGAAAAGCAATTGGGAAGGAAGGAAGAAAAAAAAATAAGACTCCACACAAAGTAGAAGGCTACATGCCAACCATTAACTCTCACTCCATTTTGGCTTCGTTTTCTTGTTTTTCCTCTCTGAATTTTCATTCCTCTGAGACCGAACATGCTGCAGTGTTTTTCAGAATAGTGTTTAATAATCTCTTTAGGCTCTGAAGCTAAAGAACTGTCTGTCCCTTCCACACAATGCACAATCTTAATATTCCCCTCTTCCCCCGCCAAACAACTTAAGAAAAGCATGCAAGACTTCGTTAGAAGAGGTCTATTTAAAGTTCTGTCCAATAGCCCATAGGTGACCTTGCATGACCTCATATAATAGATGTGAGATCTAAACACCCCTAATTTGAGTGCAGATCAGACTGTTGTGCCTTGAACCCTCTAATATAAACACACACACACTTAAGGTGATCTTAGTATTTGTCTATGAAATAAACATTCCTAGTTAGTCCCATATATCATTCTCCATGCACAGCCTCCCATGATCACCCGTTATTCAGTTTCCGACACTGGCTGTGGTGTTGGTATACAAGGGCAATGCTTCTCATTTACTTTTAAGCTTTAAATGAACATATGCACACACGCACAAGCAGCAGAAAATCCATTTAAAAAAAAAAGTGTGCTACACTCCAACTCCACTCTGGGAATCCCGGCACGATGCCAGTATCTCCATTCATACGAGGACTCAGGAGTCCAGAGCTAGCATATGAATTTCCTGCGTTCCCTCAATGACAGGTCTCAACTCCCCTCCCCTTAGTGAAGAGCAATGCCCCACCAGGTACAGTGCGCAGACATACACCAGTTTTCTAAGGCTGAGCCACCCCCTTGCAGAGCACAGCTCCCATCTCAGACCTCTATAGCTGTGCATATACAGCCAGTCCCCACATGAGTCCCTACCGTGCAATGCTGTTACAGCCTAGCCAGCAATTTGTGCCACCGTTCCCTTTTTTAACCTCTTAGGCTCCCACTGGGAGAAGTCCAGCCCTCTAGTTTAAAGTGAGGCGACTCAGTCTGGGCCGTCATTTGAGGTCCCTCTAGCGACCCGAAAGGGGAACTGCAGTCAGGGGGGAACTTTTGCTTTTCTGTTTCCAAAACCCAAGCTCCACACGCAACCAAGGAAGAAGGGGGGGGGAGGGAGAGGAGCAGCTCATAAATACTCTCGTTCTCCTACACCGGTCACTTTTGCAAATATCCAATTGCACCCTCTTGCAAGGACTTCACCATCACTCACACAAAAGATGCCGGGATGCAGCAACAAGAAATACAAACATTTCACCCAAACGCTGCTCCTGGTTGTAATCACGTTGTTTGCATGACTCCAAAGGCTAAGCTACACAACCCAAACCCTCCTGCCTTGCTTAAAAAAGAAAAAGCCAAGCCCGCCCCCCCGCTCCTGCAGGAGAGAGATCTCTCGCAGTGAGCTGGGCAGCTTTTTTAGCTCATTTCCAACCCGCGTCCTTCTGTGAACTGGGGACACGCGCGCGCTAAGCAAAAGGAAGAGGCAGAGTGGAGGCTCTGGATCTGCTGGGCTGACCATCAGAAAGTCTGATGCTACTGATCTTAGCTCAGCGAGCCCCCTGGCTGCCCCCTCTGCCCTGGCCCTGCCTGCTATGGTACTAGAGACAAGCCCAACATGGGTTGTTTAATGTTGTCCTTACCTTTAAACTTCCACTGCTACTTTCAACTTCTTGTGTGCAGCCCTGGAGTAAGGCTGGGTGACTGTAGCATTCATCCATGTATCTCTCTGCTCCTGACATGCTTCTGTCCTGCTTGGTTTGTTTGTTTGCTGTTTAGTGTAATTTGGGGGGAGGTTTTTGGTGTGTCAAGTCCTTGTTTTACGAGGATGATGTTTTTTCTTTGCTGTCTCTTGGCTTGTTCTTGCTTTTCCAAGAGTCTGAGCTGGTGGGGCTTGGTTCTCCCAGCTGCAGCTATATTCTCAATTAGCTGCTCCACATCTGAGGAGACAGGCTGAGAGCACTCACTGCCCCTTCTTTTATACACCATCCAATGGGCATGCTCCAACTTCTACTGTAACAACGATCAAGGCAACTCAGCCAATAACCTTGCAGAAGTTATCTAATCCCGCTTTCCCCCTCCCTCTCTCTCTCTCGTGTAACCCTCGGAGTCTCACACTAGGAAAAAGTTTCAATAACATGGTTTCATAGAATGTTCCTCTCAGGGGGCTGAATGCAGCTACTGCTCCATACAGAAAAAAATATCTGTCCTTTGGGTGAGGGCAGAAGGAGGGTGTCTGCTTTCATCGCATGCTGCTTTTCAGATGCAGGTAAAAGGAGCAATAAGAATGCAGACAGATGAATGCATTTTTTATTTTTCAGAAAAGAGCAGATCATTCCTGGGCTGTCAAATGCCCTACTACGGCTACCAAATTCCAGACTAATGCTACCAAATCCTTAGGAATGGTTTCCTTTGAGCTCATCAGTGTTTCGTTTAATTTCACCAGTATTCCTATGAGGAAAGAAACCCAATGTCAGCTGAGTTGTGCTTCATTAGCCAATGGGTACCAAGTAGTGAGTCCACATTGTTCTTTCCATGGGGCAAACTACCCATTTTCCACACTGAAATCTCTTCATCCAAGTTAGAGAGTACTTTTCTTTAAAGGTGCTTGTTTCATCTTGAATCTGATCTTTCCTCCTTTTACACAACTTCCTCTGAGCTCCTTAATTTGGTCAAAATTCCTCGCTTACCAAGAAATAAAATCTAGATGGCTACTCTAATATTTGATCTTTATTTTCAATGGCTGCATTTTCACCATTGGTCCTGCGGGTTACCTCCTCGGGTAAAGACATGTTTCAGTGATTAGTGAATGTGATTTTCAGTCAGTGAAGAAGTTGGTATGGGAGGCAGGATTTACAGTCATCTACCGACTGAAGTGACTCGACACATGCAGGGTTTCAGAAGCAAAGGGGTAGTCATGGGAGGGGGTTGTTCACTGTGACTGGTAAGCTGTTAATCATTTATAACTTCATTAACATCCTTGCTATCCTAAAGTAAATATGGAGGCTTTGCCTATCTAGGGCAGACAGATACAGTATGTTCTGCACCCAGTGCTGTATGCTGGCTCTCATGCTCACTTTTAGTTGTCAACCAACCTAATGAAGGCCCCATTCTGCAAAGATTTATGCATATGAATAATCCCATTTAAGATAATGGAACGGCTCCCATATTTATAGTTAATTGTGCGTGTAAAATTGTGCAGGGTTGGAGTCTAAATGTATTATTATTGCTATTGATTACTGTAAAGCCCAGAGACACCCACTGAGATAGGGGCCCCACTCCGCTAAGTGCTGCAGATACATATAAGTAAGATAACAGTGCCCTGCCCTGAAGAGCTTACAATCTATATGGACAAGACAAAGCGTAGGAGGGGAAAGAGAGGTGAACTGACTTGTCCAAGGTCATGCAGCAGGTCAGTGTCAGAGATGGGAATAGAACCCAGGTCTCCTGACCTCCCAGGTCCCAGTCAGTGCCCAAATAGTTAATGAAATTCAGTAGCTAGGATGTACAAGGCATGGTTACAATGTGCCAATGCACACTTACACAACAGAAAATAATGCTTTATTTTTATAATTGTTGGTTTTTTTCTCTCTGAGGTTGGGAACCAACTGAAGGATTTCTCCAAACAAGTGGAATTTAGAAGATTTCTCCCAAACCCTCCAAAGACAAGGGCTGGTACGTTCTCTATAGGCTTTTGACCTCCCAAAGGACATATGTCACCCTCTCAAGAATCAGGTTGTTCTTTTGATCACATCATTCGACCCTAATTTTCTTTCCATGTCTGGATTGTGTCATTGCATTTCAGACCCACCAAACAATCCAATGTCAGTGCAATGTCCTTAAACTAAAGATGTCATCAGAACAGGGAGGAGGGCATGGTGCTGATAAAACATACATAAAGGAAAGATTTTCACCCTAAGGTTAGGCACCTAAATCCACACCTCAGTGGAAATTAGCTGCTAAGTGCTCAGCACTTTTGAAAACCTGGCCACTTCTTTAGGTGCCTAAATAGGGATTTATGAGGCTAACTTTAGACAGCCAAGTTTGGAAATCTTGTCCATATACCTTTACATCTCATCCAATGTAAAACTTTCAGTAGATGGGAAAGAAAGTTGTATTCATTTTCACAACGATCCTTCCCCATTTGTTTAAAAACAAATCCATATCCATGGTGGTCAAATGGGGCTGTTAGCAGCCCAGAGAGAAGAACTGACTTCCCTTCCCCCAACTTGCCACCAGCACCTCCTTTGAGTAGACAAAAGAAACCTAGAGAGGGTGAGAGGACTAATCTCTCTAAGAAAAACAAGTGATTTTCCAGTAAACAACTGCAACAGCAAACAAAGAGGGTGAACAATAATGATAATCAAAAACTATATTGTAAGGAAGAGATGACCCCATCATGTGAGGTGTCTCACCAGCTCAGTGAAAACAGCCAGCATTTTGGGTGAGCCTTCATCATCAACAACATCACCACGGACAACAAAATAAACCCCACAAGTTGCCATTGGATCCACTTGTGTTTGTGCCTTTGATCTTTTAATTGCTTCTTAGTTATCCTTCAGTGCAAATAAATAGTGCATTGTGTCAAGAAAGAGAGAGAGAGGGGAGGATAAGAAAGAAAGAAAGACACAAAAGAAAGAGCTGTTGACTGAACGAGAAAAAAAGCAGGTTATTTTCCCATCTTTAAAGGAGTGAGTGTGTCTGTATTTGAGGGATGGGGGTGGGGGGGTGAGGGGAGATTGGAAATCAAAGCAAAATAAAGAAAAACACATTAAGCCTCAGGCAAATATCATCCTTACATCAGGAGGAAGAAATGGGGGAGAGGGCAAAACCCAGAATTAACCTCGTTTGAGTTTATTCCCTGAGAGGTGAATTGATCCAAAGAAGGTATGATGTAGCAGCAGAGGGAAGAAAAATAGCTCTGAAGCTGTACTGACAGCTAACCATATCACTTCTTTCTTTCTTTCTTTCTAGCATTTCCATGGAAATACTCACTGGAATGTCATGGGGAGGAAAGTCCAAACTCCTTTAAGCACAAATGTGAAACTCTGACAGGCACAATCAGCCCTTCCAAATAACAAGGGACAAAGTTGGCCTTTATAGCAATGTACAAATATATAGAATTATGACTTTCTGTGTATGGCTATGGAATAATCTTTACATTAAAAGAGCTTGCCAATGACGCCTGGGAAATATGGTGCAGGAGGGCAGATGAGAAACTTTATAGATTGGAATCCTGTTGGGGCAGGGACTGTGTCTCACTATGCATCTGTGTAGCACCTAACAGGATAGGGCTTTGATCTCGTCTGGGGCCCGTAGGTTTTACCCAGTAACAAATAGCAATATTCTTCTGTCACCCACTGGATGGCTTTGTGGAACAGCAGCAACACAAAGGCAATTTTTCATGCTACAACACCTGCCTTCTGTCAGTAGCAAATCCCTACAATCTAAAGCCGGGCTGAAACACAACATTGCACAGTTTGACTAAAGGTATGGTTTTAAACCGTTGTAGATAAGCTGATGCAAACCCCTGTGTGAACACGCTGAAATCAGTTTTAATCTGGCTTATATTGGTTTCGTTTGCTGCAATACATTTACAGGCACATGCTAAACCAATATATTCAGTTTTAAAGATGTTTAAGTGGGTCCATATAGGGGTTCAAATAAATGTTGGTTAAATTGGTGCAACTTATGTATGTAGACATGGTCCAAGATCCCCTCTGCTCCTGATGTATTCTACAGCTGTCTTCAGGCTGACTCTACTTCTATCTGTGGGTCTCTCTCTTCATAGAAAATCCAGAAGAACTTCACATATAACAGGTATACCTGGTCTTGCCTTAGGCAGGGAATATCACAAATTGGGTAATATTTTAAATGTGTCTGATACATCTTGTTACAATTAATGTACACATAATACAATTTATGAACTATATACTAGATCTTGATTTGCCATAGAGATCCTAAGCAGGGTGGAATGGTGGAGATAAGTCTGTTGAGTAATTAATTGCTTTAAAACAGCACAGTATGTTGGCTAAGACAAAAAATACTTCTGAGGAATTCTGGAATCCCAGCTATGTATCTTTCAGGCATGTCTTTGACGGGTTTTTTCCTTACTGCTGCGCTTCAGTCAGTGGGTCCTTGTGTCTAGTCCTCATTGTCTTCAGGATGATCATTGGATGTGATTCTTAAGTGTTCTCCAGAAGCCACTTCCCACATTATCAGAGACCCTCACCTGCTGACTCTTTAGATCCAACAAACGGTGTTGGGAATTCTGATCTGAATTTTGAAGAGTCAGCGCAGCAAAAAACCTGAGGAGAGACAAAACAGATCATTTTTATTGTCTGTTTCTACCTCCTCTTCTGACTCACTTTTTGGACTGCTAGGCTTTCCACAACAGAGTAGTTCTTTGGTCAGGCTCTTTTCAGAGAAAGACAATGGTCCTGGGTGAAGGTACTGGGCTAGAACTCAAAAGAGCTGGGGTCAGCTTCTGGCTCTGCTACAGTCTTCCTGTGCAACCTGGGTCAAGTTATCTATTCTCTTGGTGCCTCAGTACCCTATCTGTAAAATGGAGGTGATAATGCTTCCTTTCTCCATCTTTGGTTGCAGTATTATTGTAGTGAGGCTGGTCCCAGGATAGGAGAGAGACAAAGTAGTTGAAGTAATACCTTCTACTGGACCAACTACTATTTGTGGAAAGCTTGTACCTTCCACCAATAAAAGATATTACCTCTCCTACCTTCTCTCTCTCCATCTTGTCCATTTAAATAGTAGGCTCTTCAGGTCAAAGACTGCCCCTTGTGGTATGTATGTACAGCACCTAGCTGCATTGAGGGCTGTAGATGCTACTGTACTATCAACGATGATGTTGCTCTTGGAGTCAGTGAAATTGCTTATACTCTGCTTTCATTCCTATTCCTGATGCGCACTGTGATGGGTTTGATCAGGAAGTCCAGCTATGAAACTGGTGGTGAATTGCCAATGTTTTAAATGAGGAGGTCCTTACAAAAACGTTCCCCTTCTGCCTGGGATAGGCCCGCTGTACCAGGGATGTGTGCGCTCAGCGTGGAGAGGGAGAGAGTGGGAGAGCTGAATGATTTGTTTTATCATTTAAACAAAACACGTTCTCATAAGCATAACCAAGGAAGGGAGGCAACAGCACTTGGCAAATGAACGTACACTAAGTGCACTTCGCTGGAAATGTTTATACTCTGCTGCTGAGAAATACGCTGAGCACATTGACAGGACAGCATGGTGCTCCGCTTGTGTAATTTGTAACAGGGTGAGGTGAGGACCTTGCAGAGGGCCCTGAGGACATTCTCCTCCCCCACAGGAGCACGATTTCTAAAATACCTGCCACTTGCTGCACCCTGGTACATTCTCAAGGCCAGGGGAGGCTCTAGGCATTTTGCCACCCCAAGCACGGCAGGCAGGCTGCCTTCGGCGGCTTGCCTGAGGAGGGTCCGCTGGTCCCGCGGGAGGTCCTCCGAAGCCACGGGACCAGCGGACCCTCCGCAGACAAGCCGCCGAAGGCAGCCTGCCTGCCACCCTCGCGGCGCCGGCAGAGTGCCCCCCGTGGCTTGCCGCCCCAAGCACGCGCTTGGCGTGCTGGGGCCTGGAGCCGCCCCTGCTCAAGGCCCCAGATGTGCTCTCCAGAGGCATTTATGTGAGGCAGAAGCAGCAGGGATGGTTTGGCAGCATCAAGGAGGAGGGGGGTGAATACGCCTCTTTTGGGTGTGATACAACTCTACCAAGGGGAGCCCCTGACAGCACACCACCACCCGGGGTTATTACTTGCAGGACTGCAGTGTACATAAGAAAGAGGAAATACGACTGTGGGCTTAATGCACTAGGCTGGGATTCAGGAGATCTGGGCTCAGTTCCCAGCTCTGCCACAGACTTCCTGTGTGACCTTGGCCAGAGTTCCAAAAGAGCTTAGCATCTAGCACAGGGGTTCTCAAACTGGGGGTCACAACCCCTCGGAGGGTTGCAAGGTGGTTATGTGGGGGTCTCAAGCTGTCAGCCCCCAGGCAGCAGGGCATGTATGGCTGACAGCCCCAGCCCCAGCTGCCTTGAGGTGGGGGTTACACTCAGAGGCTTGCTGCATGAAAGGGGTTGCCAATACAAAAAGTTTGAGAACCACTATCTAGCAGCTTTCATGGGGAGGTACTGGGGACTGTGCACACCTGAAAGTGTGGCCTTTAGTAGCTCTGTGCCTCAGTTTCCCATCTGTACAGTGGAAGTAATAAGACTCCCTTTGTCTATCTTGTCTGCATAGACTATAAACTCTTAAGGGCAGTGACTGTCTTTTACTAGGAGTATGTTCAGCCCCTGGCACTCTCATAATGCAAACAATCAGGTTTCTTTAATTGTGATACTGACAACTTTTGTTTTAAGGTCCTTGTACTGCCCTTACACTGAGGAATGAAACGGGGATGCTGAGGCAATGGCATCTCTGCAATTGAAGGCCACCTGGCAGAGATGCCAGAAGGGGCTGGGACCCTCTGAACTGCTAACATACTGGAAAACAAACCCAATTCACTTTTCTGGATCCTCAAAAAATGCAAGTAGCCCTTTAAAACCATGAGTGCATGTTCAGAATATTGTCACACGAGCATGTGTTTTTGTGCCTGACTGGGGGTGAGCATTGTTTCAGGGCCACCCAGAGGATTCAGGGGTCCTGGGGCAAAGCGGGGGAGCTGCGGCGCTTGTATTCACCCGGCGGCGGTCCGCGTCTTCGGCGGCATTTCGGCAGCGGGGGCCCTTCAGTCACTCCGCGTCTTCGGCAGCACCGAAGGGCCCTCCGCCACCAAAATGCCGCCGAAGTTCCAGAGCGACTGAAGAGCCCCCCACTGCCGAAATGCCGCCAAAGACCCGGACTGCCACTGGGCCAGGGCTCATGGCACATTTCGGCGGTGGGGGGCCCTTCAGTCGCTCAGCGTCTTCGGCAGCACTGAAGGGCCTCCTGCCGCCGAAATGCCGCCGAAGACCCGGACTGCCACCAGGCCAGGGCTCGCGGGGCCCCTGTGGGGCCTGGGCCAAATTGCCCCACTTGCCCCCCCACACACACCCCGGGCAGCCCTGCATTGTTTAGTTAGAGCATGGGCACAGGTGATCTGGATGCTAAGTCCGATTCTTCCATCGATTAGCTATGAAACTTCAGGCCACTCAAGTAATGTCTCTGCCTCCTCAGTTTCCACAACAGTCAAATCTACATTGGGTGGTGGTTATATGTTCTAATGCTAATGTACTGGTGATCTGAGGAGGAAAGGTAATATAGAGGTGGTAAGTACTAATGCTATCATGCTGCTTGGGATATGGCAGATGATCAATCCCCATGCTACAAACAGGAGACAGGTTATGTCATCTAGTCCTTTCCCCTGCCAGCCAGGGCAGAATCTGCCAAATCTGGGAACTACAGAACAGATACAACTTAGATAATGTTTTCACTTACACTTTAACCCTAAGGAGCATCGTCAAAAAATAACCAATGTCAGGTCATGCTAGGACTGGTCAATGAATGTTGGATGGGTGTGTGGAGCTGATGTGACTTGACTGAAAGATTTGTGAAGAAAGCTATTACCTATATTTTAGTGGCCCCGGGCCCCGCAGGGACCCCCCACGAGAGTTTTTTGGGGGCCCTGGAGTGGGGTCCTTCACTCTCTCCAGGGGCCCTGGAAAACTCTCATGGGGCCCAGGCTTCCGGAGCTTCTTCAGCTCCGGGTCTTCGGCGGCTATTCAATGGCGGAGGGTCCTTCTGCTCCGGGACCTGCCACTGAAGTGCCCCGAAGACCCGTGGCGGGGGGTCCTTCTGCTCCGGGACCCGCCGCTGAAGTGCCCCAAAGACCCGCGGTGGGGGGTCCTTCCACCCCGGGACCCACTGCAGAAGACCCTAGGCCCCCTGAATTCTCTGGGCGGCCCTAAGACATCCCACTGATAGTCTTATGATGAATAGCTTCCCCCACCCACCCTCCAATTACCAGTCAGAGGAAAACACCAGAGAGCTGTGGAGGGAGGAATCACTCTTTAATGACATAACTTAACAGCCTTTTGAAAATGTACAGCGATATCATTAACAAGCCTGTTAGAGGACCAGCTCCCTCCCCAATGGTGACCAGAAGCAGGGAGGACTGGGGCCCACCCTTTATTTAAGAGGCTGCTAATGTGGTTAATCCCTCAATTTCATTTAGCAGCTCAACCTCTCATCTCTTCTCTTCTGTCCCCTCCCCACCCCACCCCACCCCACATATCTCCACTGCCTTGACTTTCTTTTCATTAATTTCTGCCCCAGCAGTTTAACAGATTAGAATGCACTCATGTATATCATTGTGGCTTCATTAAAGTCATTGTTATACATCAGGTGAAGACCTGACCCTTTGCATGTAGGAATGGTCATGCTGTGTCATACCAGCTCACCCTAAAGGCCTGGCCTAGACTAGCGTGCCCCTTTCTTTGTAATTCTATACATCCTTTTGCTCTGTTTATTGCACAAATGGATCAGTGTGAACATTCCAGACGTGACTAATGGTGCTTAATCCACTTGAAGTTCTGCCCACCATCCACACTAGGGCTCCACTCAGTTCAGCTGCAGTGCCTTCTGGGCAAATATCCCAGAGTTCCCATCAGCTCCAAGCAGCTGTGTATTCTGGGAGATACTGCAAGGCTTTGTGGAATATTTTGTGTGTTCCCAGAGGAATTTTGAGAGGCGGGATCAAGCACCCATAACTCCTGGGGAAAATCTCCTGATTCCCTGGCAATGTATCCCATAAAGCTCCTGGAGAATGCACTATTTCCAAGCTACACAGAGGTCTGGCCAAATGCCCATCACATGCTCCTACATCATCAGCAAAATTTTGTTATGGAATGATCTGTCCATAGAAGTTCCTTCCTAAATCAGCAGTTAGTGAAAAGCTTATGCCCCAGAGCCTGAGAATTTCTATCCCTGATATGTTTTTATCCTGTATAACATAACTGCATTGACCCAGGATTACAAACAGATGGCCCGTTTCCACAGACCCAGTTCCTGCCCCTTGATTTATAGGCACCGACTCTAAATGTTAGTGACAGGAAGATTTCTGTGCCTGGATTTAAAGTGTTGCTTCCATCCTACATGCCACTGGTGAGACATTTTTAAGTGCCATGGCAAACAAAGCACATATGTGGCTAAAACATTCCAGGCAATGCCTACGTGTGCTTTTATAAAGTTCTCTCCAAGTTCTGTGATTGGTTGCATTGATAGTAGAAGAGTTAAATGGATTCCCAAGGCAGGTGGGGCAGTGGTGGGTCTGACGAGGTAATATCATAGACATGTTATTTGAAAAGCTAAGAATTGTGGAATTCCTCACCTAATCGAATATTCCAACAGTTTAAATAAAAGTGAAATGTAATATAAAAGATACCACTAAATCAAAGTACAAAGAAGACTGAATTAAAAAACCACACAAACCTTTCCCTATATAACCTGCATGCACTATGATCTACCTCCCATAATGCTCATTTTCTAATTTTTAGTGTATTTTCTGTTGGTAAAATTAGCTGCATCTACACCTGTGGGGAATTGGGAGTCCTCACTAGCCACAGGACAGGTACAGCACAGGTAGCAGCTGCTTCACCTTTCCACATTGCACCATCAAAGATCCAGTCACTATTTTTTTTTTCATGAAAAGTTGTTTTGGGCTGAAAAATTGCCTTTTTAAAAAAAAAACCCAAATATTGGTAACAGCTGTCAACTCTTAAAGAAATGTTTGATTTTCCACAACATTTTCTATCGATGTCACAATAGATATCAAAAAGTTGTGTTTAGAACAAACCTAGGTTTTGGCAAACAAAAGATTTCGATAATGTTTTTGATAAAAACATTATGTGGGGAAAATTATTTTTAAAAAGAACCCTGGAAAGTGTTTAGAAACCCGTGAAATGGAAACCACTTCAGTGGGTGGAAATGTTTTACATTTCGTTACGTTCCTTGATCAGCTCTACCCATCCCTATGCCTCAACCCTGATATGGACCAGCTGCCTCTGTGGGTCTGAGTTGGCCACTCAGTACTTAGTTTCTACAGTGAGGCTGCAAACATGCCCCGTGTAGCATTTCATGCAGAGGGGAAGTGGTGGTTGTTGCTGTGAACAATCCATCACTGGGCATGTGGACTCCAACGGAGTTTAGACCACGTCCTAGGAAGCGATCCACTACACTCCCAGCAGTAACAGCGTGGTACAAGCAAACAAAAATTGTGTCGTTGTGATACTGGAGAATGCTAAGAGTCATGAGAGAATGGGGAGTTCCATTTGACACAGCCTCAATGCATCATGGAGGGGGAAATGGGGTTCCAGAACAACGAACTGCAAGAATCTCAAGACTAACGTTTAGCCACAACGTTAAATCAAAACAAAAGAAGGAACAATGGAGAAGAGCTAAAAACAACAACTTATTGTAATCTTCTTGGGGCAGGGGCATTAATCCAGTTAACAGAAGAGTCACCCCCCCACGTACACACTCCAGCCTATGAAAGATTTCCAGATGGCTTGAGGTGCGCAAGGTGTTGCAATTACTAGGGCTAGCCATTCAAGTGTGTAGCCTCTCAACAGTGTTTGAGAGCCCTACAAGAACAACAATGGAAGAAAACAAGCAGACACTGCACTGAGCGGCTGGTGTTGTGAAAGAGGGCTTTTTAAACCAGTGGTTTTCAACCTCTTTTCATTTGCAGACCCCTAAAACATTTCAAATGGAGGTGCCAACTTCTTTGGAAATCTTAGACATCATCTGCAGACTCCCAGGGATCCACGAGCCACAGGTTGAAAACCACTGTTCTGTGGTAATGACAACCTTTCGTGGACCCCTTAGACATAGTCTGTAGACCCTCAGGGGCCATGGACCATAGGTTGAAAACCACTGTTATAAAAGAAACAAATGCAATTCAGATATCCAACACGCAAGATGAGGATGCTTTGGATATTAAGGTGGGTGCCACCAGGCATCCTCAAAATATCATTTCAGTTGCTGTAATGATGACAGTGCCTTCCAACCAGAAGGATCCCAAAGAGCTGAACAGATCATGTACACAACTGAAATGCAGTCACCTCTGAAGTGGAGAGCAGCAACCCCCAAGCACACATGTGGATGAAGGGAAAGTTTGGCCAAGGAAACTGGTCCAGTGCCCCTTGCCCTACTCTTTGAAAAAAAAAATGTTCCATGGAATCTTAGCTGTCCATGTAGAGAAGCCAGGACCTAGGTTTTATTGTCTCGTCAGAAAAATACACACAGTAAAGTGCAAGGAACTCAATTTATCTAACTGAGAAGGATGAAGAAATGAGTTGACTCTGGAACTGGCTCCAGAGTGTCTGAGTATTTTGTACCTTAGGCTTAGGTAATTAAGCCATCCCCTCTGCATAACCGTAATGTACTTCTCAGACATTGCTCTGAAGCTGACCTCACACTCTCATCTAATCAACATTTCCCAAGATACTATGTCCTTCTTTTAACATGCCACCTCTGGTGGAGATATAGTGTATTGCAAGAGGGTGCTACTTTGGGGAACAGTTTGGACAGCATTGTTGTGCTCTATGCAGGAAAATAATAACCGAAGAAACCATCCTTGGTTGAATGAGTTGGGCCATTGCTAATCATGGATGGAGTATTACAATTCAGGCAATTGAAAGACATGCACAGTCTAACACCTCCAACCTAGACAATTAAGAGTTGAAGGTCATGCCACATATCATCAGAAAGTGAGTTTCCTCTAGATTTGGAATCTATCTGTGGTACCCATTGACCTAGTACAGGGATTCTCAAATTGGGGGATGGGACCCCTCAGGGGGATCACAAGGTTACTACATGGGGGGGGGTCGCAAGCTGTCAGCCTCCACCCCAAACCCCACTTTGCCTCCCACATTTATAATGGTGTTAAATACATAAAAAAAGTGTTTTTAATTTATATGGGGGGTCGCACTAAGAGGCTTGCTATGTGAAAGGGGTCACCAGTACAAAAGTTTGAGAACTACTGACCTAGAATGTGAACATCTCACAATCTTTACCCCAGTGATGTAAGGAAGTGCTATCCCCATTTTACAGATGGGGATCTGAGACAAGGAAACTAACTGACTTGTCCAGATTCACCTAGGAAGCCTGTGCCAAAACAGTGATTTGAACTGAGGTCTCTCAAGCGTTATGCATGCTAACCATTGGACCACTCTTCCTCTCACAAGAATATGGTCTGAGTTGTCTATGAACTTGATGTAAGAATATATTTAGTAGTAGTAGTAAATTTGTTAGTTTACCCGTGTAAATTAATACAATCCCATCAGAAGAACTGATTTACTTCTAAAATGTAATTTATGCAGAAGCAAAATCTTAGTGCCAGGCCAAGACGTGGTCAGAGGGTATGTGCTGGAAATGAAAACCCGGTGAACCAAACTGGCATGCTGCAAGTCAGGGATGAGATGCTGCAAGACACAATAAGGGGACGAGGTTTGCCAGAATCCCGGTGTAAAGGCAATTTCATGAGCCAGGCAAGGCTCTGACTACACCCTTCATAACTTGGACTGTGCTCTGAAACCATAAATCTGACAGAAGCCTATTTTTTTTTCTAGGAATGATGCCTTAGGTGAGGCCTGCCTGGCCCACATAGGAAAAGATTTGATTGACTGATTTTAACTCCCTAACCTCACTGAGGGTATGTCCACACTGCAATTAAAAACACGAGCTAAGCAGCTGTTTTGTTGCAGTGTAGACATTCGGGCTCGGGATGGAGCCTGGAATCTAGGACTCTGTGAGGTAGGAGGGTCCCAGAACTCGGGCTTCAGCCCAAGCCGGAATGTCTACATCGCAATTAAACAGCTCAACAGCCTGAGCCTGAGTCAGCTGGCACAGACCGGCCCAGGTATCTAATTGCAATGTAGACATACCCTTATCAGCGCTCACTCCCTTACAGAATCAAAGCCCCTGTCTTTGCCATGCCCTGCTTCTGTTACAAGAGCCACACTCATCCAATCAGGGAAAAGAAACAATACCTTGTGGCTTAAGTGACCAATCACACTAACCAATGCCGGTTGAAATTTGAATATCAAACACTCAAGGGGAGGGATTGTGCTCCCCACTTTGGTATGTAGGGGTTGTAAACAGCCTGCAGGCAGAACCTGGGCTGTCATAGTCACGCCTATGTGGTTTGCAGCGCTGGGGTGGAGCCACTGGCAGGAGTGTGCAGGGCCATAATGCAAAATACTGAAGGGATCCTGAGCTGTTTCCAATTATAGAGCAGCCCATAGGCAGACCCCCAGAGTAGCCCAGAATCTTGAGCATGCAACAGTGATTTACTGAGGTCTTTGCACTACCCATCTCCCAGCCTTAGACTGTCTAGAAGGGGCAGCAGAGAAGTCCAGCCTATGTAAACCCTACATCGCTCTGAAACCACAACAACCTACACCTATGATTGAGAGAGGGAATCTGAAATCGGCTCCCAGACATTCCTCAAACAGACGCTAAGTTCACCTGCTAAAGTATTCACTGAAAATTATTCGCTCAGCTGGAAATTTAACCCACCTTGAGAATGTCTGTTTGCCCTCTTGGATGGGAATTTTCTTTTCTTTTCTTTTTGGAGTATAAACATCATTATTTATTTATCAATCATCATAGGGAGGGCAAATTTTTGTGCTTAGACTGGTAAATTCTCCTGTAAGCTTTGCAAAGCTGCATGGATCTACGATGAAGTCAATTGCCCCATTTTCCTCCCCATTAAGGGCCTGATCCAAGGCCCATTGAAGTCAACAGCAAGAATCCTCTTGACTTCTGTAGACTCCGAATGAGACCCTAAGTGAAGTCTTCAGGGTAGAACAGTTCCAGCTATGAAAGGTTAACACACTGAGCCTCTGTAGCTATGCAAATACATGAATGTGATTAATGATTAACAGGCATGTAATTATAGCAATGGAAATTGTATCAGTCTGTCAAATCTGCCCCCCCTCCTGTTTTCCCCCCAAATTGGTTTATTACTCAGCCATAAAAATCCACCAGGTAAAACTTTGGTTCACAAGATCTTAGCCTGAGAGTAAATCATTTGGGTTGGTTTTGATTTGATTAAAAAAATTAAAATAAAATAAAATATATTCCTACTGGTTTGACCCTTTCAAAACAATACAAGTGCAATAAACTGAAAACAAACCACTTCAGATTTTCCCCCCACAAGTCTAACTCAAAGGAGAGGTATGATTTCTAAAAAATTAACCCTTAAAAGTGACCAGGGGAATTACACTGACTTAGATTAGTCTATATGTAGAGAAAAAAAGATAGTAAAACATGAGCAGAGACACTAGACTTTTAAAAATTGCCTGGTAGGCATCCTCAGAGTTCACTTCTCCAAGAACATCATTAAAGTGAGTTGAAAAATGTTAGTCTGACATTTCTCAGCAAAAGACAGGGCCAGAGTTTTTGTGAAAATGTTCACAACTTCCCCCCATACTTTGACCAACTCTAGCCATAAAGGGTGGGATTTTCAAAGGCTTTCCCTCTGTGGAGCTCAAAGGAGATCAGCCTTATTACTCCCATTTTACAGATGGGGAAACTGAGGGACAGGCAAAGGAAATGACTTGCTCACGGTCACTCAGCAGGACAGTGGCAGAGCTGGGAATACAATCCAGGTCTCCTGAACCCCTGTCCAGTGCTCTATGCACCGGTGCACGAAGGCCCAGATCCTTTGAGGATTTTGGCCTAAGTGATATAGGAGCACAAATCCCATTGAATATGCTCCTAAATCACTTCAGTTCATTAAAAGTCCCCAACCAACTTTCTTTCATTGGACCCTAAATTCCTACTGAGGCTCCATTTCAGCAAGTTGGTAGTCCCCAAATGGGGCCCCACTGACCTTGAAGCAATTTGCAGGATCAGGGTATTACTCACTAGGGGCTTGCCAGGAAGGTTCCCCTTGTGAACAGAAACATAATCAGGAGGCCCACAGTCCCTTCGGTGAATGATACATGTTTTACAGCCTGCTTTCCCTCAGCTGCCTCCACCCTTCTGGTAGCATGGGGACTCACGGTGAAGCTGTAATAGCCCAGTCAGGGAATGCAGGGTAAAGGCTGACACTGCAGCACTTCCAAGACACCATTCTGTTCACAGCAACAGGATGGGGAGGAACACCAGGGTTAACTGAGTTTCCTGGATTTTGTCTGTTTAGAAGGTGACCTCGAGGGTGTGGGATGGGGGACACAGAGGGAAGAGGGTGGAATTTATTATTATAAGAAGAATGTTTTCACTAAACAAAGGTTTTTAAAATCAAACGGGTTGGGGTGTTGGGAAGATGGTAAGTCTAATGCATATTGCTGGGCCTGGTTTTGCTAGCCTTTGGCCTGAGCTACACTTAAAACGTAAGGCTGATGCAGCTGTGGTGCTCAGGGGTGCGAGAAACTCACACCACAGGGTGGCACAACTATGCCGACCCCAATGGAAGAATAGGTGTTGGTACTACACCACCAGAAAACCCCCGCCTTTCCTGTAGGTTGCCTGTACGCTGTGGGATTATGCTGACATAGGTGTATTGATGTAGCTATGCCAGTCTAATCCCTGCAATGTAGACACAGCATGACACTGAATGGAGTATGGCAGGGGTCCCCAACGCTTGCGGGCACCATGGCACTCGCCGGGGTGTCTAAGTGCGCCCGCGTACTGGCCGGTGGATGAGCATCTGCCGAAATGCTGCTGACAAGCAGTGTCATCCAGAGGTGTCGCTGCCGAAATGCCACCAATTTTGGCGGCATTTCGGCGGCGGCGCCTATTGACGTTGCCGCTTGTCGCTGGCATTTCAGCGGATGCTCATCTGCCGCCACGGTCCTCCATGGCTTGTTGTCTGGCACCAGCCAGAAGAAAAAGGTTGGGGACCACTGGAGTATGGTGTGCCATTTCGTATGAATAAAAGTGGCAGCAGCTAGTCCATGGTGATCTGACTGAGAAAGGGGAAAGTGACCCACAGTGAATGCAGTAGGCATGGGGAGAGAGTGTATCATCCCACTACAGAAAGGATGTGGACAAATTGGAGAGAGTCAAGCGGAGGGCAACAAAAATGATCAGGGGGTGATTTACGAGGAGAGGCTGAGCGAACGGGGCTTGTTTAGTCTGTAGAAGAGAAGAGTGAGGAGGGATTTGACAGCAGCCTTCAACTACCTGAAGGGGGGTTCCAAAGAGGATGGAGCTCAGCTGTTCTCAGTGGTAGCAGAAGACAGAACAAGGAGCAATTGTCTCAAGTTGCAGTCGGGGGGTCTAGAATGGATACTAGGAAAATCTATTTCACTAGGAGGGCGATGAAGCACTAGAATAGATTACCTAGGGACGTGATAGAATCTCCATCCTTATAGGTTTTTAAGGCCCAGCTTGACAAAGCCCTGTCTGGGATGATTTAGTTGGTGTTGGTCCTGCTTTGAGCAGGGGGTTGGACTAGATGACCTCCTGAGGTCTCTTCCAATCCTAATCTTCTATGATTCTATGATCCTGAGTTCATCTAAGGTAATTACATGGCCACTCGCACTATAGCATTTGAGCACCTCACAAACTTTAATGTAGTTATCCTCACAACACGTCTGAGAGACGGGGCAGGAGTATTATCCCTCTCATACACACAGGGAACTGACACACAGAGAGGCTAAGGGTGAGGTGAGTGCACTGACTTCAGTGGGAGTTAGGTGCCTAAAAATCTTTGTGATTCCCACCCCAAGTGACTTGCTCCAGGTCACACAGGAAGTCTGTGGCAGAGTGAGGAATTGAATGCAGGTCTCCCAAGACCCAGGCTTGCACCTTAGCTATTGGACCATCCTTCCTGTCATCATTAACACCCACCCCGCTCTGACTGTCAGCCAAACAGGGATGCCTCTTACAGTACCTGTTATGAACTTCAGTGATATCCACCCATTTTTGTCGCCATGGCATCACACTGGTAAGTTGTGCTTTCAGAAGACTGTCTTCACCGGAAGGTAGTGTTCACTCGCAGGGACAGGTGAAAAACACAAAGCCTAGGGCACTGGGTCACTTATTTTTGTAGTCCCTGCTACCATGGACTACACTGATCCTTTGTATTACAGTAATGCCTGGAGGTCTCCAACTGAGTCATTAAGTGCTGTACATACACATTGTAAGAGACAGTCCCTGCCTGTGTGTGAGTTTACGGGTTAAATAGACAAGCTGGACAAAGGATGGGAGAAAAGGAGGATTATTATTCCCATTTTATAGATGGGTAACTGAGGCACATGGAGAGGTTAGATGTCTCCCTCAGGACTGCCCTACTTTTCAAGATCTCTCATTGCTACTATAAGCATAGTCAAATATCACACAATGGGTCACAGGGTCCAAACATTTCTCTGTGTTTCATCTGGTCTCAGCCCAATAGGCCCTGGTTTTAGATTCCTAGTTTAGAATGCAAAATTTCTCTTTGAAATGCAAGCAATAGTCACACATTTACCCAGAGTGCCTGGGTTTGGTAACAGCTTCCCAACCTGCCTGTTGTCTGGGTTTATTACTAGAGGAAGCTCTGGGGAATGAGCTTTCTCATCCAAAGCCTTTTTGAAATATGTGCTACTCCTTGGCTTAAAGTCGAGCCAATTCACCACAAAGTGCCTCCTAACAAGAACGGCTTCTCAGCTCTGCTAGCCCCCATCCCCGTAGTCTGCCAAACTTTGTTGAGCAGCAAAATCAAAACAGGCAAGTTAGCGTTGTATACGGAGAGAAAAAGTGGTCCAACAGTTACATCACAAGAGCTGGAGCCTAGCTAATACTGTCGCCACAACATAGTCCCTCTGTGATCTTGGCCAAGTCACCTAATTGCGTTGTGCCTCGGTTTCTCCATATGTACAATGGAGGTAATAAATCCTACCTACTTCACAAGTTGTATAGAGGATAAACTCACTCATGCATGTGAAGCGCTTTGAGATATTTGGCTGGCAGGTGCTGTAAAGGTGACAGCAATTATTTGCTTTTATGCTGTTATACATACAACTCTATTGGAATATGAAGTCTTACCTCTGCCCTCTCTGACTATCTTGTGACCAGGTAGACTGAACTCTTCCTACTCCTGATCATCCAGAAAGAATTCAGATTCAGTAGTGTGAGGTTGTGGAAGAGAAGAGCAAGCTTGGGGATTATAGGTTAAGACTGAAGTGAATTTAACAGAGCCGTGCAGAAGCCCGGAGGTCCTTCCAGTCCTAAAAAGGAGACAGTGGCAGCTTAGTTGTGCTACCTGTAACTACAGCTATCTGCATCTCTCTTTCAAAAGCTCCAAAATTAGACTCATAGTCCTATTTTAACTTTATAGTTCTTTGTTGTTGTTTTTTTCTGTTCCATCTGCTTTCATTCTATTTATTATAATTAACTGTTGCCTATTTTTAAAAGGTCAGCAGCCCAGCTTTGGCGTGAGAACAGGTTGCATGATTTGAATAGACAGTCTATCTCATAAATGGCACATGACTGCTTAGGAAGCTTCTCTACGTTTTTCTTATTAGCCTGGAGTTTTAAATTGGTACAGATTATCTTGGGCCGTATCAGTGACATTTTGAAGCTGAAAGCTGCTGAAGGCACGTCGCATGGTCATATGACTCGAAAGCTTGATAGTGAATCAAAGAAGGTTTTTCCTAGACTGGAAACCTTTAGTGTTTGTAGGAAAACCAAACAAACATGAGATTCAGAATAAAAGCTCTTTTCTCTCTCTCTCTTCAGTTATTTGCCCTCTTCAGTTCCCCCTTGTGTTCAGGGAATGGAATAACAAAATCTGGGGATGGGAAGGGTACTTGTGCTATGAAATCATTGCTGTATAGAAGCTACAAAGTAGCTTAGATAGAATTCAAACATTGCCTTTCTCTAGAGCATCCAAACCATCAGTTATGCAATTTGGCATGAATAAGTGATTATAGATATTCATGAGTCTGTATGGATAGAGATCTGAGAGCTTGGTTTATCAAGGCCCTTTCTCCACCCCTGTAGACAAGCTCCTACAACAGGGCAGGGGGAGCACATGGACAAAAAGTACTAAGACCCACGAGAATTATGGGATATAGGAAGCCTAATCAGAACAGTGCATCCTAGGGATCCATCTTAAAACTGGGCACAGCGTTCCCTATCCAGAAGTGGGTACTGGGAGCCTGGATAATGGTGATATAGGAGGCCCAACCTGGACATTGTGTCCTGGGGCTTACTTGGATAGTGGCTCCACTTGAACAGTGAACCGTAGACGCCCACCTCCTGGTCAGCTCAGTCACAGTTGGAAGATGACACACTAAACTAATTCATCTTCCTCCAAAACACTCTCATCATCCACATAATGGAGGATGAAGAGGACAGGTACTCTCTGTGCCCCAGAGGGGTAAGGGATTTGGGCAGGGTGAGTGGTTGGCTAGAAATGGAGTGGGGGAGGGGAGAAGCTAGTCAGAAAATAAAAATGCCTGGAAGAAAAGGTGGATCAAGAAACAGAAGGAAAAGTGCAGAAAAGGAATGGGAAAGAAAGGGCGGGTGGACCAACAGGTGTGTGTTTAGCAAGGTGCTCTTCTCTCTAGCATGTTTGCTGCATATAACATTCTAAATCTATGATTCAATGACAGCTTGGGGCTTTTATAGCCAAAATAAAAAATCTGAATATCTTCCCAGGTGTGGGTGAAAATGGAGAAACCCCCCACACCTCCACAGACCAGACATCCACTGGATGGGACTTTCAGGCTCTTTTTAGTAATGGCTACCTCAGACTATCCTCTAGCAAGTGGGTACTGGGAGCACCAACCAATACAATAGGACACACCTAAACACCGTGTCCTTAGCTTGGGTGAGACAGAACATGCCACAAAATGGTTCAGAAACCTAGCTCTGAAATGCCAGCCCTAAGGGAGATAAAAGACCCTTTTTTGTAGGCTCACAGCTAATGAAAAGCATCCTGACAACTGAGAATATAAAATCAGATCATTCTTCCTAGAGAATGGGAATTGGAATGGACGGTAGCACTGCTGGGTTATAGTGTGGAGTTGTACCAGCTCACTGCTTAGGAGTTAAACATTTACTAACTGGGTGGAAAAAGAAGATTTCCCAAGAGCTCAGCTCCCAGAATTGGAGTCAGATTTTCAGAAATCTCAGCATCCAGCATGTTAAGCCCTTCTGCAAATCTGGCCACTTATTTCAGTACCTAAATAGATTTTAAGGCCAGAAGGGACCATTATGAACATCTAGTCTAACCCTTCTGCATAACTTAGGGGCCAGAGAATTTCACCCAGTGGTTCTTGACTCAAACCCATCATTTCTGGCTGAGCTAGTGCATAATGTTCAGAAAGAGCCAATCTTGATTTAAAGACCGCAAGTGATAGACAACCCACCCATCCCTAAATAAAATGTTCTAAGGGTTAGTTACCCTCACTGTTAAAAATTTGCACCTTATTTCTAATCTGAAGTTATCTAGCTTCAGTTTCCAGCCACTGGATCTTGTTATACGTTTGTCTGCAAAACAAACCCCACAGCACAGAGTTTCAGATCTCGGGCTTGCGCTATGGGTCTGAAAACAGCAGTACAGATGTTCCCACTCGGGCTCTGAGACGTGCTGCTCTGAAACGTGCTGCTGCGGGTGGGTTTTTTTGCAAGGTAGATGTACCCATGTTACATTAGGCCATGATTGCACTCACAAGGTTACAGCAGCACAGCTGTAATGTACCAATACAGCTGTGCCACTGTAAGAATGCTCCTGTAGTCACATAATGCCGATTATGCCCTCGACATCATAAAACCAGCTCAACAAGCTGTGGCAGCAATGTCAGTGGGAGAGCATCTCTCACTGACATAGCGCTGTGCACACGAGTGCTTATGCCGGCAAAACTTATGTCGCTCAGCGGTGTGTTTTTTCACACCCCTGAGCAACAAAAGTTCTGCTGATATAAGTGCTAAGTGTAGACATGTCCTAAATCTCTTTCCAGTTTCTGATCGGTGTAGAAATACATTTGAAAATTGTCCATTTGTTCATGAACAGGATTCATTTAAAAAGCTGGGGAGTTGAAGTAATGAAGATTCTCGACAAATGTGTGTAATTAACTCCACACTTACACCATTGTATTTGAGAACAGAAGCCAACCCACCCTAGTGACCCTTTGTGGAGAATAAATGAGACCCCCTTATACTGAATCAAGTTAAGAGCAAATGACAAATGTTGGATGTTGGGCCCTCAATAGGCAAAGAAAAACGATCGGAAGTTTGTGTTGCTCATTTTTCTCGGTTTGGTCTAGACGTGAACACAGCTCGAGTGAAAATGTAAGGCTAGTGACAAGAATTGATTCAAACTGGAACTAAACTTGGTGCAGGTTTCAAAATATCTTAGTGTTCTTCCTGGTTGCAGCTGAGTGTAGAAGCAAAAGAACTAAAATGCTGCTTGAAAGGCCATTTCACTGGGCAGCATTGTGTGCTATGGGGGACATAACTAGGAGGAAGTGCTTTAATAGAAATAACAGTAATGTGGGAGTTATTTTCTCTGAATTGCTGAGTTGCAGCATTGACACTTGAGAAAACAAATATATGGACCTAATCCTGAAGTTATAATTAATGGGAGTTTTTCCATTGACTTCCATGGACTTTCGATCAGGCCCTATAAAAAGGCCAAATTTCAAAGAAATTATGCTAGGTTGCAGCCACAATACAAAGTTTAGGACCTTTATTCTTTTGTCTAGGGGCCCAGTGCTCCTCCAATGAAATCATTAGGAGCCTTGGCTTTATTGGGAGGAGGCTTGGACTCCTAACTCACTTGAACCTCATATATGGAGGGACGTTTTAAAGGGAGCTTCATGTACAGGAGGAACGTATAACCACATGGCGTTTTTAAAATGCCTTTGTTTTCTAGCCGAACGAAGCCTAACAGTACTTTAAATCTGAATTCTTAAATTGCGAATTCCATGCTCATCAAGCTTGGTTTGAACCAGGAATATACTTTGGCCCTGACCAGGCAATGACTTCTGCATGGACAGACCCCACCCCCCCATCGTGGATTTCAGTGGAGCTCCACGTGGGTGCAATCTCCATCCGCAAGGAGGTCGTTGCAGGCTTGAGGCCTTTATACCAAGTCTCTAATTCTTACGATCATTTTTTTAATTCATTTTCCTCCTGAGTCCCCAGTATGTTCTGTTCTGTTGATGGAACAATGTGAGCGCCCTCTGCTGACCAACGTAACACATTCCCAGCCTCTTATCTATAGACTTGAGTTTTCTCCAGACAGCATCAGTCTTATGTACTGAGTTCAAATCTTATGAGAAGCTGATCTGTTAACTTAAAAAAACCACACACACACACACACTCAGGCTCGCTTTCATTTAAAATGTTATACCTGTGTTTGTAAACACCAAATCCTTTCTCATCCCTGAATCTGCTGCATTTAACCAAAGTATTTAGAAAAATCTTTATGCTGAACAAGCAAAATATAAGGACAAGGGTCATACTCCCCCCACCGATATCCACACACACAAGAGACAGTTCATTGCCCCTTCCAATGTGGAATGAGCCCTCATTAATCTCTGTCACACCATCCCCCCACTCCTTCCTTCTCCACAGGCCCCTTTCCCCACACCCAACCACATAGGCCAATTCTTAACACTTACCAAAGAGAAAATCAAAAAGATCTTTTATCAAAGGCCATTTTGTTAAGCTGACCTGAACAGGGTGGTGCTGGAGAGTCCAGCCATTCATTTAAAAAGCATAAGGACAGTTGTGTTAGAAAAAGGAGAGCCACCATAGTGTTGCCTATCCCAAGCATTCAGACCTCTTGGGTCAGACACTCACACAAATCATGAGATTAGCTCAAAATCATGAGATTGAAAAAAAAAATTCAATCTCATGCCTCCCACCCCCCACACTTTCCCTAGCTCTCTTGTACAGAAGCAGCACAATTCCACCTGATCCCTAGGACTTCAAGATGAAGGGCACTGATATGAAAGAATAGGCTGTGTAGGTGTTAAGCAGTTTACAGACATAGCAATGCCAGCAGCAATGAAGACAAATGAAATTCTAAAGTCCCGATCCACCAAACCACTTAACCACTTCCATGATGAGACTGCATACGTGCTTAAATTGACACACATGGTTAAGTGTTGCTTCCAGACCGAAGTGATTGGAAGAGAATGGAGGTGCTGGCATGCACTCAGGACCATGAACAGGACACTAGAATTCAGACACTTTCCCAATGGGGCTGCAATCCTGGCTGGGGTCTTTGGGCATTGGCATAGTATAAAGGGTATATGATGATAAGTCCCAGTTTGGTTTTGAACGTCAACATTTATATACTACACAAGGAGGGGGGCTCTGGCAGCTCCTCATTATTGCATGGGCAGGCAGGTGGTTTTGTTCCAAGGTCAAGGATCTTTGGGAACGAACAGCACACTGGCGTAGTGGCAGGAGCTGGGGCAGCTCCTTTACTATTACAGTAGCAGCAGTTCCTTAAAAGCCAGTTTGGAAGCCTTATGTTTTTCTAGGTGGCCACACCTAGATTTAGCCAGTGTCACATGGTCATCAACAAACTTTAGATCTCAGGTAAGATGGTGGCTGGACACACAAACAGTTTACTTTGGAAGGGGGTTACATCTAATCCACTTTACATTTAGGTCATGAACTCAGAATTCCAAATGCCCTTTAAGGTGGAGAAGGTGGAAGAAGAGGCGACTGCTGCAGAAAATTCAGACTAACATTTTCAGAAACAGCCACTGGTTTTGGGTGGCCAACATGAGATTCCTTAAAGGAGCCTGATTAAGTGCCCCAACTACTGGGCTATGCTCGGATGGGGGTCTCTCTCTCAATTTTTTTTAAAAGGGGTCTCAAGTTCATCCTGATGCCCAATTGGCAAATATCCAAAAATCACACACATTTTTGCAAGCCAGGAAAATGGTTTCCCGCCCAGTTCTATTTATGACAAGAATACAGAGTGTGAAGAGAGAGACTCTCTGTATCCCCACTTGACCCAGACCAAAGACTTGTTGTGGGAGTGTTCTCTAGTGATTGGGGAAGCTGAGCAATAATCAGGAGATGTGATTATCTCCTGAGGCTCTGCCACTGTGTCTCTGACACTGACTTATTGTGTGACTTTTGGCAAGCAGTTTAAGGCCAGACTTTCAAAGGTACCGAACATCCGTAGTTCCCACTGACTTTAATTAGAGCTGTGGGTGCTCAGGAACTCTCAAAATAAGACCGGTAACATATTGATACCTCAGTTTACACCTGCCTGAAAATTAGTATAAAGCCTGGCTGGCAGGGAATGGATTGTTGGGTGCAAAGTATTATCTTTATTATTGACAGAAATACTGCCTTCAAAACCCCAGCTCTCTGGTGCTTCGAGGTCACAGAATGTGCTTCTGCAAACTGATACCATGCAGCGTCCCTCATTCTGTTTACCAAAACCACAAATCTGCTGGAATCTTTATCAGAAAACACTCCATGCATTTACGTACCAGTCCCTCCATTGTTCAGGCTGTTTCTAGTTACTGTTCTGCTTTCATTGGTTCTCTGTCCTTGATGCTCGGACTTGATCCAGTGTCATGTGCTAAGATATTGTTGGTTTACAGACACCTTGACTGTACTTTTTTTTTGTGGTACTTACATGCAATGTACAGTAACAAGGTTACTTTCTCTCTGGGAAACAAATAGCATTTTTGTTTTACTGTTCATAATAGATAAAGCGAGGCCTTCTGGTCTAGCAGTTACAGCAGACGGCTGGATGTACGTAACTATTTGTGCTGGTCAATCCCAAAAGAGTTGATTGAGTTTTATTTGGCCTATTGTGTCCAACAACTTTATATAGAATAGATTTATGGATTTTAAGGCCAGAATGGACTGTCATGATCATCTAGCATAGGCGCCCACTCTGTGGGTGCTCCGGGGCTGGAGCACCCATGGGGAAAAGATGGTGGGTGTGAGCACCCAGTCCCCCTATGAGCTCCCTTCCACCTCCCAGCACCTCCCACCCACCGGCAGGCCCCCTGGATCAGTGCCTCCCTGCCCCCCACCACGAACAGCTGTTTCACGGAATGCGGGAGGCTCTGGGGGAGGGGGAGGAGCAAGGATGCAGTGCACTCAGGGGAAGGGGTGGAATTGGGAGGGGTGGGGCAGAGTATGGCGTTGGGGGAAGGGGTGGAGTGGGGGCAGGGCCTGGGGTCAAGCACCCCTCAGCACTTTGGAAAGTTGGCATCTGTGTCATCTAGTCTGACCTTCTGCATAACGCAGGCTATAGAATTTCACCCAGAACAGCCTCGGCTCTCCACTATCTATGAATTAGAGGAAAAGTTTTAGAACATTTAATGGTCTCAGCTCAAGAGAAGCACAAAGTCTGAGATAACAGGGCGTGTGGGCAGGGGCAGGACTGAGGTTCATGAGCAAAGCAGTGCGAGGCAGGTGCTGTTATTCATGTTTCTCACTACAGCAATGTGGCCCTAACCTCTAGTTCCCACTATAATACAAACAGTTAATAAGTGACTCTAAATAGTCTGTATGATAGAGATCCGAGAGCTTGGTTTGTCAAGGCTATTTCTCCACCCATGTAGACAAGCTCCTACTACAGGACAAGGGGAGCACATGGACAAAAAAATATTAGGACCCTTGAGAATTATGGCCTATGGGAAACCTAATCAGAATAGTGGGTCCTAGTGAGAGATGGTCCCTACACCAAAGAGCTTGCAGTCTAAACAGACAAGACAGAGGCACAGGGAGGTGAAATGACTTGCCCAAGATTATCCAGCAGGTCAGTGGCAGAGCTAGGAATAGAAGCCAAGTGTCCTGTTTCACAGTCCAGGGAACTACCCACTAGCTCACCCTGCTGTCAAACATGCTGTGCTCTCTTCCCTTCTTTATATGCATTCTCCCTGCCATGCTCATCAGATCAACACACAGCCTTTAAAAGGGTGGGGGCAGAAAGGAACTGGAGACTCATCTGCAACCTAATGTTCTGGCATGATTTCCCTGTCTTAAATTAAGAACATTTGCGTACTATGGGGCACATAGCAAAGTCCTGCATCAGACTCAGGATCAATCTTACCCTCCCCACACTGGCACTGTTGCCAGTGCTTACTGGGACCCATGAAGGCCAATTCAGATGGTAGATCCAGGGGAAAACACACAGGCACGATGTGCATTGACTGGAATGGGGCCAGGTTTTCAGCTGTAGGGTGTGGTCTCAGTTTGCATTTCTTCACTGGTGCCCATGTCAAGAATAGAATGGAAATGTGACTGACAACCTTGAAATGCTTGATCACCTTTCCTGAGAAATTAGACCAGAAATTAGCCCCAACCCCCAGAATTCAGACTCTTGCTCTAACCAATGCAGCACCTAGCTTTCTGAAGCTTGAAAATCCCTACCTGGATTTTATTTCCCTTGGGTAAACACTTGCAGGCACACACATGAGCCAGTTGTGATGGATCAGAATTCCTGGGCATGTTCTACTTCTTTGTCATAAACTTCATTCCCTATGTCGACCATGGTATCAGGGTAGCTCTGGGAATAGGATTTCTTGAGTTAACCTGTGCGCCATCTGCTGGTTGTGGCTGGGACGGCAGGCCAAAAAACCTGTTAGCTTTTATGTGCTGGGGATGTTCTACTATATTTTGGCAACAGATCAGTGGATTATTTGTTGTTCTTAAATGGTTATTTTAAATCTAATGACATTTTACAGATTCCAACTATTTTAAGTACAACAAAAAATGATTAATTTATGAGGAAAGATTCCAGGAACTGAAGAGGCAGGCAGGTTAAATGAGAACTATGCCGGGGGGGGGGGAAAGGAGGGGGAAGAGTAGGATGCTAATAGTCTTTAAGCAGACAAAGGGTGAAAATGAAAAGGAGGAAGCGAAACTGTTTAGTAACTCAGTATAAATAGGAGTAATTGGATAAGCCTGTGCAATGGGAAGGTTAGGATGAATATCAGTGAAAAAAATCAGACACCCATTAGATGGGGATAGTCTCTCATGACAAGTGGCAGGACCTCCCCTTGGAAAACCATTTAGAAAGTAACCAGCAAAGGGAAAATTAGAATGACATTAACCTGAATGTTCATAGAATATCAGGGTTGGAAGGGACCTCAGGAGATCATCTAGTCCAGGGGTCGGCAACCTTTCAGAAGTGCTGTGCCGAATCTTCATTTATTCACTCTAATTTAAGGTTTTGCATGCCCGTAATACATTTTAATGTTTTAGACGGTCTTTTTCTATAAGTCTATAATATATAACTAAACTATTGTTGTATGTAAAGTAAATAAGGCTTTTAAAATGTTTTAAAAGCTTCATTTAAAATTAAATTAAAATGAAGAGCCCCCCGGACCGGTGGCCAGGACCCAGGCACTGTGAGTGCCACTGAAAATCAGCTCGCATGCCGCCTTCGGCACCCGTGCCATAGGTTGCCTTAAAAACCTCCAAGGAAGGAGATTCCATCACCTCCCTAGGTAACCCATTCCAGTGCTTCACCAACCTCCTAGTGAAAAAGTTTTTCCTAATATCCAACCTAAACCTCCCCCACTGCAACTTGAGACTGTTACTCTTTGTTCTGTCATCTGGTACCACTGAGAACAGTCTAGATCCATCCTCTTTGGAACCCCCTTTCAGGAAGTTATAAGCAGCTATCAAATCCCCCCTCATTCTTCTCTTCTGCAGACTAAACACTCCCAGTTCCCTCAGCCTCTCCTAATAAATCATGTGCTCCAGCCCCCTAATCATTTTTGTTGCCCTCCACTGGACTCTTTCCAATTTTTTCACATCCTTCTTGTAGTGTGGGGCCCAAAACTGGACACAGTACTCCAGGTTCAATATCCCTGATGTGAGGTCAATGATCATTTAAAAAGAGGTAGTTACTGGGAGGCCATTTTCTGTGAGGGGCTTTAGACTTTGGAATTCAATCCCATACCCTGGTCTGAAGTAGCTCAAGTCTGTTGACCTTCAATCCCTTCTCCAAGCAAGGCTTGTCTTTTGCCCCAGGCTTTGTGGAAGGAGGAGTTAACAGTTCCTGTCCCAACCCCTGCCCCGTCTCTCATGTACTGGGGAAGCTGATATGTTTAGTTCTGTGTTTTTAATATATGCTGAGTGTGGATAACTGCCTTTCAAAGACCTGATCAAAGAAGGCTTGACAGTTTTCATCTGAATTGTTTTCTCCATTTTTGTTGGTTTTGGTTGAAATTCAAAATGTTGATGACAAAATGTGTTGAAATTTCAACATTTGAAAACTTTTGGCCAGCTGTAGCTGATAATTATGAATGCAACTGTTTTGGCACAGAAGTCATAGAATCATAGAATATCAGGGTTGGAAGGGACCTCAGGAGGTCATCTAGTCCAACCCCCTGCTCAAAGCAGGACCAATTCCCAACTAAATCATCCCAGACACAAAGCCTGACCTTAAAAACCTCTAAGGAAAGAGATTCCACCACCTCCCTAGGTAATCCATTCCAGTGCTTCACCACTCTCTGAGTGAAAAAGTTTTTCCTAATATCCAACCTAAACCTCCCCCATTGCAACTTGAGACCATTACTCCTTGTTTGGTCATTGGGTACCACTGAGAACAGTCTAGATCCATCCTCTTTGGAACCCCCTTTCAGGAAGTTATAAGCAGCTATCAAATCCGCCCTCATCCTTCTCTTCTGCAGACTAAACTATCCCAGTTCCCTCAGCCTCTCCTCATAAGTCATGTGCTCCAGCCCCCTAATCATTTTTGTTGCCCTCTGCTGGACTCTTTCCAATTTTTCCACATCCTTCTTGTAGTGTGGGGCCCAAAACTGGACACAGTACTCCAGGCCTCACCAATGTTGAATAGAGGGGAATGATCACATCCCTCGATCTGCTGGCAATGCCTCTACTTATACAGCCCAAAATGCCGTTAGCCTTCTTGGCAACAAGGGCACACTGTTGACTCATATCCAGCTTCTTGTCCACTGTAACCCCTAGGTCCTTTTCTGCAGAACGGCTTCCTAGCCATTTGGTCCCTAGTCTGTAACAGTGCATGGGATTCTTCCATCCTAAGTGCAGGACTCTGCACTTGTCCTTGTTGAACCTCATCAGGTTTCTTTTGGCCCAGTCCTGGTGTTCATGGTAACTGAGAATTTGAATAACAATTATGACTACCACCACCACCACAGTGGTGGCTCTTTTCCTCTCCTGACCTTGCAACCTGGCCCACATGGTCACAATGCCACTCGGGTTTGGTGTTTCCACCCCTCCATAGATGGAGATGAGGGGCAGACTTGCCAAACCTGAGTGGCTTTGCAACCCTGTGCTCTAGGTCAGTGGTTTTCAAACTGTGGGTCGTGACCCAGTACAGGATCACAGAATGTAAGGCACCGGCTCACCACGACTCTGATCAGCACCACTGACCGGGCCGTTAAAAGTCTTGTCTGCAGTGCTGCCCGGCTAAGGCAGGCTAGTTCCTACCTATTCCAACACCGTGCTGCACCCTGGAAGCAGCCAGCAGCAGGTCCAGCTCCTAGGCGGGGGGGGGGGCATGGGGCTCCCTTCACTGCCCCCACCCCAAGGACCGGCACCCAGGCCAATGAGAGTTAGGGGGCGGTGCCTGCAGAGCCGCTTGCACACCTCCACCTAGGAGCTGGACCTGCTGCTGTCCGATTTCAGGGCACAGCACAGTTTGCAGTGCCAGGACAGGCAGGAAGCCTGCCTTAGCATCCCTGCTATGCCACTGACCGGGAGCCGCCCCAGGTAAGCCTGTGCCCCAATCCCCTGCCCAGCCCTAAGCCCCACCCCCAAAACCCATAACCCCTTCCTGCACCCCAAACCCCTCATCCCCAGCCCCACCCCAGTGCTTGTACCCCTAGCCCAGAGCCTTGACCCCTCCCACACCCCAAACCTTTCATCGTCATCTCCGTTGGGTCACCAGAATCAACAATTTTCTTCAACTGGGTCGCCAGAAAAAAAAATTGAAAACTACTGCTCTAGGTCACAATGCCCCTTCATCTCCATATACGGAAGGGCAGCTGCACCTAAGCTGAGTGGCACTGAAACCATATTGGTCAGGTCACAAGACCTGGAGCAGGGCTGTAGGACATTAGAAGCCACTGCAGGATTTGTGCGGAATAAGCTCAGTTTCCAGACCCTTTCCACCTCAACCTCCTGGGACCTCCCCTCCTCACTGGCCTGGGCTCACTGTTCACCCCACTCCCCTGAGCCCC